>NC_052138.2:37360920-37688519 GCF_016086655.4 Lepeophtheirus salmonis | reverse complement strand
CAAATACTCACGACTTGACTTGGACGACTTATTTGCCAACAGATATGATTAGAAACTATAATAGTGATCTGTGCCATACGTTAATATTTTGAAAATAGAGAGGAATAGCTAATACAAGGGTGGTCGGAAAAGTTTGCAACCCCAACGTGAAGTTGGCAGTACTAGTTAATAAAACTAGGTCACATCTATTTAGCATCTATTGACAGTTACTCACTAAAGTTTCAGGCAGTTGTTATTTAAAAGTCGTTTGAGTAAGTTGATGCACGGGTTTTTTGTGAAAATATACAAATCAAGTGTTATTAAATATTTGTTTTTGAAAGGTAATACGGTTATACAAATCAAAGATAAGTTGGATTCAGCTGCTCATGATTTCACTGTGGTAAATGATGATTAGCTTATATTTACGACTGCTGCTATTTTCACTTTCAAGTCTGGAACTTTCCAGACCACCCTCCTATTCCAGGTTTCAAACAATTTATGTTAGCCATTATTTCAAAAATATAGAATAATGATGTCATAGTTCATGGAAGATTCCAGCAATACCTTCTGTATCTTACATAATTAGGTGTGATCCTTCTTTGGACTTATCCCTCAGTCAACGGTTCGAGTTCAAGTCCTCTCCCCTCCTGATCCTCTATAAGAGACGAATTTACAACCTAAACAAAATAAGAAGATTTTTGAATCAAAATACTTTTGAATATGTCTTATATTTCAAGAGTATTTTTAATCATGATTTTCTAATTAAACATGAGCGTAACAAAGACAACACTTTTCACAATATCACAAGCAGCAATTGGAGTTTTGCAGTCGAAAGAGAGTTTCTTTGTCCACGATACGATAACTCTTTAAAGGTCGTTTGCTAGTGAGATCCTTCTCTAACTTTGCTGGGTAGGAGGTCACTATAATTTCACTGGAAATGATTTGGTCAAAGCTGGAGATTTGAATCAATCTCCTACCTGAATGGTGACCTTCACCTTTTAAGGAGAAGGATTCTGCCCATTACATAGACAAATGGCAGACACTTTGGTCGAACCTTGACTATTACTATCAAAGGCTGCCAAGAGTTGAAGAGATGGAAGTAACTCTTCGATTTTTCGAAAGGAACTCCTTGCTTCACTTTATCACTGGGCATTGTCTTCTACACCAACTCTATCACCTCATGCACCATGAAGTTAGCCTACTATGTCGTGGGTGTTGCTTAAGAGATGAGGAACCACTTGATCTGGTTTATGAATGTCCTAAATTTATAATTGAGCGGACACAGCTAATGTACAATTTTCGACTTTTTCAATGCCATTCCGTTTCTAGTCTCTTCAGTTTTTTAATGAATTCTGATGTTGGGTACTGGCTGAACAATGCAACATCCCTAGAACAGATGGACTCCAATAGGAGACCTAATCTGGCAAACAATTACGAGGGCACCACAAGTTAAAGTTATTTTTACATGTGATTGTATGTTTTTATATGATGTGTAGCAATAAATTCTTTAATAATAATCTATATATAAGGTCGATTCTTACTGGAGCAACGGGGCAAGTTGAAGAATGTTTTATGGGCATATGGACCCTTTCCTATTGCCTGTATGGTTGTTCGTTGATTTTATGGAGTATGATTTTTATGGTTCTATTTTAGCTCGTTACAAAATACTCTACAAACTATACCCACAATTGGGAAAGTTCCATAGGGCAATGAGTCGTAGTTCTACTTTACCCGTTACTCCACCAAAAATCGACCTATTAAAAAGAAAAAATGACGTATGTACCAGAATGTAAAGCGTACCTCAAATAAATGTTAATGCAATTAACACTTGAATTTTCTATGTTCATTACATATACTCTAAAAGAATGTTTGTCCCATTGTTGAGTCATCAATTCTAATTATTGAAATGCAATTAATAGGTTTTTATAGGTCCTTAATAAAGAACTTAAAATAGGTTCTTGAAAAATGTTTAAAAATTTTTAAAGACCCTCTAATTGACATCATTTTCAGTGAGAGTACAGAAAAGTGCTTCACACATTCGTATTTCCAAAGTATCAACAATTTTAATTGTTAAACGTATAAGCCCCCCCCAAGCAAATTAAGAAATTTTGTCTTTTTACTACAATTTTTACTTACTCAGGATAAAAAAAATTTATGCGAAAATAAAGGTAAAAAATTAAAAAGATATTTTATTTTCGAAATTTTTTGCAAGAAATTAAATATTTTTTGAATGCTGTGGATTTTTGAATATTATTTTTAAAAAAATTTGTACTGCCAATTTTTTTTTTTTTTTTTTTTTTTTTTTTTTTTCAGGAAAAATAAATAAATAAATTTTCAAAAATTCAGTTTTTTTTATAACTATGGATTTTTGAAAAAAATTTAATATTAGAAATTTTATTTTTGACATTTTTTTTCAAAAATTGAATATTAGAAATTTCATTTTTGAAATTTTTTTACAATAATTTAATATTTTGAGAATGATGGGGATTCTTCATTTCCCGAGAAATAGTTGTTACGCAGGATACCGGGGATATATATTTTTTTCCTCAATTTTTGGGATCACATTAGAAAATAATAATTATTTTTACATTTAAGCATTTATTTTAATTCTTCCAGTAAATAAGTTCGGCTAACTTCATATCTATCTACTCTATATCTAGGCTATATTTTATAGGAGACATGCTTTACTTTTTTACACATCAGAGCTTAGCAGGAAATAATTATGAAGAAGGAAGAAAAATTAATGTCAACAGATAAGAGTGACAAAGTCCTTATAAAGATATTTACTTGAACAAGTATCTTTAATACTTGAACAAATCGTCTGCCATTATTCTAAATTTAGGATTGTAGGTCCACGGTTTTTAAAGGCTTGACAATATTCGTTGGCAGATAAATTTTAAATTTATTTTTAAACGGACAGCAAAATATTCCAAGTGCAAAATCTGCAAGTGAAAAAGAATTGGGAATCTTGAACATTTTAATATATATATGAAGGGTTGATCTTATTTAATGGGCACATTTTATTTTATTTTTTTCAATTTTTGAAGAGTAATATTTAAACAAGAGGTATTGTGAGGATATAAAATTTAACAAAATCATCTGAAATTAATGCTCAACACAACTTTTATTCACTATGTGAGCCCTCCGCTCTAATATTTGTCTCAATACGAGGCCTAAATCCCTTACAGATCTTGACTATGTAGTCAGACTCGAGATTGGTCCATTCCTTCTTGATGGAAGCCCCTAGAGACCAGACATTCCTTTGAGGTGTAGCACAAAAACTTTCCTCAAGACACACCTAGATAGAGAAGTCCAAGGGGTTCACATCGAGAGGGGAAAGCGGGCATATGTTGAGGCATTAAAAGTATGGAAAAATTTCTCTCAGAAAGGTCTGGGTCTTAGAGGTGCATTGACATGGAGCTCTGTCTTGAATAAAAACAAAGTTGTGCCCGAACTTTTCTGTGGCCCAGGGTAGCCCTTTCTTATCCTGAAGTTCGATGTAAGCATTTGCATTGAGCAACTTCTTTCACTCCACAAAAATGGAAGGGCAGACTCCACAATGCCCAAAACCACAGTTCCGGCTGGATTTTGTGTTCTGAAGACATGTTTCACTGAAGCTGAGATGTGATGTTTTTTGATCAGAAAAAAGCAAAAATTTGCCCAAAGTTTTGATAGCATTGAGAAAATTTAGAATCTTCTTTACTCCTTCCGACAGTTGCAGTCTTATTGTTTCCCTCCTCCGTGATTTTGCACCAATGTCATTCCGGATTGAAAGCAATAAAGTATCTACAACTAGATAAGATCAAGCCTGTATTATTGAAAAATCGAAGTATTGTAATAAGTTTATTTACTGATAATATGAACATTCGTAGAGATACTGACAATTGATTTTCATTAGTTATGTATAATACCAAAATTACTCCTTACAAGAGGAATAAATATGCTCTATATTTTATACACGGAGAGAGATTTAATGTTATGTTTGAAAGCTCTGGAATAAAACCTTTAATCAATCAATAATGTTGCCTTATCGCAGTTGTAATATGAAAATGACTGAAGGGGTTGAAAATATGAGCTACCAGTATGCCAAAAAGAAAAACAGAAAATGATATGGTAACCCTGAGGCAGGAACTATTCCGTCTAGTCCAGTCTTAGGTCCAGTCCTATCGGTCCTTAGGACTGTTGATCTTTCGGACCAGTGCTTAATAGTCGGTCCTGAGAATGTTTCATAAAAATATCGATGAATTATTATTACAAAGACCATACTTGGACAAAAAGAAAATAAGTTTGAATTCTATGGAATAGATAAACTTATACATCGATCTGAAATTATGGAATAAACAAAAAGGGGGCATATATTATGTCATTTAATATAATTTCGATTGCATCTCCTCAGGGAGGCCGTAAAATATTGGGTTATTTAAGGCTGATTGGTTTCTCAGACATTGTTGTCCTAATGGACACACGTCTGGTTAGCAGTTCTGATTCGTTTCCAAACTCAGTAATATTGATAATCAGAAAATCATTTACCACATATTGGTTACGATCAGACGAACAAGGACACTTTGTGATAGTAGACATTGAACTTTTTGGTCTTAAAACCATATTTTTTGCAATCTATGGCCAAATAAGGACATTGACGATTACTTCTCGAATATTATCTATCACGACCACTTAAGCTTTCAAACTGTAATAGCGGTGGACTTAAACGTTACCAGAAATCCTTTGTGTGACTCGACTGGTTATTCAGGCTCTAGAAATAAGAAAAGTAAAACAGACCTGGAAAAAGTAATTTTTACTTATCTCCTCGAAGACGCTGATAAATGGTTTTAAAACCAGAAAAACCATCAATGACATTTAAAGGAATGACCAAAGAACGTCAACCGTTAGAAAGTAGATTGGACTACATATTAGCCTCCAGATATATAATGGACCATTTCTCCAAATTCCAAAAACTTTTTCCATTTATTTCAGGTCACTCTCCTATAATGGTGAGATTCTGATTATAGAAAGGTCTCACCAATAAAATGAATATTAGAATATACTCCCCCTCCCCCACTGTCTAATACCCTTGAAAAAAATAAAGCTCATTCTAGGTCGATATATAAGAAAATGGTCTCTAAAGCTGCTAAGGCACGAAGAGAGCTAATGAATTAATTAATTTCCATAGATGTTAATTATTGGATAGAACCAATTATAGAATATGAGAACAAGGGAATACTTATCTGTATGAAGTCAAATCTCGTAGAGGATAATATAAGAGATAAATCTTCATTCAAACACCTAGAAAAGTACTTTGAAAATAGTGGGAAATGAAAGGCTCTGCAACATAGAGAAGGCTTAATCTCCAATGATCTAAAATTTATAAATAATGAAGCGACATCATTTTACAAATAGGCCCATAAGTGAAGAAGAAATTCGAGAGTTCAATAACAACTACAAAAACAGAGTACAAAGCACCTGGTTCGTCATTATAATATTATCAAACTTTCGTGGCTCATCTAGCTCCAGTTCTTCAGAGAGTCTTCGATGGAATCTTTGAGAAAGAATCAGTGCCTCCTTTTATGAAGGAAGGTATTTTAAAACTAGTACATAAGAAAGGCAAGACAAATTCGATATTAAAGATTACAGACCAATAATTCTGCTCAACACGTCCTATAAAATACTATCGGGTAAATTAAATAAAAGGGTTTTGAACTACGCTCCAAAAATTGTCAATAAATCTCAAAAAGGATTCATTAGAGGTTGTATGGTGGATGATATTCCTAGAAACATACAGGACGCCGTTTCAAAAGCAAATTTGCTGAACACAGATTATTCCATCCTCTTGGTTGATTTCCAAAAAGCGTTCGATTACATATCTCACCAATTCATTATAAATCAGCTCACAAAATATAACATCCTCAGAGAACTCATCGATATGAATGCTTCAACTATGAGGTGTCCCTCTTGTTCTATTGACCTCCCAGGTAATAAATAGAAGTTCTCCATAGAAAGAGGTGTAAGAAAAGGTAACATTCTCGCTTAAACCCTTTTCACTATTGCCATCAATTCCCTCCCTATGCGAAGAAATAAACCAAAATAAAAACATAAGTGGACTTAAAATGGAGGATTTTGATCTTAAGTGTCAATTATACGCTGACGATCTAACCGTGTTCCAGACGGGAGTTCACCAGTGCAACATACCTCAGTTCAAGAGCTTCCCTCTGTTCTGAAGTCATTAAGTAAAGAATCTGGGCTTGCAATAAATATCTCCAAATCTGAAGTTGTTTCGTCCATATCCCAAAATCTGAGGGAAATTTTCCTGAGCTTTCGTTATTCTTCATCAGCTAATTTACTTGGCATCCAGAATACCCAATCAGAGGAGGAGAGCATTCGACATAACGAAAAAAATATTCTGAGATCTCCTGAAGTTTCTTCAACCCACTATCAAAAGTATAGTTTAAATTTTATAGACAAAATTAAAGTGTGGAATAAGAAGATTATTACTAGAGTAGTTCACTTGCTCAGATCTGTCCCCTTCTCTATTCAAATCAAAAGCAAGATAGACCTTATCCGACAAAGATTTCTTTGGAACTCGAAAAGGCCATAATATCCCAAAGCAAGGATCCAGACGTCCATCCATGAATGGGAGCTTGGGATTACGAATGTTGAATTTTTCTGTAACACTTTAAATTTATCATGGGTAAGAACACTATGGGGAGGTTGAAAACTCTGGGGAAATAAAACAAAGTACACCTTTTTGGAGGACACGGGGAAAAAATTCGAAGAAAAAATATTCATGGGTCCAGGGGAGTTATTTTCTACAATCAAAAATGATAATATATTCTGGAAAAACATGACATTGTCATGGAATTTTGTAATGAAAAAGGTGCTTCCACTTCTCAGTCAAGATGAACCTCCAAATTTTAACACCGGAATCAACAGTAGAGGAGATTTCTTTTATCACAAGAAAAATGACCTGTAGAGGTCAACTCATGCAATCAAAAATAGAACATCGTCCTCAGACGTATTTGCTTACCTCAAGATTGGCGATGAGGAAGCTGGAAATATCAGATGAACATGGTCAGTTCACTCCATTTTACATAGCCCTTGAGTATCTTCCCTGCAAACCAATTTAGAACAAAATTAAAACGCATTTTAAACCTGACCTCTCGATCCCGTCAAAAATGGCTCAGATATAGACTCCCTACCTCCAACCTTCATACAAACGAGCCCAAAAACAACGAAGAAGAGAGGACATTTTCCTTTTGTGGCAAAGAGCGGGAGACCTCGCTACATATATTTTATGAGTGAGACAGAACAACTCCATTCAGAAGTAAAGTTGAGGAAATTAGTCTAAAGGAATTTGGTCCAACTCCAACAAAGGCAGATTGGTTGTTTGCTATATCACCTGGAGGTCTCCACTCCTTAAAAGCGGGCTCAATTCTCACCAAAGCCATCTCGATGATGTACGCAGCAAGGTGCAAAGGTCGACTCCTATCCCCAAGTAGTGTCGATGTCATTAGGTGGGACGTTAACTTTCTTCGGGGGCTGTAGAAGATTAAACATACACAAACCATAATACTAAGCACCGGTTGTGTCAGCTAAATTTATAAAATTGTTCTGAGGGAAAGGAATTTATAATATAAATTGTGTTTTGTCTCTCCTCGTTACATTTCTTTATGACTTCTTTTATTATCAGTTTTATTTTACAAAATTTTGGAACATATTTTAATTTGATTTTACAGTTATTATAGAAAAAAAAGTTATTAATATCTTAACGTATATGTATACAAAAATAGAATACAATGGAATGGAAAAAAACACAAAAACTTTAACCATAAGTTTGGCTCCCACTTTTTCCTAGTTCTCTCCTAAAATCCCGACATTGACGTTGTCTCTACAATAAAATAACAATTCAGTGATTAAATTTTAGTTTCAAATAGATGCAAAGCAGCTGAGATACAGCTTATCAAATAGTGGGACATATTACGACACACACCCTGTATATTATGCACTTAGGTATAAGATGGATTTGTTGATCCATGAAGCTACATATTTCAGTCTAATGTGTATATGATATATATCATACCTACTCATATAAAATTATATTCCTCATAAATTGGAGATGCTCATTGCAATCTTAATCTATTTTTATGGTAAAAGAAATTGTGTGTGAGATTTGTTTTCTTAAATAAATGTATGCACATTCTTAGCTCTTTCTTCAAATAATCCTATCTTTGCAATATTTAATGACGTACTAAATGTAACATATTTATCACCCATGCATTAGGGGATGAATGTATTTCATCAAATAGATGAAATTTACCTATAAGGATAAATATATCCTAATTGAAGGTGGTATGGCCTAAGGAAACCTACTTTTCAATCTATGTTTATGAAGCAAAGTTAGTCTGTTTGTATGGATGTTATGGATGTTTCGACGCTGTAAAGTCATTTATGATCTAGGACAAGGATATTCAGCTCGTGGCCTGAAGTCATTCTGACTTCAATTAGTATTTTTTAAAGAAATTCTAAAAATATCATCAAAACACATAGAATCCCCATTATGTACTGCAGCGTACAAACATTGAAAAATATTTGACGTCATCTAATATTTTTCTGACACTCTAACAGGGATGTCAGATTGACCTTATTGAAGCAGTTCGTTTTTTTTAAATATTAGAAGATTTGAAAAGTTGAGAACTTTTTTCGCTAGATGTCTTTATTGAACTATATATCACGATTAATATATTTCATCAAAAAAGCTTAAACTATGCTAGAAGGTTAATTGTACACTTTAACAAGTTCATTTACAGTTTTGTGTTTGGTGAAGCCAGTTGTATGGTACAGCGTTCCAAAATGGAGGTAAAAGAATAGAAAATTCAATATCACTATGACCAAGGTGAAAAGGCATAAAAAACGGAGCAGGCAGGCAGAAAAAAATGGTGAATTTTATGTACCCAATACAGTATGGAATTCAACACCATAGTGGTGGTTCCAACGATTCCGTTCTGGTAATATGGACGTCGAGTTTGTCCAATAAGTCCCTTCATTGCATGAAAAAGCTTATTAACTTTGGACAATTTTGCTCTGAGATGAGTGTGGAATGTAAGTTTTGAGTCCCAATATTTCCTCTCTTGAGATAATTGTATTTGTTGGCCTCCCATTGAAAGGCTTGGCCTAGGTGAAAGGCAATGTTTTGTTTTACGTGTGAAGACTGTGGCCACTGTCTAGGAGGGGTTAAAAGTTAGACTCTTGGCATGACCCCATTGATTAAAAGTCAGGAGAGCTTGATTCATAGTATGAACCATACTTACAAGATCAAGTCCGACAACGATGAGGAGGACATCATCTGCATAGCCGACAACCCTGACCTTAGTATCCTCGACCTTTACTAAGAGATCATTGATAGTGGGACAGCCTGTGGACTATCCCTGGGATATAGAGGCAGTTGTTCTTGAAGATGGCATTGAAGAAGCGGTTCAAGTGTTTGAAGATCAAAACATGACAAAGTTATAGGGCGACAAGACTTTGGATTAGCATACGATTTTTCCCCTGGTTTGGGCAAGAAGATTGCTATCATTTCTCACCAAACAAAAGGAATCTCGTTCAATCGTACAGAGCATACAAAGAGAACGCCAAGATATTGCAGCATTTTTATTGGAAGATGTTTTAGTACACAAGGGGAAATTACATCAGGACACGCTACCTTAAAGCTATGAAAGGAGAGTACAGATGTTTCTAGCTTTTCAACATGATAAGCAAACTCACTGAAAATGCATCCTGAACAAGGTCACAGGATCAGGATGGTTGTTTCAGGGGTATCGGCCATTTTCCATTAACATCACAGGGAAGTCCTAAAGTGGATGTTGTTTCAGACTTTACCGATCGAAGTACCCTAGAGACATCACCAATACTGTCATGTCCACTACAATATTCACGCCAACTAAGACGTTTCGACTCTTTTAAAAAATTAGTTTACTCCCTGGTTGTTGTTTTTTTAGAGTATCCCGGAGGCATTGACCACCTTTGGGTTTGCGAACACGCCATAAGATGTTGTGTACATGGGTTCTAAGAGACTAAAGTCTTTCCTTCCACCAAAGCACCGGTATATACCTCCTTTTTAAATACTAAATACTCGAATATATGCCATTCAGCTATAATAAGGTTACAATATTTCTCCACTACTGGTTCATAGCTACCTGTGGAGCTTTTCAGGTATTTGTTATCACTATGTGAACATTCAATATCGACCCGCATACGTTACTTATAGATATTGCTTGAAATTGTCATGTCAATATGAGTTGAGCCACGTTCAGTTGAAAAGTAGGGATGGTTCCAATATTTTGAATGCTTAAGTTAAATTCCTCAACCCCCTCCTCAAGAGCCTCATCTCGAGCATTTTAACTAAAATATCCCCAAAGGGTTTATGAGGATAGGAGTCACATCCAATCACTAGTGGAAGATGTCGTTGCTTACAGTATGCAAGTATTGCGAGGAATTTATTGGTGGTGATATCATCCCCAGTGAATTCTTTAACACTCCAAAAGGGGATGCATGTCAACTCGTATGCATACGCTCTTCCACCTAGTTTTTCCACGACAAATTTAGTTGGACTTCTGGAGAAGAGAAAGGTTCCTGGATGAGAGAAACTCATAATAAAGATCACACAGACCCAGTTCAGCTTCTGCGGCTTTCCCTCGATGAAGGTTTATTTGAAATATACGGAATGGGGGGTGACATGTTTGATAAAATTTAAGAATTAAACCTCAGAAGATAACTCCAAAGGTCCTTTAATTGTGTTAGTTTTAATGTTCAGTCTAGAAGGTGACATGCTTGGCTTGCGTTGAGAATGTTTCTTGTCAGGATATTTATTAGAACGTTAAGATTTGCTACATCTAAAGCTATCTCGACCCCTTGAATTTTCTTCTTTCACGGACTCGGGTATCTCTTCTTCTATCTCTTCTCCTTTCCAGTCCCTTCCTCTCCTGGTTGAAGACTATTCTTCCTTGACCGTTTTTTAAATTCTTCTTCTGGACTTTTCAACCTTGTTTTATAATTTTCTTAGGTTTTAGGGTGGAATTTGTTCTTTCATAAGTACAATTTTTCATTCTTCTCTTAAATGATCGTCGTTGCCATTGTTATTGCCATTATTATCTGCTCCATTAGTGGTTTCCTCATCTCGATTATTATTTCAGCCTCTTTTTCTCCTATAATCTTCCCATATTTTATTTTGTAAAGGCCTGGTACTTTGACTGTATGATCAAATTTCAAACACCTACAACTTTGTGTTTGCTGCATTTCAGAATTTAGCTCTACATTCTTGTCCATAAACAGGATTATTGCTAGAAATATTTCCTTTGGTTTTATTTTAAATTTTTGTTTACCTGACACCATTTTGCTTTATTTTCGAAATATTTAGGTTCCTCTCCATTTTCAGGTTCCAGTGAAAGAGGAAAATCCTCAATTTTGCTAACGATTTCTCCATATCCTGCCATTATCTCCTTCAAACATGGTAAATCTGTTTCTGAGCTGTACTTAATAAACCTTTCAATAGGTTTTTGTACAGCTTTTAGATTTCCTAAGCCTCTCACAATTCAAATAATTCCATATTCAACTTCAAATTTCCCTACAATACCATTAAATTTGGTAATAATGTTTATCGGCTTTTTGAAGGTATTTACAATAAAACCAATACCACTCGTACAATAGTTAACTCAAAGATCTATCTCTTCGCATATAGATAATTCCTCGAATATTTTTTTGTAATGCCTGACTTTTGAGATAAATCCCTGGATATTTTTATTTTCTTTATTTTTTCAACACGAATGAACTTTTCCCCAATCGGGTTCAACTTGGATTCAATTTTTTCGAATATTTACTTTGATTTTGCTTGAGTAAGAAGTTACCATTGGATATGAGTTTCGTACCTCATTTTCTATTCATTCTTCAATAAGGTTTTCCTTCAATCTTTCAGTAACACTCTCTTTTCTTTTATCTTCTACATTTTGGCCATCAGGTGGCTTGTCTGGAGGGAGTGCAATCATTATCTCCTTAAAAAAATCAAAATCTTTCCTGATTCATTTTTTATATCCTTTTTCCTTCCTCTCTTGTCACAGCTGATTGTAGTTGATCTAATAAAACGTTATGAGCATTATTCTTCCTCACCTCCAAAAAAAATTATTCAATTGGTCAGGATTACCCTGTTGATTTTCAGTTTCTATTTTTTAACATTCTACACTGGATTTACATTACTGAGTATAAATCTATATAATTCATACAAAGTTAATTGATGGTAATAACTCCAAGCTATACAAGGTACTCATTAGACTACAATTGAGCACATTTTCAAAAGGCATACATTTATTAAAACGAGTTTTTTTCTTACGGGCAACACTTTTTCAGTGGCTTAACTTCGAACAAAAAATAAGAATAAAGAGTAAAATAGAATATTAAATATATTTTTGAAAGTTTGGTTTACTTTGTGGGAAGACGTAAACTGATTCCAAATATTATTTAATATTGTTTTTATGATAATACGAGTAACATCGTAAGATTGAAGAATGAAAAAAAGTATTTTATGAGCCTGAACCTTCCTCTGATCATAGATTGATTTGCTTGGAATTACACAGACCATATAAAACTTATCTATTAAGTATACCAAAATGGTTGATTGAAGACGATAATATACAAAACGAAATTAAAAAAGAATTGGTAGGAGGGTTTCATGACACTTTTTCATCCAACCAAGCAACTCAAAAGCTCATAAAAATAATTCATTCAACGACTTCACGGTTTCTTTTGGAAAATAGGAAGGAAATAAGGTTATATGCCAGTCAAGTGGATAATGTTCTCAATAATGGATCAATTTTGACACGCACGTATTTTGCAGATTCTTTGAATATTTTTAGAACTGCAGAAATTGCTGGTGCCGAAATGAACGAAAAAGTGGAGTTAGAAGGATCTGCCTGCAGAAGACTTCAGAAAGACAGATTTTCCTCCCCGGTGTTAAATAAATTATTGATGAAGGAAAAGACATAACTAAACCGGTAGATGGGTTAAACTACTTTCATTCCCATTTCCAAAACATTGTTGGCACAAAAAGAGCCCACGTTCCGTAAAGAGAGGTAATTTCCACTGTTCAAGGGAATTATATCTTCTCCAACGATATTATAGCTAACTTTATAGGAAAGTATTATAAGGATGATAAACCCTGTGGTCCAGATGGGGTCTCGGGTAAAGTCTATTCTAATTTTAGCAAAGAAGTCGTTAAGTACCTTTTAAAAATTGGACGTTCCATAGAAAAGTTTAGACGACTACTCAAATCACAAGCAAAAGGAAGAATTGCATTGATTCCGAAAAAAGGAGATGAGACAAACTATAGCCATTGGAGACGAATTACTGTTCTCAATTAACCTAATATGATTCTCTCTGGTCTTTGGCTAAACAGATGCAACCAATTCTCAACAAAAAAAAATTGGGATTGAACAAAAATGATTTTTAAAGAATAAGAAAATTTTCGATGTTTCATGCAATATTCAAGCTGAAAAAGCTATTTTAGAGGAAGAAAAATGGGTTAATGTTTGTTTTATAAGAATTATATCGAAACTATGAAAAGACCTCAATCCCGTATAGGTGGGGGAGTAGCCCAACTATCTCGTATTGTCCCGAAAATTTACTTCAAAATTTTTGCGGATATTTCAAGAAATCCTGCAGTAGAATGGAGAAGAAGTATAACGAACCAAGATCTTTGTATTTGTCTTATGATGGAGACTAATCTGACCAACAAAATTACATATTTGATCTCTCCAGTTTGGGGCTCAGCTCAGAGAATAATTTGGATGCTCACCTCTGCATTTAGAGATGACTCAACTATTGATATAATTCGGCAAAATATAAATGAAAAGTTATTTTTTAGCATTAAAGGACCCCTCAATTTTAGAAGAACACGCAATCACACAAGATATTTTAACAGTTCATAATTTAAATTCGGAAGAATTGCTCATCGATTGTAGAATAAGATTTCCACTTGTTAATTCTTCAAAATATTGTTCAAAACCATGCCTGTGGCACGTTAAGATGGTCCTCTGAAACTTTGATGCAGCTGTGAATGGACTCTGGAAACTGCATAGTAAGCGGTTGGTCCTCCCTATGGGTTGGAAAATAAAAATAGTATATTCTCTGAGGGGAATAAATGGTGATAAAAAGCTTACCGTGCAGTTACAAATCTCAACAGATTATATTAAATATACTGTGGAAAAACTATATAATAACACACTTCATGCGTTTGTGGACTGTCCTGCCATCTATATCATGAAATATTTTGTATCCATAAATCTAAAAGGGATGACGAATATTGAAGAAAAATATGTTAAAGGTCTTGTTTTTTTGAGAATTTCAAAGAAGAAAGGCGGAACTTCTGAGGTAACAAGGGCTCTGGACTTTGCAATTATTAATTGTAAAGCCCTCATCGCCAGCCGACTAACTAACTATCAGCCTATTCGGGAGAATGAGTTGAGAAGTATCATCTTGGTAGCGTCAGCCCGCTATGACTCTCTCACAATGAAAATTCCTAAATCAGGATGTGAGTCATGGAATTTTGCAGGGGAAGAAATCCTGTACCTTCCATCAACTTCACGGAATCCTTTAAGTATTTTAAAAAGGGTGCTAAGAAATTTTAACAAATATTTATCATAATTTTTAATTTGCATCTTTACTGTTGTTTTTTCAAAGATTGATATTTAGTTGAAATTCTACCCCGGAGCATTAAGATAAATTATTATGTTTATTTATGTAAATTTTTACGGAATTGCTCCGGTTTATTTATATATATATGTATGCTCTATATAATATATAAACCTAATAGGGAATGTTGAAAAAAAAAAATGAATTACATATTTTTAAAATCCATACAGTTTTTTTTATTCGATTCATTTTTTTCAAACCCTTATTATTATTCTTTATAATGATGTAAGTCCAATTTTTTTTTTAGCTGGCCCCTTAATTTGTAATCGCTAGTATAAAGAAGGAATTTTCTTTTCCTTAGCAGTTGTGATTATTAATTAATTCCTGAGCAGTGAACATCCTTTCCTAAATAGTTTCAATTATATTCAAAACGTGATTGAACGTTCGTGTGTGCTCTTAAAAGACGGAGAGTAACCTTGAGTATTTGATGTAGATTTTTTCGTAAGTCCTTGTTGTACTTAGCGTAGAATTGGGGATCGTATTCGGAGTAATTCTTGCAAACGTCCTTGTTTATATCCTTCTCTCCTCCCTCATTTGTCACAGCGGATTATAGCTTATATAATGAAATGTCATGAGCCTTCTTGTTTCTCTCTTCCAAAACATTCTTCTAATTGTCAGGTTTACCATGTTGTTGTTGTTTTTTTACCTATTCTACACTGGATTTTTATCATTGATTCTTTCATTCTTGAGCAGAAAATACATACGAATTGATATAAGTATTGAGTAGTTACGTGTGATCGTACTCAGGAGGAAAAACGGAAAGTTACTCTGACGATTTCTTGGGGAGTGATTTTCTATATTATTAAGCAAAATTTTTTGTCATTTAGCACTACCATTAGTTAAATAATAATTCTATAATTAGAAGATAATTGACTATTTAACAAGTGATTTAGGGTCTTTTCAGTCTGTTTCTTTTTAATGGAAAGGTTGCAAGAGACAATGAAGGTAATGACGTCAAATGTACATAAGCAGGCGTTAAAAAAAATGAAAATTGAAGATCGTGCTCTTTCTGCAATTTCTACTTACAAAAATAAAGCAACAAGGACGAAGAATTTCCTTATATGCTAATGCTGATCTGAAGTTATATTGATTATGAATTAGAGCAATACCTGTATACAAATTTGTAAAAAATATCCTACAACCTTGAAAGACATTTACCTCAGATACTTTACTGAAGACTATTATAAAATCAAATATTTGAAATTCTAATTCATCCCATATTTAAATATAATTTAACTTAGTAAAATATAATCATATTGCTTTATCCCGGATCAATTTATAACGGAGTTTCTAATACTCCTCTTGCCAATGTTTCCGTCAAAATAAGACAACAAATTTTCCGTACGTAAATTTTCCTGACAACTGTACCAATTTATGGAGCTATAAAACAGTAAACTCATATTTAAATAGGTTAAAAAAATATGAGAATAAAATAAATCCTCTTTTTGAATTTGTAGTAGTGATCTTTATTTTCAAAGCTGTTAACGTTATTCATTTATTCTTGAAGAAAGAATATAAAAGAATAAGATAATTTCTATTGAAAAAAAAAAAAAAAAAAACGAAGAGCAACTCTGAGGATTTGTTGTGGAGTTGGTAGTTCTTGTTGGACTCGGAGTATAATTGAGGATCGACATCGTTGTACTTCCTACAATATCATTGCTAGAAACAAAGTCGGATTTATGTTTATTTCCTTCATGCCATAGCTGCTCCTAGCTAATTTAATGGCACGTCAATAGTTAAGCTTCTCTCCTCTCAAATATTCCTCAAATTGTTAGGATTACCACGTTCATTTTCGTTTTTTTTTAAATACCAGGCGTTACATTTTACTTGAATCTTTTGCATAAGTCAAAATGGTATTTCAAAGGAATCAACTGTAGATTTTTTTACACTTTCTTTTCCTTATTAATGGCCTGAACAGGGATTAGTTGAACTTAAATCAGCTGTTGTCAAACTATGAACAATTCCTTACTAATAAATGAAAAATAAACTCACACTTTGTTACTCTACTTAAATGGTTTTCCTTTCATTCAACTATTAAAATACGGATTTGGTTTACTTTTTTTTTGTCATACCAAAAATTTTAAAAAAATTGTAACATAAATTTTGTTGGCCTAACTGATGGCTTTTTAGTAATGTAATATACTTACCTACGAGAAGAAATTTGTCTGATATTTGAAGGGTTAAGGAGAAAAAATAAGAAATACAATGACTGATAAGTATGGAGATAATTACAATCAATAGGTCATGAACAAATCAAAAAGTATATATTATCCGCCAGGTGGTGTAACAGTCTGTAGCTTCTTGTTTTAAAAAAAAATGGCGCATACATTTTAACAGCGCCTCTATGTGAGTAACATACACCTATGTTTTATATTAAATAATATTATCCTTCAATTGATAATCGTATGTATTCTGACCATGGTATAATAAAAGAAAAAAGAAGGAACGTGGTAATCCTAACACTTTATAGAATGTTTTAGCGGAGAATAGCTTAGCTGTCGCCTGTCATTACGCTTCATTAGATCAGCTACAATCAGCAGTGACAAGGGAGGAGGCATGAATAAACAAGGACATTGGCAAGAATTATAACGATGCCCAAGTTCAATTCTACTTGGAGTCCAACTCCGCAACAAATTCTCAAGGTTATGTGGAGTTATATAATCAGACACGAATGATCAATCAGATCTTATAATTGAATGTAGTAGGAATAGAAGTTCATGAGTTATATAAGAATATAACAGGTATGGAAAAGAAAATGCATTTTTCCGATGTACAACTTTACCGCAAGACGGTACACTCTTGATCGCTTTGTTTACAAATTAATAAAAGTAAGGAACGCGCATGTCCAACTAACTATTCAAGATGCAAAAACAATGTCATCACGATTTTTAGGCCTTGCACATAGGTATGCATGTTTTCTTATGCATATGCTATAGATATTGTTTAATTTATGGATATAGTTTTAATAGTTTAATTATTATGTTACTCTCTTAAATATTAAGAAGTTTAATTAAAGAAAGAAAAGTAATTTAAATTTATGTCAAGACTTTATCCATCTTATATGAAAAAATAAGTTAGATTATTTATTCCGTCAGCTATTTTTTTTTTTACTTCTTTTCCCACTTATTAGTGTCTTGAACGTGGATTGCTTGAAATAAAATTAGCTTTTGATCAGTTGTGAACTATTACCTTTAAAAAAATTCATATTCAATTACAGTAATACTTTGAGCACTAATAACGAATCTGTAATTACTTTTTTTGTAACTGACTTTTGAGGAGGGCTCTGGAGTCGGTACATTAAATGTTCATCTCTGACTCCAGTATTTTGAATGTTACCGACTCCGAATCCAACAACCAAGTTTATAAAAATTTACTTTATAAGAGTCAGTTGAGTGTAAAGACTATAAATATAGACTTAATTTATAGCTATCTATAGTTATTTGTTAAATCTTGTAAATAATTTTGCCAGGTATTAAGAAAATATTTGGAATATAGGATATTTAAAATGACAAACAACAAATGAAATGGATCAAAAACTTATATCTATTGATAATGCATTCAAAAGTTTCGGAACATAATTCGTAACTGAGGATCAACAATGCACACAACCTCTCACTAGAACGTTTCACTTTACTTTGATGACATGAACTATTCACAACAAGCCTAAGTAACATAATTTGAACATAATTTAAGGACTCAATACCGAGGAGCAACAATACCAAAAACGAAGAGGTCTTACTCTTTCTGTGGATTACAAGGCAAAACAAGCAAACTCATGTTCTACAAGGGTAGCCGTGGAGACGAACATTCTTCCAGAGTACGGGGTGAAGCTAGATGTTCTAGACTAGACTAGAGTTTTCCACAGTATATTTAATATAATCTGTTGAGATTTGTAACTGCACGGTAAGCTTTTTATCACCATTTATTTCCCTCAGAGAATACACTATTTTTTTTTCCAACCCATAGGGAGGACCAACCGCTTACTATTCAGTTTCCAGAGTCCATTCACAGCTGCATCAAAGTTTCAGAGGACCATCTTAACGTGCCACAGGCATGGTTTTGAACAATATTTTGAAGAATTAACAAGTGGAAATCTTATTCTACAATCGATGAGCAATTCTTCCGAATTTAAATTATGAACTGTTAGACCTTGTGATTTATTTATTGTGATTGTCATTGCTACCTTGCCATGTTCTTTCTTCAACCATAATGAAGATAGCAGATACATACTAAAACTAAATCGCTAATCCTCTTCTTCCTTCATTTGCCCATTTCCCTTTTTTAATTCGTAATTAATATACGCTCTCTCCCTTTTTTAGTTTGTAAAATAATTCCTACTTTGCAATTTTAATTCTTTGCTACATTTTTGAATAGACAACCCATACCTTGAAACGAACTTTGCCACACAGAGAATCAACTTTGATTTCATGTCTAAAGTCTGTATCTGTTTTTGAAGTTTTTATCATTGTTTTTCAAAGTGTGACGAACATGAGACACACATATAAATTATTTTAATACTATATAGAATATTATGTTAATTTTTTTTGACTGTACATAAATTGTTGGTTTTTTTTATTGGTTTTTCTTTTGTTTACATAGTCTCTCTACGATCAAGAAGAATTCTTAATGGGAGGGAAGAGAGCTTGCTCATTCATTCCCTCTCCTTGTATCTTTCGGCTTTTTTACCTTGGGGAAATGAAAATGAATAATATTTATTTATTACAAATTAATTATTGATATGGTAAACACTAAAATTTTTCATATTATTATTTATGTATAAATATTTTGTAGTCTCTGTGTATTGATTTATGCTTATTGTCATAATTGTCATGTAAAAAACGAACACATACGCGAATAAACAAAACAATGCAAAAAAAAAAAAAATTGTAAAATGGACTGGGTCATATTCTGGTTGGTCATGAAAGTCATAACCATACATTTTTAGCATGTCCACCATGATTATACTTGCCCATGTACTTTGACTCTCCCCATCAAAATTCTAAATTATCTGTAATCACTCGAACTCCAGCGTTTTTTTGCTTCCACTAGTCCAAGACCACCAGAATAACTTTTTTCATTAAGTCTAGTCAATAATATCGTGCCGTGCATTTCCCATTGGAAGATGAATTTACTTTGAACAGCATGAATAATAATTGCCAACAATCAGGGATTGAGACGATGTCTTCCTGATTGCTGTTATCTTGAGAAGCATGAAATAATATTTGTAGCCCAATATTTACAGCCCTTATAGTTTAATGAACATACAAAAATATTTTTGAAATCACGAAATCTTATAAATCAATGAAAAAATTAATTTGTTAATCTACTGTTTTTTATTATGAAGTTATAAATCTTTAAATTACGAAAAACTGTAATTGTTGTCATTGTGTTTAAAAATCAAGAAATTTATTATTCAAAAAAAAAAAAAAATTGTCAGATAATATATTTATTTTATTTATTATAAGTTACGATTGAAAAGGCTCCCAAAATGGAGTTAAATATATTTTTGTATACTGACAAAATTGTGTTTTTGTCTCTTATTTCCAATTAAGAGAATTGTTGGATGTCTTCCTCCTAAACTAATCATAAATTTATTAGAGTTTCAAAGAAACGGCCAATTGCTCGTTATTTTTTTGTACTTAGAAAGCATTTTCTCCAATTTAGAAAAAGGTACATAAATAATTTTAAAAAAAGATTCTGGAAACATGAGACCATAAACTATATTCTATGCTTTTGTCGTATATTGATATATTTTAAGGCAAAAAATGACACTAAATCATATAGATGTCAGACACAAAAATATTTCAAAAAAACACTCTGTAGGCAACAAAATCCTAAATTTTGGTCTTAAAAAATCATTTTCATGTTTCTTTGAGTCAAAACAGTAAGAAACTCACTATCTCAAGAGACATTTAAAACTTTTTTATTAGTTCCACAACAAAGTTGAACGGATGTTATGTTTTTTGCTCTGTTTGTTAGACACCAGGATATACAATATTAAAATGGCGGAATGAAGTATTGAAAATCAATATGTGCTGTTGAGCTACAAATTAAACGAATAATATTAATAAAAAAAAGTGAGTGAGCAGATGAATTAATTAACTACAAAACTAGAAAGCATCACAGGGAACAAATGATCTCCAGGAAAATAACAAATAAAATAAAATGTAAATAGATTGATACTCTAAAATGTAATAAAATAAAAAAACATCCACAATTGAACTACATGCATTATAATATTAATATAAAAAAGTGAGTCAGCGATATTTAACTACAAATCAAAAATACATCTCGAGAAAAGGTGCATCTTTAAGAAAGTAAGGAGTGAGTTTGTCTCTCTGTTTGTCTGGAGGTATGAATATATGAAAACGAGTCACAGAGTGTACTGTATACTTATTACTGTAATATTGTAGGCGTGTCCTCATAGCATAGAAATTATAGGGTAGTCGTATTAATAAAATATTGCAGGCGTGTACGTAAAACGAGAGCACTGCTTCTCTGTGGTTTTTGGTCTTCGTCTCTTATAAAAAGATTTTCTTATGTAAAGAAACAGTATAGTGATCAGAAAAAGAAAAAGAAAAACGGTTGATGTCTGTGCTCTTTCTTCTTTTTTTGTTCATTATTTAATAAGTGATGCTGTGTTAACATCTCCTTCTATAAAAATAATTCTCTCCTATCTTTGGTGTATGTTGATTTAAAAAAGCATAATAAAATAAAAAATATATAAAGAAACTTTTCCCTTCTGATATCGCTATAAAAAAAAGACGAATGGATATTGTTCAATAACTTTTTTTTATTTGAAAGCCTCAACATTTTGGTTAATGTTGAAACACCCCTTCATTCATATGGCCACCGTGGGTGGCCTTACAGTAGCCCATTCTGTTGACCCAATTTTTCAATACATTTTCGATTGTGTGAGCTTCAATAGCTGCAATGGCGAATCCAATTTCGTGTTTCAAATCGTCAATCGTCTCTAGATGGTTGGCGTAACACTTATCCTCGACAGTTCTCCAAAAAAAATAGTCCAACGGAGTCAAATTGCAGCTACGAAGTAGCCAGTTGACTTTGCCGGTTCGGCTTATGATGCCATTGTCGAAGACAGTGGTGCGCAAAAGATCCACTGTAACGTTGGCTGTGTGGCACGTAGCACCATCTTTTTGGAACCAAATGTGGTCAATGTCTTCCTTTTCAATTTGGGGAAACAAAAAATTCAAACATGGCCAGATAGCGCTCACCATTGACCGTAACGGCAGCTCCTTGCTCGTTTTTTCGCTTTCCACAGCAGCAGCAATGTTTTCGATTGAGTGCACTGGACGAACAGGAGAACGCGTTGTTTTATCCATTAACGAACCAGTTTTGCGCACAGGCTTCACAAATTTATCCACAAACTGCCGGGAAGGCGCTTTATTTCGACCAACGTAATTTTTTTGCAGTTTCGTTTGAAGACTCTCCATTTTGGAAGTAAGTCTTCGGTATTTCCCAATTTTTTTCGAGCGTAAACTTAATCATTTCATAAACCGGGGACCTTTTACAAAATATTAGACACAATGAGAATGCTACTACAGCTGTCAGACGTCAAAAAAAATTGTAGTTTAAAATGCAACTGCTAGATGGGCCACCCGTTATATATGAATTTAGATATGTATAATTACAATATTTCCCCTGCACTAATGATATATTGAATAAGGAAAGTTCTCTTTTTTTTATAATAGTAATTCATGTATATCATAAATCATTTCATATTACAGTATGTATAAATATTTAAATTAAATATAAAGGCTGGTATGTTAAAATAAATTTTGTTTGTTTTTATTCGTGAGTGCTATAAAGATTAAAGTACCCATCACTCATCAGACATCCTAAAATATCATTTTTTTTATTCTCAAACTATTATTATTATTCTTTCGTTCTTGGGGCGAGATTGATTAGTTTTTTTTGTGAGTGTGCTCAAGAAAAACAGAGAGTAACACTGAGGATTATCTTCTTTATTATTATTGACTAAAAATTTGTCTTTTAGGCGACGCCTATGTTACAAGTGGCGACGAAGATGGTGAAACTACTACCGAGGCTCACGCTCGCCGAGCTGAGATGCGAATGTTCCAGGTTGGAACTTGGAAGTGAAGACGAGTTGAGGAGTAAAAAGAAAGTGGAACTCCTGGCATTGGTGAGAGAGTTCATCGAGGGTTGTGGCTGTGATCCCAAGTCCTTCGATTTCAACGATAGGGTTCAAGCCTTTGGAGATGGTGCTTCAGGCCCGACAGGAAAGCTGGGGTTACGGCAGCCCTCTCCATTCGTGAAAGATGGTGCACGAAGGGGCCATAGATGGTCGTCATGGCGGGACGAATTCAATATTTACGTGCCCTTGTTCGGGGAATTGTCCCCCGAACGTAAACAGCATCTCCTGCTTCACTGTGTTGGGCCAGAGGTCCAACAATGGTTTAAGACCATACAGATTGTTGGTTTGCCTGCGGAAGACGTCTTCACCTCGAGGGTAAGGGCAATTTGGGATGCTTTCTCCCCAACGGAAAGTCTGTTGTTTGAACAATTCCGGCTATCTGAGATAAAACAGGGAGTCGGGGAGCCTGTGGATGATTACGTGACTTGGTTACGTGGCCAGGCAAAGTGTGGTGGCTTTGTGTGTGGGAGCTGCAAAGTTTCGTTCGAAGACGAAATTATTCTCGACGTGGTGGTTAAGAACACGTCGTCCCCACGGCTCTGCCAAATTGTCTTCGAGAGAGGTAGCACAAAATTGACTGACGTATTGCCATAAGCCAAAGCATTGGAAACCTCGATCAGCCACGACAAAGAAATGGGATCGAGTGAAACTGTAATGGCATCAGAGTATAAGGGGCCACAAGGTATTCGTAGCTCCAAAAGGACGTGGTAGACGCAAAAGGCTAATCCAAAGATGGACAGAGGGAACAAAAAGTTTTGTGAAAGAAGCCATGTCTTCCAGAAGTCAAAATGCCCTGCGTTTGGCAAGGAGTGTTCCCCATGTGGGAACACTGGGCCATTTAAGAGTACGCTGTCCGTCATCTGCGCCGTCTAGTTCTTCCATCTCTTTCCAGTTGAATGATGGAGTAGGGGATAGGGTCTATGCCTTCCTGAGGATAAATGGGAGAAGAGCTAAACTGTTACTCGACCTTGGATCGAATGTGATTATCTTACCGAAACATCTGGTTGATATGTCAAAGTTGATCAAGAATACGGGTCCAATAGAGGTTTTTGGTGGAGGAAAGGTGAAGTCTCTCGGCTCTATCAGGTTGTTGGTTGCATTGAATGGTTCTGACCCGGTGCTTCGTAAGTTTATTGTATCTCCTATTGGGAAGCCAATCCTTGGTTTTCGTGATTGCCTAGATTTCCGGTTGTTGAAGTTGAGCAATTCCACCAACTCATGTACGTGTGGTGCTTCTACGGAATCCCGGGTGGAAATTCTAAAGAAGAAGCATAACATTATATTCGACGTCTCCAAAGGAAGTACAATGAAACATACACAAGCAGTGATCTTCCTGCAAGATAATGCTCGTCCCCCTTACATCAGAGCACGTTCAGTGCCACTCACACTCCGAGAGGTGGAGAAGCGTGGTACTATTTCCAAGATTGATTCGTCAGAATGGGCCTCTCCAATCGTTTCAGTCCTCCAACCAGATGGAATTGTTCGGGTTTGTGCCGACTTTACTCAAACCATCTCTCCAGTAAAGACAAGATGTTGCACCCCCTACATCATCCAGATGAATTGTTTGCAGGACCTTGATCAGGCCCGGTTCTTCTCTCAAATTCCAAATCTCAAGGTGTTATGAACAAAATGAATTGGAAGAAAATCAAAAGAGTTTTTGGTTATAAATACACAGTTAGGACTTTATAGATATAACGGCTTACCTTTTGGTCTGGCCTCAGCTCCTGCTATTGTGCAGGCAGCTCGAGAGAGGCTATTGAGTGGTATTCGGGGTGTCAAGATTTATATTGATGATGTCCTCATATTCTCCAGAAGTAAGGAGGGACACTTTCGTATTTTAAATGAAGTGTTCAATCGAATCTTGAATGCTGGAGGTCGTCTGAAGCCCGGCAAGTGTATCCTTATGGGCGAGGAGTTAACTTATTTAGGGTTTTGCACATCCCAAAGTGGCCGACCCCCTGATCCAGAGTTGATTCGACAGGTCCTGGACTTTCCTGTTCATGCATCGTGTACTGAGGTGAAATTGTTCTTTGGACTTGTAAATACTATGGTCATTTTATACCACATCTATCAGAGGAAGCTTCTCCCCTCCACAAACTGATGAAGAAGGACATTGTCTTCTAGTGGTCTGAAAAAATACAGGTGAGTTTTCAAAATATAAAGTCGGCTATAGCTAACTCACCTGTTCTCACTCATTATGAGCCGTCTCTGCCGTTGGTGTTGTTGACTGACGCCTCGCCTATTGGTCTTGGAGCCATTCTAGCACAGTTGGAAAATGGTATGGAGCGCCCGGTGGCGTTTGCTTCAAGAAAGCTATCAACGAGCGAAGCTAACTACTCCCAAATTGACAAAGAAGCAACGGGAATTATTCATGGGTTGAAGAAGTTTGAAAGATATTTGATTGGTCGTCATTTCAAGATCAAGACGGACCACAAACCCCTCCAATATATTCTTAACCCATGTAAAGACTTGCCAAGTGTCGTCTAGTGTAAGTGTGAGTGTAGTGTTCTTCGAACACGACCAACAGACGGAAGTAACGGACCGGAGTAAAGCCAATAAGAAGACCTTTTGATTGGGGGTACAATCATACACTAAATATATATTCTATAAGGGATTACACTTAAAAAGATGTACATATGTAGACATAACTATTAAAATATATCAACACGTAAAACAAAAGGTACATGGCTATCTTTTTAAAACAAATCCCTACGTCATGAGCTAAAAGTATATAAAATGCAATACATAACAGTAAGTGATCTTGGAGAAAGGTGTGAGGGACCTTGCTTATTAATTACGTAGATCTAAACTGTGAGAAGAGAAATAGGGATGATGGGAGGGAGTGATTACGTAGTAATCATAGACGATCGCAACAAATAATAACGTCATTTACTTCAACTTCCTTAGGTATGAACAATATCCACGGATCGGTATTCCATTCCTACCCACTATTAAAGACTTATGATGACGTCATTTCTAATCTATAATCCTTCATATCCATGTCCCATTAGACCTATTCAAAAATATACTTTTGTGAATTTTGATATGTTTCTGCATGTAAAATAATATAAAAGGTATAAGAAATTGAGAACAGTGTAAAATCTTACGAATATATTAATACGTTTTCCCCAAATAATGGCTAAATATAAGAGAAAATAACATTGACAGATGATAGTTTATAATTTAAGTACTGCGGTCCGCGCACATAAATGTTTCTCTTTACCTTCATTGTACTGTGCAATCTTGATACTTAGATAATAATATAAAATAAAAAGTATTATTCAAAATTGGTTATATTTTAATTTACTGTCTGGTTTGGCATTCAATAGCGTGTTTTATCTATATTTTTTGTTCAAAAACTACGCAAAATCCTGAAAAAGAGCATTTTGGAAAAACTTTAAGGGCGATGAGGCAGAGCATTGGACATAGTTAAATCCCCGCAAAAAAATGATTTTTGAGCTTCTCGCATCTTAAAGCATGGGGAAAAATGTAGGAACATATAAAAATTCAAAATAGTATATTTTTTAATAGACCTAATGTCCCATTCATCACAAGTCATCAGTCATCTCCACTACCAACTGTAGTGGTAGATGCATTCCTAAATATATAAAAACAACTAACTGGTTTTGATTGTATGTCGTCATTAAAAATATTATAGTGGGAATAAATTGTTTGGAGATAAATTTTATATGGAATAAATTTACTGGGAATGAAATTAACGTTCACGTGCTAGTAGATTGATATTCTAAAATAAAATACAACAAAGCAACATTAAAAATAGACCTAATGTAAAGGAAAATACCCTTTTTCATGAACAAGCTAGAACCATAAAATTTGCAATACAATTGTTCAGTATATTGCAGAAAAGTATGAAAAAAATCAATCATTTTTGACAACTTTTTCTCGAAATATTAGTTTTTTTAGGATAATTATATTTGTCGATTTTTCATTGTCTTTCATGATATTTTAATTATTGATTACACCATACAACAACACTTTTGTCCACCAGCTAAAACCCATATTTATAATTGTTATTTAAGTCTTAGAACACAGAGACGACGATTAAAATTTTCAATTGTGAGTAAGTTTGGCCTATGAAGCTTTATTTTAAAATCAAGTTTTTGAGTATAATTTTGATTCGGAACCATATTTGTATTGCAATTACTATATAAATGAATATATTAGCTTCCAAATAAAACTATATATTTTACTTGAGTTTTTGTATAATTAGACCAATTTTGTAGGGATTATCTTCAAGATAGCTTAATATATATTTTATCTTTTGAATGTTGGAATGTTTTTTATGAATTGGTATTACCTTTAATTTTAAAAGTTTTAAAAAAGACTTTAAAGGCCTAACCTAATGCAATTGAAAGTTTTAAAGATAATTTCTCGTGTTCCATGGCTTCAATAGCAATAATAAATGTAGTTTTTAGCCGGCAGACGTCAAAGACCTAAATTTTGTTGCATAGTGTTATTTTTCCATCATTTGATATAATTTTACCAAATTTAAAACTCATTAACTCATGAGAAATTTGAATATTGTAAAGCTTAGTTCAAAGTGGATAGTTGCAAAAATTGTTGCAGTGTACCTCGCATAGTTTATTATTATTTAAAAAAATATATAATTACAATTTATAATGATAATGTCTTTTAACCAAAGCAGGGCTCTTAAGAGTTTTTTGGATTTGAAACTATCCTACCTTAATACTTATTAGTAATCTACTATTTTAATAGATTAGAATTTAATAATTCACTTGAAGTATATTGCCTTCTCTAGGAACGACTGGGCCGCGAGCTCATGCAGATTGAGCTCAAGCAAATTATTTCTTCTGATCATGTTGTATTTAACTTTTGTTCTTCAATTGTAATTTATACAATATTAGTGGTGTTCTGACATGTACATACATTTATGGATAAATAAATATAATATAGCAAAGTGTGTCTGTCTGTGGAGGGGTCATTTTTGGATGTGTGCTTAAAATTTTAGAACTGCGTGACTACTTGATCTAAGAAATAAACATTTAGCAACGAGCGTATTCAGCTGAAAGAAAGGTATTCATCAAGATGTTCAAAATTAAGTATATTTAATGAATGCTGTAGAATATAATTTGTAATTTGTATCACATAAAGAAAATGGTTTACATTTTTTGTATCGAATCAAACTTGTTTAACATCGAAATTAAAATTTAATTGTTTCCAAATATTTATTTGTGCTTAATTTATATTATACTTATAACTAATTAGTACTTGATTCTGGACTCAACTTCCACCTATTTTTAAGGACATGAGTTCTAAAAATATTTACAACTGAACTTGATTAAGAACCATATTGACTCATAATTGACTTTGACTCGTAAAAGGTGCACTTGAATACCAAAGGAGTCAAATAGTTCTCAAGAAGCCTAAGAATTCATGTTTCGACTGAGAGATTAAGATTATTTTATAATTTCGTGGGCCACAGTTCAATTGAAACATCAGTATATAAGACATACCTCTTGCGTTAACATAAAAACAATCTTGAACCAAAATCAAAATGTAGAACATTCTAAAGATAGCCCATATCTCCATTCTATCAGATCCAGGTCGGTATGGATTTTTAGACGTAAATATACGAGTAAATTTACGCTTTCGGGTCAAGATCTAAAACCAAAATTCATCCAACTATAAAATTATTATTATTCAATAATAGCTGATAATTGGTCAAAGCTTTATAAGAACGAATGTGTATCCAACCAATCCATGTTAAATACTGGGAAAAGGAAAAGAAGAAGAATCACCGACGACTCACAACCAAATACCGTCTACATTTTTTGTGTACGTGAGGGTACGCCGTATGGAATAACCAGCCGACGAAACGGTTTATGTTGAAGTGACTCCAAGCACTAATCAAGATAAATAGAGTTACTATTTCGATATAGATAATATCTTTTTTTTATATCTAGGAGTAATTAAAAGTAATACTGTAAGCTTTTTAAGATCCAGGAAATCCCTGGGACCTGTTTTATGATCCGTAAAAGTTCATGTACTCAAAGGTGTTTCGGTTCTTGTATCCCAGAACTTCTAGGATATTAAAAGTCTACTTATACCCTATCCGAGTACTTCGGATCTGGTCCATGATCCGTCATATCTCATTGGCATATTTGTAGTCCATTATTCGCTTTGTACTTAAATTTATGGGATGAATGAAGATATCCAATAACTTAGCTATATATAGTATAGAACCTATATTTGGTTTAGAGACTTTTATTGGCCCTGATATGGTCTTTCAAATAAAATATGTCAATATTTCATTTTTTATTACGATGATTAATTTTAACTAATTTAAGTACAATTTGCGGTGCATTCAAGGGGTTGATAATAATAGTTAGTTGTTAGAAACTACTTCGATGATTCCGTGAAGTTGATGGAAGGTACAGGATTTCTTCCCCTGCAAAATTCCATGACTCACATCCTGATTTAGGAATTTTCATTGTGAGAGAGACATAGCGGGCTGACGCTACCAAGATGATACTTCTCAACTCATCCTCCCGAATAGGCTGATAGTTTGTTAGTCGGCTGGCGATGAGGGCTTTACAATTAAGAATTGCAAAGTCCACAGCCCTTGTTACCTGAGAAGTTCCACCTTTCTTCTTCGAAATTCCAAAAAGAAAGAGACATTTAATATATTTTTCTTCCACATTCGTCAGCCCTTTTAGATTTATGGATACAAAATATTTCAAGATATAGATGGCAGGGCAGTCCACAAACGCATAAAGTGTGTTATTATATAGTTTTCCACAGTCCATCAGGGCATTGTATATTTAATATAATCTGTTGAGATTTTTAACTGCACGGTAAGCTTTTTATCACCATTTATTCCCCTCAGAGAATATACTATTTTTATTTTACAACCCATAGGGAGGGCCAACCGCTTACTATGCAGTTTCCAGAGTCCATTCACAGCTGCATCAAAATTTAGGGAACCACCTTAACGTGTTATGGGCATGGCATTGAATAATGTTATGAAGAATTAACAAGTGGAAATCTTATTCTACCATCGTTGAGCAATTCTTGAGGGGTCCCTTAAATTTCTAAAAAAAAACTTTTTATTTATATTTTGCCGAATTATATCAATGGTTGAGTCATTTCTAAATTCAGGGGTGAGCATCCAAATTGTTCTCTGAGCTGAGATCCAAACTGGAGAGATTGGAGATGTAATTTTGTTGGTTAGATTAGTCTCCATCATAAGACAAATGTAAAGTTCTCGGTTCGTTATACTTCTTCCCCATTCTACTGCTGGATTTCTTGAAATATCCACAAAAATGTTGAAGTAAATTTTCGGGACAATACGAGATAATTGGGCTACTCTACCACCTATATGGGATTTAGGTCTTTTCATGGCTTCAATATAATTCTTATAAAACAAAAAATTAAGCCATTTGTCTTCTTCTAAAATAGCTTTTTCAGCTAGTTGCGGACTTGATGTAGCCTTATATAAAACTAAAGGTATTACCAATAATTATAAAAGTCAACTCTTTTTTGAAGGTTGAATCTTTTCCAAAAAGAAATTATTTTGTTGACGGAGGTGCAAATTTCGTTCCAGTTATCTTCATGAATACCACTGCTATGCCATTTTATACCCAAAATTTCTACCATTCCTCTAACTTTGCAACTTCCTACTTTAAGATCCTCTTCAGGCTTCCAGGAACCCAAAGGTAAAATAGAGGTCTTACTTTTATTCAAAGCCAATCCTATTTTTTCTTGAAACTTCCGAAAATAATTATGTAAGACTTTTATTCTGGCAATTAGCTGAGACTTAGAATTCGTCTCTACGATTAAAGTTACCTCCTCTGACGACAGCTCTTTTCTAAGATGATTGGCTTGATTTCTAGTCCATCCAATGAGATCGTTGAAGTGCCGTTATATAGCAGGGCACGAACGGGGTTAAAAAACCTTTTGGAAGTAAATTTTTTACAGATCTAAGAATTTGCCTATGTAAAATAGAGTCGAAAGCTTTGAAGAGGTCCATTGCTATTATTGTTCCAAACTTCTTCCTACTTTCCACTGTGTCAATTGCAGCTTGAATATTGCGTGAAACATCGGAAATTTTCCTATTCTTTAAAAATACTTTTTGTTCAATCCCAATTTTTTTGTTGAGAATTGGTTGCATCTGTTTAGCCAATACTCTAGAGAGAATCCTATATGATTCATTGAGAACTGTAATTGGTCTCCAATGCCTATATTTGGTCCCATCTCCTTTTTTTTAGAATCAATGCAATTCTTCCTTTTGTTTATTTGGGTAGTCGTCCAAACTTTTCCATAGAACGTCCAATTTTTAAAAGATACGGAACGAATTCATCGCCAAAATTCGAACAGGCTTTACCCGAGACTCCATCTGGACAACAGGCTTTATCATCCTTATAATACTTTCCTATAAAGTTAGATATAATATCTTTGAACAGTGGAAATTATCTCTCTTTTCGGAAAGTGGGCTCTTTTTGTGCCAACAATGCTTTGGAAATGGGAATGAAAGTAGTCTAACCCATCTACCAGTTTAGTTATAACTTTTCCTTCATGAATAATTTTTTTAACACCGGGGCGGAAAATCTGTCTTTCTTAAAAAATTTCTTAAGTCTTCTGTACCCTGACCCTTCTAACTCAACTTTTTCTTTCCTTTCGGCCTCAGCAATTTCTGCAGTTCTAAGGAAATTCAGAGAATCCGCAAAATACGTGCGCGCAAAAATTGATCCATTATTGAGAACATTATCGCCTTGACTGGCGTATAACCTTGTTTCTTTTCTATTTTCCAAAAGAAACCGTGAAGTCGTTGAATGAATTATTTTTATGAGCTTTTGAGTTGCTTGGTTGTTTGAAAAAGTGTCATTAAAACCTCCTATCAATTCTTCTTTTATTACGTTTTGTATTTATCGTCTTCAATCAACCATTTTGGTATACTTAATAGAGAAATTTTATAAGGTTTGTGTAACTCCAAGGAGCAATTTATGATCAGAGGAAGGTCCAGGTTTATAAAATATTTTTTTTACCATATGAGTATATATATATATATAGGAGAAATCAAAACCAAGTCAATTCGTGAAGACTGATTCCTCTCCTCCAAGAAATACCCTCTTCCGAACTGAATTTTTTTGTTAAGTCAACAAGATTGAACTTAAGAATTATATTTTGTAGAGCAGTAAGGTTTGGTTAGTATAAATTAAATGTATGAAGATCAACATTTAAATCCCCAAGTAGCAGGAACGGAGTTGAGTCCTTTATTTCGTTATTAAAAATTGTTTGAAAAAAGGAAGTAGACCTTTCATTCGGCCCATAGGCATTTATAGGACTGAAACTCATCCAATCGCTTTTGTAGGAGAACTCTTTAACACAGGAAACATTTTTGTTGTTTTTTTCGAAATAAGAGTCAAGACTCCTCTATTAGATCCATTTCCACTAAAGAAACAATGAAATATTTTAGGTAAGCATATGGGACAGTTATTAAAGCGAGACGAAGAGATCTCTGATGTAATATCCTGAAAACAAACGAGGTCAGGATCCAATGACATCAAGTGATTCATTACTGCATGTCTCAATCTTCTATCTTTACCCGCTCTTGTATTTAAAGAAATTATTCTATTGATGCCCATATTCAATTTTAGTTCCTTGGAAATTTTATTCGGAAAGAAGCCCACAGTTAGGGTCCTTTGTTTGATAGTTTCATTTTATAATAATGTAAAAAATAAATAAAATGATAACAGGAGTTGTCCACCAACTATCAAGAAGCAGCAGACTCAAAGCTTTTTGACTGTTTCTTCTCTCTTACAGGGGAAAGATCTGTATCTGGTTTACTTCTTTTTCCCAAAGAGGAAGCACTAATACGACTTTCCAGAATTGTATGGACGTCCAAATTAGGCTTGGATTGTTTTTTTGCCTTTCTTCTTTCTCCATCATTCGTCTTATCATTTTCTAAAAAAGAACATTCGTTTCCCTTATCCGAATAATCGATATGCACTTGTTCTACATCATCATTTGCCGGATCAATGTTTACTCCGGAAGACTTCTATTCATCTTTTTCTTCTACAGTTTGGGTCTCACTAACCTCTTCTATTTGTTTTTCGGATAGAAGATCTTTATCAGTTCTGGAAAACTTATCTTCATTTTTGTCTTCTACCAATTGGCCCTCCTTATTCTCTACAATTAGTACTTCTAATTGAAAACGTTCTTGCATGGCTTTTTTGAGAGCCCTTTCATATTCAAAAGTTTTAATTGGTTTTTCCAAGCAATAATGCTTCATATGTCAGAATTTAAAGCATCTTTGACATTGAAGTTTCACTCCAGAAAACTTCAGCTTAATTAAATTTCCTTGCATTGGTAAAATTTGAGGTATAGACGAAGGATCAGATACAATTTCCACGATGTAGTCACTGTCACGCCAAATCTCCTTATAACATTTATATTTTCCCTCCGCTTTGTCATCAATTGGGTTTTTTTGGGGATAGTGATTTATAATATTTCTCCAAATTGCTTCATCCATTCAACCACATTTGCCTCGTTTACTCTTTTGAAAGTATTGAACTCCGTCACAACCAATTTATTCTTTTTATTAATATTAACATTGTCAATTCCTTTTATTTTAAAAGTGACATCCTCGATTGAACCGTCCATATTTTTTTATTTTCATCACATTGTGTTTTTTTAAGTCATCAATTCGACCCTTGACGTCTATAGGGAATCTAGTATAAAAACAAGCTTGACCCAGACTAAATTTAGAATTAACCCCCGCAATTTCATGCTCATTAAAACCATATTTAATTGCTATACCGTATATATCAATGTTCAATGTATATTTAATGTTTAACATTATCTCCTCTCAAGCATAAACCTTCTATTTTTTCCATTTTGAGCACAAAAGTCTCCCATATAAAGTTATTGTCCAGGTTCACCAGAACCGCTGTATCTCTATGAATGCTTTTATTTTCCTTCAAGACATTTGAGTAACCTCGGGAGGTTTAATGGGCATATTTTTTAAAAGTTCCGGCTATTTCTTTATTAGTAAATAAAGAATGTTATATAATATGTATATATGAAAATAAGACCCTCCCAAGGAGAAGAAGAACAATCAAAAACAATGACTTGCTTCATTCTAGAGATCTCAGGAGACAATCTTCGAGTCTCAGAAACTGACCTCCAATATACTGTATTTCAAAAATAACGACAGAAAAAGGGACTTCGAGCACTTAAAACACTTCTTAAACATATAAAAAGGCCAAAATATGCCTTGAACTCACTAAATCCGAATTTAATTTACACAACACAAAAAAGACGTCTGCACAAAATACATAACACCAATAATTCATTTTAAAAATGGTGATGAAATAATATGAGAGTGATATTCTAGTACATAAGATATAAATGGGAGTTGGTATGATTGACTAGTGTAGCTAACAACCAGATGATTTCGGGCCTTTTCCTGTTGTTTTTTTCTTGTTGTTGTTTGTTGTTTTAATGAAAGGTTGCGTGATACAGTTAAGGTGACAACGTGAGCCATGACATATCGAGGGAGAAGAATTAATCGACAGCTGACAGCAAAATACATAAGGTAAGTTTGCATTAGCAAGGTAACCCTGTCCTGTGTTTATTTATAAAAAGGGAGCCGTGGGGATCGGTCTTAGACAGACTGGACCTAAGAAATTAGAACAAACACAACACTAATTAAAATACGAAGTATTAAAACATTGCAAAAATTCACATTAGATAAAGAGCTTAGAAACAAAAAAAGGATATAACAGATTCGGGAGATACAATTTACGTTTGTGCAAAATAAATTATTCAATAATGTAAATTCTTTGGAAGTTCGTACATCGAAATAATATATAGAAAGAGTTTTTTTGTTATAAATCAAAGAATAGATAGATAAAAAATTTGCACATCTTATCTATACTTATATTTTCTACAATATAATATATGTATGTGCAACTTTACGAGCTCATGATTCGAGTTTTTCTTTTTTGTTGTTTCTTTGTTAGAGATCAGTGATTACCAATCGGGGCTCTGCTGAGCATAAGGGATCCAAAGTGACAACCTCCCCCCCCAGTGCCGCTAGAACCATATGGGCAACTCAGGGGCGTACACAGGAGGAGGGCTGGAGGAGCTGTAAGCCCCACCCCCAAAATGAAGGATTTTTTATTCTTACTACTAAATGTAATATTTAAAAGATTTTTGGAATTTTGTTCTTAACAATTTAATTTTTTGTAAATAGCCATGGATTTTTGAAATTTTATTCCAAAAATTTAATTTTTTGTAAATAGCCATGGATTTTTTAAATTTTATTCCAAAAATTTAATTTGTTGTAAATAGCAATGGATTTTTGAAATGTTCCACCGGAACATTTTATATTCGATATTTCATTTTAGAAATTTTTAATTTTTTGAGAATTGTTATGGGTTTGCAAATTTCTTGCAAAAAAGTTTAACTTTTTATGAATGGTAAGGATTTTTGAAATTTTTTTCCAAAATATTGAATTTTTCAATTTTTTTTCAAACCCCCCTCAAAAAAATATATTATCGAGTTTCAAATCCTTCTGTACTCAATTCTTTTATCATGGGAAGTAGAAAAATGTTGTTTTTTTTTAAACGACCTACATAATCAATACAATACAAGCACTGTGATATGAGTTATGCCACATTAATTTTTAATTCCACGCAGAGTCATCTAGTATATATACTTATTAATATATATTTAATGTTAATAAAGGTAAATGAGATTAAAAGCATGAAAAAAATCAATTTTTGTCGGAATTTGAAGGACCAAAAGTTTTATAGGGCAAAAAACGTGGGATTGCGTAGCCAGGTGGACGCTTACAAACGAACAACCGACACCAATCATCACACAATCTATTCAATGGGAGCAGATTTACTATGCAATTTTGGATATGCGTTGCAACTGAGCTAGAAGGGCCACACTAACATACTACAAAACTTTAGTATTATATACACATAGCTATATTAATTGAAATGTACAAAATAATTAATTTAAATTGCTTTCCAAATGTTGATTATATTTAAGTATTGTTATTTCCAAATAGATTAAATTGGAAAATACTTTTGTAAATTTTTGGAACATATGAGTAGCTAAAGTGCCCCCAAAATTTATTTTTTGGGGTATTTTCTCTCTTCCAAACAAGATTCATTTTAAATCACAAAACCTCTTAATTTTGCTATGAAGAATTGTTGAGATTTGAAGAATATAATATGGAAAGTCCTTAAAAATTGATAGTTTATTGGTCCATTTCAAACATATACACGTATATTTACAAAATATCGATAGATGCCCAAAAGAAAATAAAGAGACAAAAGAGAAATAAAAAGTGAAGAAAAACCGGGTATATCAATTATGTTCCGGATTCACGTAACCTCGATAAAAAATATAGAAATATAGAACCCATCGCGGGGTTAACTGTATTTCTATTAATCTTGACCCTTTGTAGATTATTAGGGTTATGTATTTTTGATTTAAAATAACATTTCAGATACTATGAACTATGTACTGATGTGTCGTTCGCGAACAATTCGTTCTTTTGAACGACTCGTTATAGTGAACGTACTGAACCGACTCTGTTGCATGAGTGATTCGTTGGTTTATGTAATGTATTCGTGTCTCCTTCCCTCTGATTCTCTTTTATTGTATTTTCTTGTGGGTATATATATTTTTAAAGTACTGTTTTTACCTTTTTATAAGTATAAATAATTTTGTATTCTATGTATATACAAGAGTAAGTTTTTGTTTTACTAAGAATATAGATGTTCCTATAAATAAGCCTTGTCTTATTCCTCCAAGCCTTTCCTTTCCTCATTTCTTTCGTCGTCATGGATTCCTCCTTTTAATAGATAATTGGTACCTCGGCAACCTTCGTCAAGACGCAACAGTTTATACCGTAAGTTTCCCGTATATAAAATATATCACTCAACCTCAATCAAATATTTCTATCTACTTTGACTTTTTTGTTAAGTTATTATGAAATATGAATATATTCAAATATTACGCTTCATAAAACAATCATATTTTGTCATCCTTGTTAGAGTTTACTTAATTTAATATTCCATATATATTATAACAATCTATTTGCAGATGTCCTAAAAATTCAGTGCTTCTAAAGCCGTCGCCAAGATTGGAAACAAACCAAATTGTCAAGGGTTTTAAGCACTTCAAGGACTCTGACATCATTAAGCACAAAGTTAAGTGCACTCTTGTTAGTCGTTGATGGAGCTGCCCCCCACCCATTTTTGACTTTCCAATGCACTTAAAAAAAGTGGGTCCCATCAATGAATCTTAAACCGAATAACTTATGAAGAAGACAGAACTAAAAAAACGGAATTCTGATGACATGATGGAAAAAAGGCCAACTGTAAATATAGTCATTACATATACATATGCCCTACTTGGTACTATGGAATCCTTGGGGATGGTGTAAACATACAGCAAAAAGAGACATCCTGAAATCAAAATAGCAGTTATATTTGATAGTTACCATATCTTATTCAGTTTAAGAATCAAAAATTTGAAAAATATCAATAATAGGTTGAAAGTCTTAATTTTATTATTATTTAATATTTTGAAGAATAAATGATACTTCATTGATTACATGTTTATATGTCTTAGATATTATTAAACATTTTTTATTAAAATAAGTATTTACGAGAACAAGCGAGAATATTAGGAATTTATATGAAAAAATAAATTATGAGTTCTTCATAATGTTTTTATAGGTTTCATGCGATTCAAGGCGAATTTAAACACCAATCGTGGATATTCCTTTAGGATATCATACTCCTTCCTAAGAGTGAAAATTGTGATGAATTATTAAAACAATAACAATGAACTATTTCACATTTTCCAGATTTCATATTTATACTTGCCATTTTGATAAGAGAAAAGAGGAAAATTTGAATGTTGAGTACCCTCATTATCCATTAGGCCCCTAAAACTATATTATTGAGTAAGACCTATTTACTATATAATATTTGAATGTTTTGATCCTTTTGTTGTTTGTATTCATCAGCTGTCTCTCCCTTCAATTTTTCCCTCAAGTAAGCACTCCATATTTTTTATGTCTTATAGTCTCTTTATATCAGAGAACCCTCGAACGCCCTTTGTCAAATCAAAACTTCGCATTTTCAACTTTTTTGCATTTAATAATGTTTCTTTGTCATAAATCATAATGATCTTTTAAAATCCTATGAGATTTTGGCGCGATACTAGGGCCTTGCATCAGCTGACAAGATAACTAATTCATTTTTAAACTTTATTCTATATTTTTTTATAGATTATTATTAAAAATGAGTAAGATATGTTCAAGTGTTAATTTGCTGTATTAATATGATAAACTATTTTGCATTTCCGTCAAAATTAAATAAAAACGCGTTTATTGATTTAATTAAATCCATGGCTATGTCAGCATTCCATTTTTATGTGGCCATGCATTTTCAGTTGGTAGGCATGTATATTATTATTACTTTAAATCAAATAAATAAGAACTCGACTCTCAAGGCATTTTATTTTGTGTATTAATTATTAATATTTGCCGGAAGAAATATATCCTCCAGTCCGAGGGGTTTTGATAGCTTTTATTAATAGAACTATAACTTTTGTTTTATCTAATATGAATATGTAGTTGCTTTGGTGAAGAACGTATTAGTTTAAAACATAAGAAAATGGTATATGTGAAAGAAACCAAGGAGTTTATCCCGGCTGGAAGAATTGCACTACGGAGTCATCCTGGAAAAGTAATAATAATAAAGAATATTTAGGAATAAATGTGTTATTTTAGTTTTGATCGATTATAATATTTGAGATCCGATTTATTAAATTATTTTATTTACTTTGCGTTATGACGTCATGATATCATGCAGAATAGTAGTACATTCGGTTCATATTTTAAATGTAGTGACGTCATAGTAAACCATATCTCGGGTTTCCGAATTCATCATTTCCAAGTCCTTAACAGTAGCTAAAATTCTTGGATATCTGATATCTTAGCCCACAAATTAGAAGAATAGACCTATAATCGACTCAAATATGTCTATGAAATATTGGCCTGTTAAAAATATATTGGGATTTTCTCTTTTACTTGATTTTTGTTCAAGAGTGTTTTTATTTTGACGCACTCCAAACAATCCTAATATTGTCTTTATTAATTTGTATACCTTTGAATCATGAGGTTAATGCTTCATTCTCTTTAATTATAGACATCTGTATTCAATGGACAACCTTCTACACCCTGGATGCCTCCGGGGATGGAGATGGAAGAGGATGAAAATAAAGAAATAGTCGATGAGAAGGAAGAATGGACTCTTATGGGCAGGGATAATGCCTTGATGGAGCTTTACACAAAAGGGAATACCGTTGTGTGGAGTCAGCACCCACATGTTATCAAGTCTTACACGGGTATCAAAAAGGAATGGATCTATCTTGAATCAATGTGTTGAATCTTATTGTACTTATTATAGGTGAAGGAGAAGTGAAGCAAGCTCTTTGGTTTGTTTTCCATGAGTATCCCAAATGTCCCTCTATTATCAATTCCTGCAACTTAAATCGTCATCCAATGGAAGATTCCACGTTTACTCCAGTGCGATCCTTCTGTAAACAAAAGGAGCAACAGGATTATGAGTTAGGAGATCCCATTCCTTCCATTGTTATTCATGAATCAGGAACTTTAAAAATATTCACCGAAAAAGGTGAAGATTTCTCAACAGCTCTACCCATACCTATCAAAAAATGTTGGCCTTCTAAGTAGGACAAAAGGATCCCTTATTTTGGACATATTAATCATTTTTTTTTTTTGTTTTATGTAGATATGGTCTTTTGTTGGAAAGAGATTGTCAGGGACGTCAAAACCTTCCCGTATTGTTTGCATTACTCCATCCTTTGGGTGACATTACGCGTATTGTTATGAAAGAACGAGATAAGTCTGTGGGCCCAATTTTGTCTGAGAATCAACGAATAATATTTACTTCTGAAAATCCTTCTATATGCGTTATATATGATTCATTGAATGATCATCACTCTGTGTGGAAGATAAGAAAGGCCACTTCTTCTGAGGGCAAAGTGTCTTCTTTACGTCCTTCTTCCACTTCCTCCTCATTTGTCATGGATGCTGGTACGTCACAGGATAGTTTATCACGATCTCATTCACATACTAATACAAGCAATAGTAATACACCAATTAACAGTCATAACAATTCAATACTTGCTTCAACTGCTAATGGTACATCTGGAAGAACCAATAGTCATTCTCCCTTTTCAACATTAGCAGCCATTTGTCGTTCACCGAGTACTACTGCAGGGGGAGGAGGATGCCTCAATACTACGTTTGCTTCTCGTTTAATGGATTGTTCTAACAACATTGGCCATAAAAGTATTTCATTTCGAATGGGGGATGATTTTAATCAGCAGTTAGAGTCTCTTCCTCCTGAAGTATCTCTCTGTTTGGAACATTTATGGAGTGAACCTAAATATTCATCTTTGGGAAGTGCTGCTACTAAGATTTTTATTTCAAAAGATGTTGTAGAAAGGACTTATTTGAATTATTTAGTTCCAGAATTTGAAGAGCTTTTCGTTGTTCGTTTTGATGAAAGCAATGATGGAATGCTCATTTTTAATATTGTACAGAAGATAAGTGCAGTTGACGCAATTTTTGTGGAGTCCCTTAATATGACTCTTATACTTGAGCCTACATCCTCTACTTTTTCTCTTATACTCTATTCTGGGGTGAAAAAGGTTAGCATGTTTGCTTTCAAATCAATCTATTATTCCAATATCGCGTATGAAATTTCAACTCTTCATTTGGATTCTAAACCTGGAACTCCTACATCTCGTAAGATTCTTACATCGAGTCGGCCACCCTCTGCTACAATTTTTAATACACCATTAATTCAACCATGTTATTCTCCTCCTTCACTCTCACCCATAGAAGTACCACAAAATCGTTCAATAAATAAATGCTTTGTTATCCAATCTCTTAAAGACGCAGTTCATGATAAAGTTTTTCTCAAATTTGTCAATGGTCTTAATGTTCAAATTACTGTACCACCAATGGCAACCACATCATTGGTAAGACGATGTATTGCAGCCATTAAGACAACTCTACCTCGTGAAATCGCTCTTCATTTTCAAGTTAAGTGGTATGCAGTTCGTAATTCACCTGGTCCCGCTTCTGTTAGCCCTTCAAGAGAGTGGGAACTTTTTTCTAGATGTCTCATGGGTTTAATGGGATATCATGCGGATAGAATCAAGGATGAGTCTAGATTAATGTCTCCTTCCTCAAATGAAGGAAGTGGTGGCTTATCCTCATCAAAGAAAATGCGAAAAGAAAAAAGTGGGTCTGACGGAGATTGGCAACATCTTTTATCTTCTTTTCAACACAGAGAAGTTGGTAAAAGGATCTCAAATCTTCTTGGTCTTGAGGAAGTTATACCAGATAACTTTTGTCTTTCGAATGAACGTAAAACAAACTCTGATGAAAAGTGTAATTTGGAGGAAGATGGGGAAAAGTATGTTAACTCGGAAGCAAGTCTGTTTACATTCATGCCTTCCATTTTGTGGTCATTACATCTTCTCTATGAAAATTCAAAACTTGATATGGTAAGTTATAATCTTAAATATGTATATATTTATCCAATATATGGTACTTTTTTTCTCCTAAATGTAGTCACATTGGGAAGGCATGAACTTTTTGGCGTGCTTGCTCATTCGTCTATCTGCTGATCTACAAATGCCTTATTATGTTGATCACTATTGGAGAGATTTCCCGGAAATTTGTCCCATCCCGACTCTCGGTGCTGCTACTACCGGCCAATTAAGAGAAGACCAATTGAAAAAGTTGCAACCTCTTCCTCAAATGACCGAAAGGCCGCCTTGCATTTATAGTCATTTAAGAAGTATACTTTCTCGCGAAAAATTATCACCTTTTCCTTACATTTCCAAAGTTGCTAAGCGAACTCGAGACATGATATATTGTTACGCTGTTTACGCATCTCCTGCAGATCAGCAAATAATTAAATTGGATGATTATATTCAAGTAGTCAATATACCCGGAAATAGAGAAGAAGCTGTTCTCGAGCCCATTTCCTTAACATCAAAACTCTGGCACGGACGCGTAGTAGATCTTCTATTGGTATTAGAATTTGATTCTTTAGATTCCTTGCCTCCTGGATTGTCCCTTCCACTTCGCTCAGCAATATTTGCTTCACATAAAGATCCTTCAAACTGGCCTTCCAATGCTTATCAATTGATTGGAAGGGAGGATCTAGCTTTAAGAGATGATACAAAAGCTCATGTAGCAAAATTTAATCGAGAAAATTCAGGTTCTTCCAAAAAGATAGCTGTATTAAATCAAGGTTCCACTTCAACGGATGCAGTTAATGATTCTAATTTTGAAGATGGAACTGAGACATCCGAAAGTTCAATATCAAAGTTAAGATGGCCTAATGATCGTCGACTGTATGAAGTTCGTCGTTTGCTTCAATCCGCGAGACCAGTTACAGTTTTTCTAAAACAAAAACCAGAAATGACGGATCATGAATTCGTTGAAGAACAAGAAAAACATCTCCATTCTCTTTGTGTTAGAACAATGGCTTTGCCTGTCGGCCGTGGTGCTTTAACTTTAAGAACCTCTGTTCCTATAATCACAGAACCCCTGTCTATTCCTAAACTTTGTCTTACTGGTAGGGCTCCTCCAAGAGGCGCAACTATTGAAATGGAACACATTGATGTCGCTCCTAATGAAGAAAGATGGCCAACCTTTCACAATGGTGTAGCTGCAGGATTGCAAATGCGTCCAGATGATATTGATAGTCAAATTGATTCTGCTTGGATCACTTTTAATAAACCAAAGGAGTCCTCCCAGTCTGGGAGTTCCACTGCCAATAACAACAATAATAATGCCAATAATAGTTCAAATTCAAATAATTTAGTTGAACATTCAGGATTCTTAATGGCACTGGGTTTAAATGGGCATTTATCTAAACTGGGAAAACTCGAATTGTATGATTATTTAATAAATGGTAATGAAATGGTGTCCATAGGTATTCTCTTGGGTATATCTGCAGCCAAAAGAGGAACTATGGATGTTTTAGCCACTAAAAAAGTTTCTACTCAATTGGAGGCTCTTCTCCCTGCGACGGCTACAGAGCTTCCTATATCACATGCCACACAGGTTGCTGGATTAGTTGGACTTGGTCTTCTTTATCAGGGTACAGGGCACCATCATATGGCTGAGGTTTGCCTTGGGGAATTAGGGAGACCACCTGGTCCTGAATTGGAAAATTGTACTGATAGAGAAAGTTATTCTCTTGCTGCTGGCTTAGCTCTTGGAATGATAACTTTAGGTCGTGGTAACTCACTATCGAATAGCTGTCTTTCTGATTTAGATTTACCCGATACTCTTTATCATCACATGGTGGGTGGTTCAAGATCTGCAATTCATCAGCGCTATATATATCGGTCGCCCTCTTATCAAATTCAAGAAGGAGATTCGATTAATATTGACGTTACAAGTCCAGGAGCAACTCTTGCCCTTGGAATGATGTTTTTTAGATCTGGTAGGTTTTTTTTTTTTTTTTTTTTTTTTAATACTCTAACTTTGTTAATCAAGGGTTTATCCTTTTGTAGGAAACGAAACTATTGCGGAATGGATGTCAATTCCAAAAACACAATTTCTTCTAGAATTTGTACGTCCTGATTTTTTAATGCTCAGAACTTTGGCGAAAGGTCTAATAATGTGGGATCGTATCATTCCTAGTAAAAAATGGATCGAATCTCATGTCCCAGATTCTATTAAACCCCATTGTTTAGTCCGTCCTCCAGATAACTCTCCTTCAGGAATAGATTATGAAACTATAAACCAAGCTTATTGTAATATTATATCTGGCGCTGCACTTGTTATGGGCTTACGGTTCGCGGGGTCCTGCAATGCTCAAGCCTTCGAGGTAAATATATAAATATACTATGGTAATATAATGAAATAATAATTTATTTGATTTAGGTTCTTCATGACATTACTCGTCGATTAATTGCAATATCGAAAAGATCAGTCGCTGAATTAGCAGGAAAAGCAACAATCGAACAGACAATATGTGTTCATGTATTAGCTATGTCAATCATCATGGCTGGATCTGGTGAAATTAAAATCATCCGCATTGTCAGGTATCTAAGATCTAGAACTGGTAATACTAATTCTACTGTTACCTATGGTTCCCATATGGCGTTACATATGGCGCTGGGATTACTTTTCATTGGTGGAGGACGTTATACTCTATCCACTAAGCCAGAAGCTGTTGCTGCTATGCTTTGTGCCTTTTTTCCCGAAATTTCCTACACATTCGAACGATAATCGATATCATCTTCAGGCACTGAGACATTTATATGTTTTGGCAGCTGAGCCTCGTTTGATAGTTCCCACGGATGTAGAAACCAATTCGCTCTCATTCTGTCATATTGAAATAACTTATATGGATACAGCCTGGTACAAATGTCATAATCTTAAGTTAAAGGCTCCATGCATGCTTCCTGAACTTCGTTATCTTAGTTCAGTATCTATCTGTGACGATCGTTATCATCCAGTACATTTTGATTTGGCTAAAGGAACAGAATCTCTTAAAAAAGTTTTAGAACAACGATATGGCCAAGTTTATATTAAAAGAAGAGCAGGATGTGTTGGATACATTGAAGATCCTCATGGATTTCGTTCGTTAATTGCACAATGTCTCACTCGGGACCCTTCCTTTAAGTGGGATGTTAGCTCACGTTTGTTGGATAATTTTTCTAATGTACCTGGTGTGAGTAATTTCCATGACATATTTCTTAAATCCTCTAGTACTAATGAAGGCGATAAGATGAAAAACATTATGGGAACATTGCTTTATGAATGTGCTTGTAAAGAAAAGTTAAACTTTTTACCTGTTTGGATGGACTTTTTCTCGAATTTAGAATCATTGGGAAAAAGTAGTGAAGCTTGCAGATTTGCACCTGAACAATTATCCTTGTTCACAACTTTTGCTGAATATCATCGACCTGAATGCAGTTTGCTATCCAAGGAAATGGCAACATCCGTTCTCCAAAATCTTAATAAGACCATGGATTCATGGAAGTCAGAGCTAAGGGTTATGCTGAGAGCTTATCTAACTGGAAATTTCAATTGTACTGAGGATACAGATCGCTTAAAAAAACTGACATCGTTTTTAATTATTAGTAATCTCCCTGTTGTTATTCAATCTTCTTCTGATTTACCTAAAAGTCCCAAAATTAATCCCCTTGAATGGTTAGGATCAATGAAAGGCTCTAATGCTCATAATATCTATCTACATATTTCTGATTAATTTATTAATAAAGGATAATATATATGCTAATTCTATGTTATTTTTTTACTCGTATTTATCATAAAGCATCAAGGCACTACTATAAATTCGTTCTAATATGATGTACTTAAAATTTTGATTATTTTAATGTGGAAGTAAACTATATATCAAAATCATTTGAATTTATGCTACTTGTACAAGAACTCTTTGACGGAATAGTCCAATCAATTATTACTAAAAGAGATGTGATTTGTACTCGATATTTTATTGGACTTGAGACCATTATTTTACAAATTTCTTCAGAACCATTTCAATTTTTTTACTGGATATAAATTACTTAACTTTCATAGGGGGAAACCCTTAACTAGAGTAATAATAATTAATTAATAAACGGAAGAATATTGACTATGGATATATTACTTAAGAATTCAGAATTGATTGTGGTCATTACTTTGATTTATTATAACTAATTTATACTGGACTCAAGAAAAGCATGAATAATCAAATGGACAAATAAATAATTATGGACTTGAGAAGTGCTCAAAATAAATTTATGAACTGAACTTTATAAAATATGTAAGGATTTGACATTGTTAGAAAAGGCTTGTGCCTCGATACAATACTTTGGACTTGCAGTATATATAGCTTATATAATATAGGTAGACAACTTTTTCCACCTCTACTAAATATCAACACAATCTACGAAAAGGGATCCAAAAAGGTAAAAGAAAAGGTCATTAAAAAATTACTATCTAAGAAAAACGTCATTGGATTAGAAATGAAACAAATTACATATTAAAAAGGCACAATTTATTTTTGGGAATGATTAAGTAGGCCCAATCTTTTTCTTAAGTCATCTCATATCTGAAGTGGAATAAATTAAATGTCAGTCGGAAAATTTGAAAAAAATATTTAGACCATCAAATCCCCTCCCCCCCATAATAAATGAAAGTATTATTTAAATGCACGTCTAAATTTTCTCAGCTAAGAAAATGAATAGATGATCGAAAAAACGGATAGTATTAATTATAAACTAAATATTGCTAATTATTACGAATAATATTAAAGTATTCAAACCCAAATGATTATTTTTATTAATGTACATTGATATAATGGGCCGTTTACGGTCAGTGGTTCTTTTAGATGGGAATTGTTAGTAGCTAGGAAGAGTTTTCCTTTCCCTCCCTCGTGTCACTTCCTTTGAGTCTAGTCTAAGACTGGAGTCATCTTCCCAACCTCGCTTTCCTTCAAAAACCAAGAGGATAGCTACTGCTAGGCGATATGGCGTTCGGAGTTAAGGTCAAGATCCATCCAGTTGTGCTTCTCCAAATTACTTCCGCTTACGAGCGGCGTAATCCCGAGAATGACCGTGTTATCGGGACACTTCTGGGTACCGCGGATAAGACTTCGTTGGAAATAACGAATTGCTTCTACGTTCCTCACAAGGAGTGCGAAGGTGAGTGTTGTAATACTACTGACTAATCCTTTGTAGTGGAGTAATGAGGGCTTTTGCTTGTTTGCAGATCGGGTGGAAGTGACGATTCAGTATGCGCAGGAGATGTACGAGTTGAACAAAAAAGTGTCTCCCGATGAGAAACTCGTGGGATGGTTCGCCACTGGAAACTCCATCGGCTCCTACTCTCCACACATCCATGATTACTACGCCCGTGAGACAAAGGATCCCATCCACATAACTCTGGATACCACCCTCACCACCACGGACGCCAGAGCAACGGTTAAAGCATACAGTAGTGTCCCTGTTGGCGTTCCTAAGGGCACTTCTGGATCTATGTTTACCAGGATACCTGTGGAAATTATTGCAGATCAAGCGGAAGTCACAGGGTTGGATCTTCTACATAAAACCAGATTGAGTAAAATGAGACAAGTGGAGCCCATCACGGATTTAGCCAAAATCTCTGAGGGAACACTCAAACTTGAAAATATGTTGGATAGTGTTATTAAATACGTGGAAGGCGTCTTGGAAGGGACTGAAATACCCGATAATGCTGTGGGAAGAAAGCTACTTGATCTTGTCAACTCTGTTCCTAAAATGTCAGAGGAAGAATTTGAATCCAAGATTAATTCGGGAATGAGGGTATGTTTCAACGCCTTTCATGTTAATTATTTTTTACGTATCCTTGTTTTCCCCGCTTTTTTAGGACTTATTGATGGTTATTTATCTTACACAATTGACGAAAACTCAATTACAGCTCCATGAAAAACTTACATCAGTGTCTTTAAATCAATTAAAAGAATATCAAAAGATAGTCCCGGAGTAGACTTACAAATCTATTTTTTTATTATTATTGAGCACTGAGCAACCATTCAATATCAAGAGAAGTTATATACATATATAAATACCGAGTTAATTCACGAACATCTCATCTTTTTCTTTTCAACACACTTCATCGTAATCAAAGATTGTATTTAATAGTTGCTTAATAAATATTATCAATTGAATAGTTTGAATACATAGGTCTACTTTAGATCTGTACACCTGTTTTAATTAATTCGTTTTTTGCTTCATAAAAAAATCCATTCCTTTCCATTTCTCGTAGTTGTTCATAGAAACCTGGATTCGGTTCAGCTATTGGCCTTCTTGACTTGAGTATTTTTAAACCTTCTGTCATTGTACTAGCCTTGTCATCATTAATAAGTATCCAAACAATTGCGATTACACTTGACCGGGATTTTCCTTGAGCGCAGTGGATTAGAACTGATTGGCCTTATAAGATAGAAGAATATTTCAATAATTTTATGTTGAGATCCTACGTGTTTATATTGTAGTTCTTCAAATAATTAATTATAGCTTATCAATACCTTCATTTATACATATGTTAATTTCCCTCATACAAAACATGAGCTCATTTGTTTTTATTTTTTGAATTGTTGCATCGATCCAGTCGATTCTTATCTCTCTAGTCATGTTGTCTAATCTTCTCTTACTGAGCTCTGATAAATATTTTGGGCCCATTATGTTTTCAAAATTCCCTGATGCATTTATTATCAAGCGAATAGAGTTGTCTTGAATGAATTTAATGTTTATAGCTGATTTGTAGCCACCCATAAATACATTACCTTGGCCAGACCAGATTAAAGAGGGAACTACAAAATATCAACATATTATAATATATAGGAACTCGAGAAATATTCTATTTTTTATACTAAACGGCCAAGGTGGATCTTAGAGGATTAGGTCTGGATAATAATTGAAGTGAGTACTACTGTGTACTTGTAATAGATCTATATGCCAATCATTAGTTGATAACTTAAGTGTATAATAACTTTTCTTATTTTAGTAAAAGTTCTAGTAGGTCATGTTACATGTAGAATAGCGAAGACTCATTGGTACAAATTTATTTATTGAATAATCCCTTATGGAAGTAGAAATATCTTGATGACTTTTTGAAAGAGAACAAGTCTGTTAATACGTATAATTAACTCAAAAGATCGTAAGATAGTTAACTCCCGAGGCTCAAGAAAGACAATGGAAGGGTCGATAACAAAACTACGTCAGTACAAATCTACCTACAACGGTCATTGAATAAATGCTTATCGTTATTTAATCGAAATCATGGGACCAAATACTTATTTTTCTATAACAATTGACCATTTTTATTAATTGCATACACCTAATAGTTAAATATTATAGAAAGGGAAACCAAATTAAATAAGTTGTATCAACTCCATGATTATCCCAGACGAATCCTCCGGACACGAGCCAATGGGTCGTTTGTGACATTTTTTATAATTTTTGATGAAATTATCATTATTAAAGTTACTGATGGATTTCAATACAATAATAAATTTAGTTCAAGAAGCTCTTTCTGATAAATACTAAACCAACAATTTCACTTTATGTTATAAAAACCATGTAAGCCCATAAAAAATTTATGGGCTTACTCGTGTTTGACACCTTGTCTATTAAAGGTAAACATCCAAACAAATAATTATAGAAAATTTTATTTATAATTACTTAAAGATAAAAGAATAATTTCCAAAGGAAGCTCGATTGGATTTGCAAACTGGTTAAGCTTAAAGAATGACATTGAATATTGTAAAGTGTCAAAAACGACACTACGGTTGTTTTAGTTTTAATCAATCATTACCTTTATCAACAAAATAATTTAAAGCATCTCTTATTTGCTCATCAGTTGCTGTAGAATGTTTACTAATTTTCTCAATGCAAATTTGACACAAGTCCTTTTTAAATTTATTGGGTGAGAATGTGGGACAATTAGATGATGATTGGAAGTTTATTTGATTCTCCATCTTTTCTTGCGGTTCTTAATTATGTATCAACTTAAATTCAAATATTTCCATAAAATGACATGAATAGTGTCGAGTTAATTAATGAATTATGGCCTTAGTTGTGACGTACTAACTTGAACAAAGCTAATAACTGATAGCATATCCTTTCCTCATTTAAGAAGTTTATTATTGCATTAAACCAGGGGTGGGCAAATCTTGGCCTGTTAAATATTAAGTATTCTTATCCGGCCAGACATGTAGCTTCTGTGAAGCAGTTATAAATATTATTTGAATATATTAATTAATTAACATACTATTAGTTTATTTATAAATGAATAAAATTGTGGTTTATTATCTTATATTAAATGCTCTAAAAAAATGTAATTTTTTTAATGTGACCCTTTTATTATTAAGTTTGCCACTCCTTCATTAAAACCTTTCTACAACAGGACTTTACCTTAGATTTAATAATATTAAATCATACACAAGAAATGATAATTTATTTCCCTAATTCCTGGAAATTATTTCTAAAATGGATGACCTCAATTAAATATAACTCGCCTATTTATGGACGGGTCGAAAATTACATATTGAGGACGTTAATGCATTTTGTGTGTGCTAATTTTGAGTCGAGCTAGTCTTATACTACGGTACACACCTCAATAATTTTATAAGAATGACTTTTTAAAAAATATACAGCTTTGAGAGTGAGCATCCTTATAAGGATTATATGTATACATAGATATTTTATAAAAATATGTTGGTCTTGTTCCTGTTCAGAAACTTTCTGTTACCCCTTACGCTTACTTTCTCATTAAAACTTCAATGTATATACAGTCAATTTCTTCAAACTTTATATATACATTGCAAGCCTCTGAATATTATTTCAAAATATAATTTAGATTTCTTTCATGATAAGCTTACAAACAATTATTACAAAAAGGAAATGCTTACGTATGAGTATAATATTGATTATATATATTTTAAGGAAAAATATTAACTTGATAATCTTTAATTTCGTTGAGATTGGGTCGTTCATACTAAATCATCAATATTTTATCAAATAGAATATGGGGCAGCATTGCCACCTACCTTTTTTAAAACAAAAGTTCCAGACTATGTATGTTCGTCATTTTCAGGAAGAATCACTATTAATGATTGAAGATTCAAAAAGGGTATCTTTATATTTCGAACTTCTAAGTCGTGAAGAATCTAAACTATATTATATGTTGTTAAATGTTTTAATTATTTTGTAAAACAAGTTATAATGTTACATTAATTTTATTATTAATGATATAATTATAACTATCTTTATTATTAATATGATTACAGATTTGATTTTAGTAGACATATAATTCACGTAAATAGTCTTTTAGTGATGACTGAGGGGATAAATAGTAGGACATTGATAACCATAATTTATACGTATTAAACAATAATGTGGTTTATATAATTTGCAGACGTTCATATTATTATTGAGTTGCAAAAAAAAAAAAAAAAAAGAAAAATGTCTAGAGCTAAATCAGTGTTTCTCAAACTTTTAAGCCTAGAGGGTATTACGAGACAATAAACACCATGGGTGCATCAATGAACAATATTTTTGATAACTAACAGGTATTTGCATGTTTTCAGGTACGCACTTTTGGGTCGTGGCGCATAATTTGAGAAACACTGAGTAAAACATAGCTTTTAAAATTGTATCCTAATTGAAGGAAATGCCATCTTGGGGGCTCAAACTTGATATTTGTACTACATAAAACGAACATATTTTCAAGAAATCTGGATAAAACTCCATCAGATGGTTTTAAGAATAAAATAAACTTAACACACGAATTGAATACTACTTAATGTCAATGATAAACACTGATATTTAGTAATATGTACTGAAAATCGCATTGAAATGTTTAAATGTGTATATTTTTTTTCTTTATCGATTTTAAACAAGAAAAGTAGGATAATAGGGGAAAATATCTAATTCTTTTCATTGTAATAGTTAACTTTTATCATAAGATTGTATAATGATTACATATTTTTAATACATTTAAGGGTAAGATAATATTTAATAGGCAATAGAGGGATTATTTTTGACAGTACTTTAATTTGTATGTCCCATTTTGACATTCAATAGTCCCTTAAATGAAAGAAAAAGGGGTTTCATTATTATAAAATTTGGTTGTTTAAACACCCAAAACGGCCGACATCAACAATGTTGACGTCACGTGAAAGCGCACTATAAGTTAATACGATATTAAATATGAATTCAAGGTTCTGTCCGGTTCAGTGGTTCTATCAGTTTCGGTTCTTTTTCAAAGTGGGGCCGTGAGGGGAGTCCAGAGGGGGAGGGGTGCAGGCAGATGGAGAATTGCTTTTAGCCTACACATACATAGCACACATATTTTGTATAAAAGGGGCCTCAGCTAAAAATGTATTAGTGTAGGGGGTCTTGCCATAGAAAAGTTTGGGAAACCCTGGATTAAGAAATATTACATTTATCATATGGCAGCCCCTTCCCTCTTTTATTTTCATAGTCTCGTGTCTAAAACCACTTTTACATATCCATAAGTAGCCCTTAGCTATTTAGAACTTAGATACAACTGTATTACCCTGACGACGTAAAAAAATCATTGAAATACGCTGGAATTGCACAAAAAAAACTCAGAAAATTAACTTATTGATTAAAGCTGTTTTATTTTTTATAGTATATATTGTAATTTCTGTATATATTCTATAAAGTAACATAAGTACAAGAACCGAGACCGATAACCAATATAATCCGGTCTCGGTTCTTGAACCGCTAGAACCGATAGAGGCACAACCTTGTATAAATTAATAATAGTTCTGTAGTTGCAGAGTAAAAATTGAATTTGTTGATAGTATACAACCACAACTACTAGAAATAATAAAAAGAGAGAGAGATGAAAGACAAAAAAAGGAGAATTGAGGAGAAGAAGAACGCAGTGTGTGTAATGTTTTGGTAAGATTTAACCTCCCTCTCTATGTGGAGTCTATGAATTGACACCGGTTGGGGCCGTCTCCTACAGCAAGCTACACACCGAGCGCCACGCAGATAGAGAAAGACAGACAATCATACAGAGATACAGTGATACCATCATAGAGACGAGATTCTTCTCTCCTTTTCTTTTTTATTTCTCCTTGAGTGTTTGTTGATGGTAGTACATAGGAGAGGATTTTAGGCTGTGATGGCGGCTCTTCGCGTTCAGTGTTATGTTTCTTTTTCATAGCTTCATCCTCGAATTGATTCTTCTTTTTCTTCTAAAGTCATAAACTTTTCCGTCAAAGAAGTGTTATAAATTATAATAAAAGCTTCCTTTAGTGTCTCCAAGGGAATCGTGGATAGGAGTGGATTTATGACTTCCCCTTGAGTTCCTTGCTCAAAAGACTCTGTATCCTCATTGGGCTGTGCACGCCAAAAGAAAAGCAGACTCTACGGAAGTGTTCTTGTCTCAAGAGTGAAGATGAATAGTGCGGCCGAAGCGAGTTCCGAGCCCCTCTCTCATTCCGCCCCCACCACCACCTCAAATGCCGCCATTTCCAATCCCAACAAAGACATGAGTCAAAATGGATCCAACGCCATTCCTCCTTTGAGGAAAGATCCCCCTCGACCCACTGTGGGACCGCCACGACCCACCACGGCAAACGTGGCACCCATTCTTCCCCCCAAACCCATGCAATCCAAGATCAAGCCCTTTGGTTCTCCACTCCCCGTCGTCTCTTCCGTCAAAACCCACGCCACGCCCATTATGTCCGCACCTGGAGCCCTTAGCAAAGTGATCCTCTCCAACAGCACTTCAGACTCCGCTCCCAAACAACTCACGGACTCCTCACTTAAGCAAGACGCCGCTTGCCCCATGACGCCTCCAGTGCCCGCGGAACAGCCCGTCAAGGCCAGTCCTCCTCCTCCTCCACCCACACACTCCAAACCTTCGGAAAGTCCCCTGCCTGACAAAAAAGAATGTAAGAGTAATTTTATTGAAAAAAATCCCGACAAGAAAACTGAAAAGAAACAAGAAGAAGTTAAATTACCAGAATCTTCTTCTCTCAAAAGTGTCCAAAAAGAGGAAGAAAAAGCCCCTGCTAAGTTTAAAGAAATCCTCTCCCAGGATTCCACTAAAAAATTAGATTCCAGCAAAACATCTGAAGCTATTGTAAAGGCATGCGAATCTCCGAAAAAGGTTGAGCCTAAAAAAGTAGCTGAGCCTCCTCGTCAAGATGTTAAAACAAAAGTAGTAATAGATCCCAAAACCGAGGGAAACAATAAGAAGGCATTCGAATCATCGAAATCCGTACAAAAAACTGATAAGTCGAACACGCATATATTATCTGCTGCTAAGACTCTCGGCTCTACTAAGCAATCCGAAGGCGTTAAAAAGTCTGAATTATCAACTGCGCCCAAGATATTAGATTCTAGTAAAACCCCTCTAACAGGCTTTACAAAAAAAATGGAGTCTCCTCACAAACAAAGTTTAAATGCCAAAGGTGGTGGTGGTGCGGACTCCATAAAGTCTGTAATTTCCAAAGAATCTGCTCAATCTTTAGGCAAAACTAAAGCCGATATTACCAATGATGATACAAAGGCTTCCTCAAAACTGGATTCATCTCAAAGTCCAAGTAAAGATTCATCATCTGAGGCTCAATCATCTCCACCATTAAAGCTTCCTGATCTTAAGCCCAAAATTGCTGTGAAGAGGAAAAGAGCAAGTTTGGTCTCTCAAAAATCGAAGGAACCTACTACACCGGTGAGTTTAATTAGTACTTTTTAGTGATTTATAACTTGGTAATTAGATATTTTGTTTTAATTAACCAATAAATTATAGTTTCTTTCTATCATTGAATTATTATTTAATTGTAAAAATATTCCTCTTGAAATGAGTGCTTAGTGAACTTCACCCTAGCATCCTTTTTCTTTTTGGGCAAAAAAAAAATTATATAGCTTCTATCTTTTTTTTTCTTTTTTTTTTTTTTTTTTGAAAAAATATAGAACGAAAAGAAAAATATCTTTAAACGATTTACAAAATAGGTTAATGAGCATGAGATTTTGTAGCTGAGTTTCATTTGAAATTTTTGGAGCCTAGTTTCTGGTATCAAAGAGAATATTTACATTTTTGGATCATGATATTAATTAGTTTGGTCATTTTATTAAATACATTTTTTACATTTTAGTTGCGAGAATCTAAACGCTCAAGAGTTCAGGTTATTCAATTTCAAAGTCCAAATCCTGAGTTTCAGCAGATAATTAAAAGTTTGAAGGGTGGAAATAATAAGGAAAAACCTCCACCTAAACCTGAAGCTACAATTACTCCCGTTAAGAAGAGTCCAACCTCCGATAAATATTCTGATGCGGTTTTTTTCAAGTAAGTAAAATTAAAATATCCTTGTATGGTTCTCATTTGTTACTTTATGAAAGTAGTAGTACTGACGAATGGGAATTGATAATAACTTATTAATTGGCTATTTCATTAATACCTTAACTCAGTGGTTTCCAAACTGTGGGTCTCGGCCCCATTTGGGGTTGCAACACCAATGCTGTTTACATTGGTTTTGAGACGAATATGAATATTATACTTTACGTAGTCATAGTCAAGGCTGCTAAGTCGGTACATAAAATGTCCAACTCTGACTCCAGTATTTTGAATGTCTCCGACTCCAACATACATTATTATTTTTCAATAATATCGTTTATAGGCTATATAAGTATTATTGAGTTATTTTGAGTCTAGAGACTATAAATATAGGTTTAATTTATAGCTATAGGTAGTTATTAGTTATATGTAGTACTCAATAATTGTGACAGTTATTAAGAAAATATTTGGATTTTAAGATATTTAACAAGATGAAAAACAAATGAAATGGATCAAAATCCATCTATTGCTAATGCATTCATAAGTTCAGAACATAATTTATGCACTTGCAAGCGAGGAACAACAATACAAACAATTTCTCACTACAACGTTACACTTTTCTCTGATGACATTGACTATTCAGGAGACTGTGTAATGAACTACCATGGCTAATGACTATGCTCTACACAACATAATTTATACTTTAGATATGTTTGGGAATTGTAATTTTATAGACCATAGAACATGTTTGAAATTTGTGAAGTTAACTCATAAAGGAGTAAAGTTAATAAATTAATAGTACTAAATATCTATTATTTATAACCATTTAGAAAAAAACTTTAGAAAAGCCACTGTATTAACTCTTCCCTCAAATTTGAATACAAAGCTGTAATTGACTTGAATGCCTATGCATGTATGTAGATTAGGGTGCATCAGACCCCCCAAAGTAAAAAAATATTGCTTTGGCGGTATGATAAAAATGTTATAATTCTAATTAAAACACACCGTATGAAATATTTTTAAATTTGAATAAATTCTACCGATGCCACATTTAGCATATTGAAATAAGAATATTATAGTATATGGTTATATGACTATGGCAAGCAACGCTAAACATTCTTTTTTTTTTTTCTAGAATTATATGTTTAATATTACTATAGTTAACTTGCACTTGCTCGAAAATGCGTTGTTTTAATTTTAGTTATTAAGAAATACATGGTTACTAATCTAGAAATATGGGTTTAATATATTAAGAGAGCCAAGTGAAAGAAACTGCATCACTTCAGTGGGATTCAAAACTTATAGTTACTTTAGTGCATAAAACCCCCCATGATTTTAAAAATGTTTTTATTTCGTTAAGGCGGTATAGCAAAAGTGTTATACCTCATAAAGAATAATTTTGTAGAAATTTCATAAATTTTGGTTAATATTTACCGGGTCCACATCAATGTTAAAAATAGATAATTGAAAGATTTATGTCCATAAACTAAATAAATGAGACAAAAGTAATTTAAATCAAAATATATATATTTCCCGTTTATACTTCTTGAACAATACATAAGACATCAAATAGTATTAATTGTTTTCGATGTTAATAAAAAAAAATACTAGAATTTTGTTTTTTGATGACGAAAGTCAAAGGTAAACACATAATCTACATACAAAGTGATAATCTTCACAGTTACTCATATTTACTCACTCTTACATTAGCTTTCTCTTGCGGAATCCTATTTGTTTCTACTACTTACAAAACATTCTGAAAATGTTCTTCTAATTAAACAACACCAGTAAAGTCTGAGCTTATTTTTACGCCTCTTTATGCACAGTCATTAATAACGTTAATGAAATTTATTTTTGATTTGGAAGACTTATAAGACAACAAATTTATTCACTCTGTAACTTTTTTGGTCAGGAAATTAGTTTCTAAGCACAGCTGTGTAAAGATGAGCCAGGAATGGCATGAAACTAATCTGCAAGTGCTGTAGACTGTGCTATGTCAATCGGAAAACTAGTTTCCCAAAACCTGTACTAAAGCGATATGTATGCATGTCATGTCTGTCACCGAGTTCATACTTCATTACTGTGAGACTCTTAGCCATATTGTGTCGTTCACTTCATGAGATTTAAATTACTGATGAGGGCAAGTGGTACCATTTCTGCGCTTAAATACCACAGATGACGAGATAGAGCAGATATGGCACTCTTAGATACGGATAGATTGATTACCAGATATTGCTGGAATTTCTTGTATATACACAAATCAATCAAAGGAATATCCATGCCTGTGGTACTTTTATTCCCCAATGAACTGTTGCTAAACATACATAACTGATCACTCTGATATTTGGCATGAATGGTTAAAAATAAACATAGATAACATATTATAATGTAAGAGAACAATTTTGATTGAAAATAGCAGTTTAAAACATCAAGCGGACTTTGTGTATTGGGACAAGAAGTTCGAGGCAACACTCCTTGTTGATGAGGGGATCTAAATACAACACTCACAGTTAAGATAATTCATTGTGATCATCACGCTGATGCCGTGTAGACTTTTGATAAACTGAAGTGCTTCATTTCACATTATCAATGATCTTGGATCGAAAAGTGTCAGCTTTTCTATGCTGAGGCAGCTCACACTTACAAAATATTTTGAAGACGGATACTTTCTTGTGATTTCGACGTTAGTTTTTTCAGGTCTTTGGATATCTGTGCCAGCATCACCTCACCAATATGATGAAGATTTGCTGCCCAGAGTAATAGCCGTGCTAATGCCTGTTAAATACAAATACAAGCTAAAGTAACACGGCCTGTGTTAGAGGCATTTGTATCGAACACCCTCCATACAGCTGATTTTTCACATTTCTATGCTTTGCTCAGTTATAATTTTTCCTGAGCGTCGATCAGTGTCTGATTTCTAATATGGAATCCCAAGGAGCTTCGTTCACATCACCGATCGATTCAGTCACAGCTCTCCATTAAAAATCTTATTTGTGAAAGTACTCATACGTTTTGTATCCCACTGTAGTGATGCAATTTCTTTCACTTCCCCCTCTTAGGCCGTTAAAGCCATATTTCTGGATTAGTAACAATGTATTTCTTACTAACTAAAATCAAAAGAACATATTTTCAAGGAAGTGCAAGTTAACGATAATAATATTAAACACATATTTCTTGAAAAAAACAAAAATTAATGTTAAGCGTTGCTTGCCATAATATAACCATATACTATAATATTCTCATTTCAAAATACTTAATGTGGCACTGGTAGAATTTAGTCGAATTTAAAAATATTTCATAAGGTGTGTTTTTATTATAGGTATAACATTTTTTTTATTCTGCCAAGTCAGTATTTATTACTTGGGGGGTCTGATGGACCCTAATGTAGATATTTATGAAGTAAAAATATATTTCTGATTTTTGTTCAAGATTGTTTTAATATTGACACACCAAATATTTCATTTGTAACATTTATTTACTTATCTCTTTTATCAATTCCTCTTTGGCAAATTTCGAATTTTTTTTCTCGAACAAATATTATTTTGATAAATATTTTAATATGCTTGAAATACTTGCTCGGATGAGTTAATTTGCTACACTGACTATATTATTGTTAAAAAGGTACACGGTATAAATGAAAGACAATATAAGATAAAACAACTAGAATCGAGAGTCCTTCATACTGATAATTTTTTTGATAAATTTAGCAACATTTCTCTAAATGTAGTTACTCCCAACCTTTTAATCACTATGGAGTCCTATATGATTTTTTAATATATTAAGGCATAAAAAATATGCTCAATCAAATGTTTTATTTACTATTTATGTTAAATAACCCTTGACGACTCAATGAGCAACTATCTTAATAAAAAGCGTTAAATATATAATTATATATATATATATGTGATGTTGATGAATTAGCTTCCAGATTTTAATTTTTATTCAATGTTTAAAATTTTGATACCCACTGTATATGAACAAAGTATTTATTAAATTATCATTATAGATAATTATACTATATGATTAATTAAAAAATGTATTTCTATTTTACAGAGGTGAACACTTGGCTGTTCGTAACGCTGAGGGAAGTTTTTATATTTGCCAAGCCATTCAAAATATATTCAGGCACTCGAAGAAGATAAGTATTCAATGGTTATCTGAAGCTCCAGATGAAAATCCGAATAAGGATGTTTATATGCCTGAATATTATGATAAAACAGGTAAATTTCTCGTTCATTTAGACTTATTCCCTTATTCAAAAAATCTAATAAAAGAGGATTTTTTTAAAAATTGTTATTTAATTTTTTTAGATTTTGAAACAATTTTGACGTCTGTAGAAATGGAAAAACTCGATAAAAAGAGGTTTAGGCTGACGAAAATGGAAGAAACTCGTATCAAAAATATTCTGAAGAAATCTGTAGAAAAAGAAGAGGGTACGTTGGAGCCCAATGAGGTTGATATATCCGAAGATAATCCTGATGGATGTAAGTTTCTATTAAATAAATACATTCATTTTCCAAGAGATACACATACTTAGTTTTTTTTGTATATCTTAACATTCCGAATTGTGTTCTGCACTCTTGTTGAAACTCGGTCAAAGATACTTTTTTTTTTTTTTTTTTTCACTTAGGTCCTAATTAATTTTCCAGACCGAATTTTTGGTCCAGACTTCTATCTCAAACCGTAGAACGAAATTTAATTGTTTTTAAATTCTGAACCGATTTTTTCGGTCTTAATGTATAGACCAATTTTTTCCGATATTAATCTATGGACCGATTTTTTCCCCTATCCATCTTGAGTTGTTGCAAAAATATCATTTATGCAATACATTTTACTTCATATGACGTTATGCCCATGTTTACAATTTTGAAAGATACATAACGTCATCAACAATTCATCTATAGAATCGCTCTAGAATTTTAAATGACACCGATTTTGTGTAAGACCGATTTAGACCGAATTTTTCTTTGAGACCCGTCCAGACTGAATTCCTTTAAAGGACTTGATGAGTTTGGTCCTCTAAACTTCATTAACGGTCTCAGACAGGTCTACACAATAAGCAAATGCAATATTGGAACCTTAAAAAAAATTACAATTATATCTTTTTTATATTTTGCGGCGTAAGAATCTATTAGGCTTTATTTTTTGACCTAACTATCATGTATTAATGTTCGTAAAACATGCATTTATTTATATATTGATATTTATTTGGTTTCAGTGGACATTTCATTGTATAAGGATGAAGACCAGCTGAAGGAATTGGAACGCAAGAAAAAAGATGAAGAGAAAAAGAAAAATAAAGTAGTTCAAAAAACTCCAAGGCCTAAAACTTCAACTTGCAAAAGTACCCCCAAAAAATCCACCATTGCTAACAAGAAGTCTACACCTAAAAGGTTTCCTAAACAAAAAAGTGAAGCAATAAAGAAAACGAACGGCTCTGCTAAAAAATCTAATTCCAAATCTCCCAAAAAACGTAAGAAAGTTATCGATGAGGATGAAGAGGACGATGAGGATTATGAGGTCATGCCAACCCCTAAAAAACGAAGAGCTGCTGAACCAGAAAAAGACAAGGATGAAGTCGTCAGCAATGCTAAAATTGAATCAGATCCAAAACTACCTTCAAGGGCTCGGCGTAGAGTTGTTGATTCATCAAAGTCATAAAAACAAACACTCATAAACTGGACTAAAGACAATTTTTTGATAAGATACAATGTGCTGAATTATTATTTACATCTATGATAGTGTTATTTATTCATTTCTTATTTGCATATTTTTTTTCTAATTCGTTAGAACAATAAGTCCTAACGCGTATAGTTGGTCTTAAGTATTAATGTTGCTGGTTTGAACATGTTATGCATATCTCATAATCTGGTGCAATTTATTTTGGATTAATATGATTATTATAATTATTTTATTTCACTTATTAAATTATGTTATTTAATTTTTTCTTCCAAAAAAAATGATATTACTGATGAAATACCTGATAAAATTATCGGAGCGTGTTTCTCCAGCTTTCTTTCTTTGTCTCTTTGCCATCATCCCTGTAGTATTTTAATTAACTAATTACCCATATTCGTAAACGAAACAGCCTTGATTCATTTTTAAAATCACATCACATAATTAATTAGTAAGTCTAGATAAGCTTTGTAAATTGAGCATGAATATTATTATATTTTTTTCTGTTGTATCATTATCTGGTGTTGGATCTCAAGATTAAATTTAAAAGATAAAAGTTATGTGAATTCTTAATTTTGTTGCATATTTGTTTTATTCAATACTTGATGAATTGTTTTATATATTCCTTGAAGTGGATGAATAATCAATTAATTATCCCTTCCATACGCCTAGATAAAAGACTATAGTATGTAAGACTCAAAGTGTGACGGAAGTGTGTGATGATACTTGCCCTTGATGATTTAGTCTTTCACCTTGTTCATGATGTATAGCACTTTGAAGAGATGACTCCAGGTCTAATGTGGTCTAAACCAGTCCAACAAATTAGGAAGAAATATATTTTATTTATGTATGTTTCATAACTCTCCCAAAATGTGAATCTTTTTCATAGAATCAATAAGAATAATAGTAATAATTTTATATGATCGTATATTAATTATAAGCAGCAGCCCTTACTTGTACACTTACTACCTTATTTTTCTAAACATTCTTACCTATTATCGGTTTTGTATATCACTTGAACAAATTTACTCTTACTTAATATTATGTACGTACACCTGTTGGTACCATATGATATAAATTAGAACTTAAACCTTCTAAGCAAACAAGAATTATAATAATAATTTTCTTTTTCTGTAAGTCTCGTTTGTGTTTGTGTGTGAAATTGTCTCTTAACTTTATTGAATGTGCCATTTGTATCAACAACTGTATTAATATTATTCACTTAAAATGTTTGTTAATTATTATCATGAACAAATTCATTGTGTGCTTTAGAGACAATTGACTTTATTCTCTAATCTCTATATTTTTAAAATCCTATTCATCCATAGTTTGTACATATATATCAATATGATTATGAATTAATAATATTACAATATCCAATTTAGTTATTTTCTTTTGTCATTTTTGATCTTGAATAATATATCATCATCTAGATAGGAAATTGTTCAGTACATAATATTTCATATTATTTGCGGTTATGTAACTTAAGAAATGAGATCTTGGTTAAGGTGGATTAACTCATCTATAGTGCGTGTACACGTATATGTGTTTATATACAATATTCATTCTTGTTCATTGATTAAAGGAAGTATCCGTATGAGCAACTCGTCTTACGGTATTAGTGTTGGATTGATCTTAAGACTCATTTCCTAATAGGTATCCAATTCTATGTCCTTTTTTTTTATCGGTGCTATCTTTTTTACCATTCAACGGTCCGATTAGTCTGTCTTTTATTAAAGTAATGATTTAATAATAATTAAATAATTGTTTAACTACGCAATGAATGAAATTGTACATTACTACGGATACCCCTAGGTAAAGTGAGTGACATGAAAATATCAAAGATGAAAGCTTTTCATCATGTTGGTAGTAAACTCTTTTCAATCAGATTTAAATCATGCAAAGCTCTATATTTTTCAATTAACGAATAGTTTAAGGATTTGAATTAAATCTTCAGATTCACGCTTTTAATTTATTTACATCCAGCCTATTGAGGGTTGTTCACCGCGGAAAAAGGAACCCTTTTATAATGAGGATTTTATCCAATAACTTGTCCTGCAGTTGGACCAGGCTGCCTTCGGGAAATCATCCTGGAATGCATAGGGGGTATTGAACGAGTGTTATTTTGAAGAGTGCTCATGTTAGCGTACCTCATTTACGAGGAAGATAGATGGAAAATGGATTGTGTTAAACTCCGTTTACGCACTTGCAGTTTTTTGGTTTTTTTGTAACCCTGGATTTTGAGAATGTTGCTCAGGTGAAGGAGCATTAGTATTATTAACAGGCGGGGCCTGTGTTGGAGTAGATGTTGAAGGGGATCAAACTCTTTACTTTGTTCTCCATTCATGGACAACTGCTGTTGATCTCCAGTTGAACGACTGGATACAAGTGTTGAGATTCGGTCCAGTACTGAATTATGTTTTTTTTTTTGTTCGATCTTAAGTGATTTTTTCTAGACTAATTTGGACCCCGGGCTCAGACCGTGAACCAATTTTTTTTTATGTTCTCACTTTATGGACCAATTTTTTTCTTTTTTTTTTTTGGAAACGGGATTAAAGAGGTTATAAGCATAGTGATATAGTGAAGCATTATTTTCTAAGGCACTACATAGAACTAAAGGACTATAAAATATTCTTCAAATTGACAGGGTTACCATATTGATTTTCGATTTCTTTTTTTAACACTCCCATTCTAAACTGGATTATTATCATTAAATATACACATAAAAGAGCAATAAAAAATAGAATCGGTGATCGTGTTATAAGCACAGGCCTGCAATATTTCATTAATACGACTACACTGTTATTTCTTAGGTCAAAATATCTTTACATGATTTACACTTTGGAACACTATATAAAGTTCCCCCGGTGACTCGTTTTCCTAAATTAAGATATTCACACAGACAAACTTTGCTTTATTAATATAAAATATGCCTATAAGATAAAAGACGAATATACAAACACAAAGCGATTCGAATGAAAGAAGTACGAGTCACTTCTCGGTTATCAATGATAACATAATATCATTAGACGTAACAGATTATTCATATTGAAAAATCATCATGGATTGACGAACAAGCATAATAATCAGGGGAAACAGTTATTTCCACTTTGTTGTAATCCAGGATGTATCAGAAGAAGAGGCGGTTGACTGTGGCGAGTCAAATCACAGAGGATTAGGGAAGGCGCTGAAAGGTAGGGTCTTAGGAGAACACAAGGAAAAGAGAGGCGTCAGCGAAGAAAACTGTAAAGCTCAGTACAGTTGGAGCAGAACGCGGTTCTTCGGCACATAATGAGCTATATTTCTTGTCCAAAGTGGACAAAACAAGCTGTATTACGTAGTCACTCAAAGGATTAGAATCCTCAGAGTTGTATTTATAAGACTATGAATTTATACCTTCAAAGGATCTGAAACCAAGCTTTGAGAATCAATCCTTAAAAGTGACTTATAAGTTATAAGTTATCTTCAATGAAGGAGTCGAATCAGCTCTCTTTTGAGATGGCATAATCACCTTAGTCATCGTAATTCGAGCATCTGTTGTTGAGGATCTTGGATCCCTTCTGTCATTCTAATTCATAGATACCATGGAAGTATTTCTGTTTTTAACGAATGAAAATTTATCTAAGCATATGAAAAGCACATCCAAATTTAAAATCTGTCTCGCCATTTACTCAAATGTTTTTGTGTGTTGTGTTTGATATGTTAAAACATTAAGATAATAACTTATGTAACGTATTCAAGTCATGATAATCTTAGGAAAACATATTTTACTTAATTATATTTACATTTGGGACATTTAGTCTCTTATTTTATTCAAGTAGAATTTTAGTGTCTGGAAGAAGGCCAACTCAACATTCACACCTATTTTATTTAATAATTAATAGATGTAACTTTTAACCTTTTTGTAAATTCTCTTCAGCAACTTATATTTGATTTTTTTTCTATACATATATTTTTGAAATAAATTGGTTGAAAATTATATTTGCTATTAATTTCTTTTGATACATAATCCTTTTATTTAATGTCATTATTAGAATTGTTTTTCCCTTCATATACATACAAAAACGAAACTTACAATTTCTGAAAGCTTGCATTGTGTTATTTTCAATGATGTATAATATATTTAATTAAGTACAGAGAAACATTGACAAATTAATCATTTAAAAATGATTATTGATAACGAAGAGGTAATTAGCACTTTTTCCATTCAAATTGCTGTTGTGTATGGTTATTTGTCTTTCATTTGCAATTTATAAAGGATTTTTCATTGGAAAGGTTTCAATATTTTTTCCATTACGGAAAAAACGACGCCATTTTTATTTTCTTTCTTTGAAATTTATAAACTTTATTAGTATACATTTCATAATATAGCTATATAAACATGATCAGCGATTACAAATTATCCAAATTTATTATCAAAATAACCGTAGTAAAAAATAAATGATTTTCATTGCAAAATCATCTTCACTGATGATGCTCATTTTTGGCTCAATCCCTTTGTTAATAAGCAAAATATGCGTTATTGGTCAGGCAGCAATCCACAAGTGCTTCACGAGACATTATTGCATACCGAAAAAAATATTGTTTCGTGTGGACTTTAGGCTGGAGGGATCATTCGGCCATATTTTTTCCTTGATGATGGAAATCGCTATTGCAACATAATAACTGAATTTTTTTGGCCCCAATTGCAAGGGATGGCTTGGCAAACACGTGGTTTCAACAAGACGGTGCCAGTTCTCAAAATCGATTTATTACAAAACCCCTCATAATCCAGCTTGTATCTCCAAAATCGGATATTTTGGGGGGCTTATAGCAAGGCGTTACCTCGGCTAACATAAAAATACCCTATGTATTTTGTTGTCAGCTGCTAATTTACTCATCTCAATTGATACGTCATGGCTATTTCATAATTATTGCTTTTTTGAGAAAATAAACGAAGTAATAAGTTTTTATACTTTTGTTCCGTTTCTAAAAGAATAGGAACACAATTTCTTTTTGATATTACTAAGTAATATCATAATACAGTATCAAATTAAATACTTTGTAGGATTTTAATATTATGAAATACTAGCTAAAGTTTACCCGGAATTGCTCGGGCAAAGGAGGGAGCGGGAAATCACATTAATAATGGTCAATATTATTTCTTGTTAATGTTTATGCACCTTCGTTGCGGGCGATAAATTCAAATAACATACCAACATATTTGCATGAAAAAATTTATCTAGATGAGAAGTCCATTCTTTATTTTCTTCAAAAATGGCCAAATCGAAATTCGCAAAGAAAATAGCTAAAAAACTTTTTTGTACTAATTTTGCAAAAAGTAGTAAATATATTTTATTGGAATTGTAAAGAGGAACACAAAACTAGCAAGATTTTTTTGTACTTGCACATAAAAAAGTTATGGATAATAATGTCGTAGAAAAAATAACACTTGATAACTGATTCATTTTTGCAAATATTGTAAAAATTATGTAATAAAATGTTTCGAGAATTGAAATGCAAACGAACTTCCAAACAAATTTCTACAAAATTTATTTGATCTATGAATCCAATATTCCATTGGAAATACATTTTTTGCACCTGAAAATAAAACTAAAATACAATTTTCACCAATTTCTTAATTGATTTTGAATAAATTTAGAAAACGTCGTTATTCGTATGGTTGTTTTTGAGACCCCGGTCACTTTTTGATTTATAACTCAACCTCCTCCTATCTAGTCTCCTTGATATAAGAAAACAACTTTTGGGGTTTGGCATAGAATAAGCCCCCTCTATATGTTCCATCCCCCGAAAATCGGCACCCCATCTTATCCTAACCAGGTTCAAAAGAGGGACCCATACACAATTTCAGCCGCCTAGGTCCATCGGTCTGGGCACCCATAAATTACAAATACACACAAACTCTCTTTTTTTATATTTATATATTTCAATTTAAAAATTGTGGATAAATTATATGATAATGATAGTCAGGTAGGGTTTAATAGAGCAATTGGTATGATTGACTTATTTGACTAACTACCAGATGATTTCGGGTCTTTTCCCCGCTTATTTTTGGATAACAGGTTGTGGGATACAATCAAGGTAGCGACGTGATAGAGACATATCCATAGAGATAAAATACATAGAGTGACGATGTGAAGAAGTAGTTGAAGTTGACCAAAACATTCGAAATGTAATGGTTCGGTATATTAAAACATAGAGTGTGCTTCAAGTATCTTTATTTTTTTAAATGTTTATTGTAATAATTATAATTTATCACCATAATTATTTTAATTTAGAGATGCCAATAGGTTAGGAAAGTATTTTTGAACAGATTATTATATGAAGTATATGAATATTTTATTCCCATTTTTGAATTTAAACATAATTTTATTTTTCCTTTCAAAACATTAATAATGGATTTGGGAGATTATTCTGGCTCTAATTCAATTCAAAAATCAATAATTATTGATTTTTAAATTGAATAAGATTCATGAGTATGCTTTTAATAAAATATGAGATTAATTCCCATGTGGACTATTTTCATAAGACTATAACCCAAATCAATTATCCTTAATAAGGATCATTCAAAAAAGTATTCAAGATCCTCAAGATCTATGATATAAATATTTAGATTAATGATAGGCCTAAATAATATATTAGTCCTAATATTAAAATATTTAAGCGAAAAAGCATTTATTTTTTTCCTTGTTGAGACATTACTCCTTCTCCTTCTTAATTTCCTTACCAGCTTCTTGAATCATTTCTTGCTCATGGTCAAAATCTTCATGATTTATCTGAGAATTGTTCCGTATCGTCACTCTATGTATTTTATTTTCTATGGTTATATCTAAAGGACTTCAGGGCCTTGAGTACTTTAGTCATCATAATTCATAATCACATCTATCTAAACGTACAACTTAAAGGAAATCTAAGGAAATAGCAATTAAGGGAAAAATAAACAATTCAATCAACAGACAAGGAAGATTATGTTCATAACACCGACCTAGAATATCGTGTTATTGTGACGTAGTCGCCCTTATTCTTCACTTTTCACTATGGAGAGACGGCCTGTTTAAACTGGCTGCATGTCTGGAAGAACATGTAGAAGCTTCTAATTTTAAGCCAATCAGAATTGAGAATTACTAAATCCTACTTTCCTTGCCTTGTGTGTCCACTCTTTACCTAAAGTCCTTGAGGACTACTGTATTGTGTTTGGTAATACGAGGTTCTGTGGCAAAAAATAAAAAGTACTTTCCGACATTTTATGACTAATATCTGAACTTTGTTGTATATGTAATATAGTAGACGGCAATATATAGTAGTGCCTATAAAAACTTGATTTTTTTAGCTTCAACTGAGCTTAAAAGTGTATAAAAATACGACAAATGACTCAAGAGTTTGCTAAAAATAATGTAAATTGTAAAACATGATTACATTAAAATGTTTCCTTTATACATTCGTATTATTATAAAATGTTCTTTTAAATACTTAAATGTAGACCATACTATTAGCTATAAAAATTTGTAAGTTTCTTGAAATATACATTATTTTTTTAGGGGGTATAATTACTTAAAAAAACATTAAGGGAAAAAGGCACTTTGATTTAAGTTTCTGAAACTATCAAAAAAAAAAGTTGTGGATCTAAGCTTTTGTATAAACGTATTCAATACATTAAAACAAGAGTTCTCATTAATTTTTGAATGTTAGTTAAAATGAGATGAAGAGATCATCTCGTGGGACAACCTAATGCTTTATTGGTTTATATTTTAATTGTAGAGTAAATGATGTATACATGATAAAATTAATTGAAGTTTCAATATTTGTATTTACACATATTAATAATCTAATGACTCTAATTTGTTCGTGAATTCTGAGCTATCTTTTTAAAGTTTGTATCCTGACTATACTATTTTTTATTACATGCATTTAAAAAAAAAATGACTCGCACAGCCATGAGGTTTGAACGTTCCTCATATACAAAGACCCAATTGTTTTAGAAGATCAAATTCAGGGGTAATCCAATCCAGAATTCCTCAGTAGAAGATGATGACTGGAACGTGTTCTTTAATTCATCGTTTGATTGGAGGTAAATCTACTCAATTTGTAGTACAGTAACATTTGCAATTAAAAACAAAAGTAAAATAACGAACCTGTCCATTCCATACACCTTTGAGTAGGTATGAAAATAGTAACTTAACCAATTGACAAACACCATCAAAGTTCAGGGGCGTCCGCAGGCTTGTTTTTTGGATTTTTTAATTAAAAAATATTTTTTTTTCCATAAATCCATAGATTTTCATAAAAAGTTAAAAAAAATTCAACAAATTTTAGTAATTAAATTTCAAGCACTATTTTTTTTTCAAAATCCGTAACTATTCGCAAAAAATTTCAAAAAACTATAGCTATTTTCCAAAAAATTAAATTTTTTGAAAAATAATTTCAAATATTCTATTTTTTGCTCTGCTGCATAATTTGTCCAAATGGCGAAAAAAAAATTCTAGTAAAAAGCAAAATTCCTTTTTTTTTTGGGGGGGGGTCTACAACCCCTTCAGCCAAGCCTCCTGCAGACACTCCTACAATTATCAAAATTTTGAAATCTTTGATCCAATTCTCTGATTAAGCCTTCCATAAATTATTACTATTTTTCTATAAAATTGTTATTGAATAATTTTTACAGGCTGGAATTGGCCCTTTTGAGAATCGTTCCAATGAAGTATAAAGTTTCTTTAACTCTAAGCATTTTTTCCTTATCTGTTTTTCCGTAGGGTCAAATGGGGAAAATATAAGTAAGTAAAATGTGATTAATTTATGATAGTATATATTAATTACCATAGCATTCATTCTATGTCAACAACATATGTTGTGAGGCCCAAAAATCGTTACAAGCTCTTCACTTTTATACTCTTACCAATCTCCTTCCTCCGTCTACTGAATGAGACTCTATCCCTCTCCAGACTTACTTATTTCTTCAGATTAAGATAATAATTCCTTCTTTTAAATATACTTCTACACAAAGTGCTAAGATTTATATAATTAACTTCAGATATATTTTGATCCTCATAAAGTATCCATTTATTTTAGTTATGAACGAAAAAGTCAAATATACCCATTTCACACCACGGGTATATGCGATTTTTTTGCTTTTCTTAATTGAAGTTTTCTGGATTATTTTTCTTTTGTAAACTAATGTTGTCTAGGTGAAATTGAAGACTAAGACATGTTATGTTAACAGGGAGACATGAAGCATTTGAAATGTTCATTAAATTTCTAAAGACAAGCCTCCAAACTGCAAATTTTATCTATTATGCATTAGAAAGAAAACCTTTAGTAATCGGAGTATTAATATTACCTGGTGGACGATCAAATTTGAAGGGTTCTTATTTGTATAAATAGCACCGTTTTAAATATAAAGTCTAGGTTGTTAAGTATAATAAGAGTCGTGTCTATCTTATTTAGCTATACATCCAATAGATTTGATAACTGTTGCTGTTTTCTCTTTAGTTTTTCCATTTCTTCTGTGATGTTGTTTTCTGTTTGTGTATATGTCAGCCCTTATTGCCATCAGTTCAGTACTGTGGAACGTGTAGAAAGGGAAAAAAGGAACGGAGTGACTACAAGACGCAACAGTTACCATGAGAAACAACTCCGTTTGTTCTAAAGGACGGCTTTATGGATGAGTTTTTGAAGAGGATCATGCTAGACCCAACAAAATATATCAAAAGCACATGTATGTGAGCTCAAAGTCATCCATGATACCATCAGGAGGGCTGCTACAGTATTTAACAATTATATATTCGGGTGCATTGGTACAAAAACGGACAAAATGCAGAGTCACCTTACCAACTTTTACAGAAATTTTTGGCCCAAGAACTATTGACCTCCAACATTCCCAGATCTGAATCTGTTGGACTATTTCGGAGTGGAGCATCATAGAGAGCAAGATTACTTGACTTTGGATTCGCTGAAGGTAATCATCGAGGAGGAGTGGGCTGTGTATCCGGAGGACAAGATAGTGGATACTTGTAGCAGTTTCCGTCAAATCTATCGTTGCTACAAAAGGATCATATATAGAATATTTAAACAGAAAACCGTCATGCGGTTTAAAATATGTATTTCTTTAAAAATCTACTAAGGGATGAAAAAGTTATGGCCGATTTTCTGTGTCGACATTTTAGCCTTCAAATTCAACTTGTATTTATCAGTAAGACAAGAAATCCACTCAGGCAAACAAGTAATCTGGCATAATTCAAGACACCGCCTTAGGCAAAATCCACGTTATTTGAAACCACGTTATGCGGGGACCCCCTGTAATTACAATAATATTAGGATTTTGAGTAGTGTTATACAAAATACATACAATCAGCGTGAGTCACTGCATTCTTAGAGATAAATATCCTTTATTATCTACTCTACATACTACTAGACTTTCACTATCGAAAATGAGAGAATAAGAGAGAGAAATTTGGAGATTTTCCAGAAGCAAACTTTTTAGTCAGAAGAGAAGGATAATTATTACATATGTACATTTATATATATTAATGTAAATATCACATAATGTAAGATATGGTGACTAGTCTTTTGACGACAAAGTAAATAAGTACCTACTAGGTAAAAAGAACAAAAGTTAATGCTTTAATAGGACGCCTACATTAGAGTGGGTCGAAAATCAGAATTTGAGAAATCAATGATCCTGGGAAATTGTGGGAAATTTGTAGTACCATGAAATACTATTTCACACTAAATTTAAGGACAATTGAACGTATTTTGTAAGTTCCCGAATTCAGTTCTAACTTTAATTATACAACGTAGCCAACGTTAGATATGGAACCGGGACCGAAATACTCAGGTAATGTATAAGTAAAATTGTATTATTCGAAAAGTTAAAGACATGAACCGGAAACGGTTGCATCGTGTAGTTCTTTATAAAATGAGACTATTGTTCAATGATTGTTTAGAATTGTTCACATTTAAAAAGGAAGTAATTATAATTCAACCAATCAATGTTCATAATACAGATTAGGAGAAAAGAACCAAATCCTTAATCCTGATCCTTTTTTATTTAAGTCTGAACTTAAGGTAAAATGAGACAAGTATACGACTAATTTTAGTTTCGGATCTGGATCTGAAAGTCTGAGTACTCGAAGTTTATCCCAAGTCTAAAGATTGTAAACGATCCGGATCCGACTAAATGTGGATCCGTCTTACCTTATCCCGGTATTTCTTACAGTCATTAGGCGTCAACGAACAAGCAATCTTTTCCTTTAATAATATTGAAGATACTTCAACAAGAAATCCTTTGTGATACTCTACGCTTTCATGAGTATACTCACCTGTAGTATACTCAATACATAAATGTTCTCTCTTCAATAATTAAAGAGTAATAGTAAGAGCTGGAGAAAAAAAAATTGGCAACCTAAACAGAGTTTTTTTATTATCTCACACTTTTATAATTATTTTTTCACTCTTGATCTCCTCAAGAATATCTAATTATGAAGTGTAAGCACTACTGTTTATGCTCATGAATGACGTAGAGTAACGCTGATGATTTGTAAGGGGGTTATAAGTATTGATGACCAAATAATGCATAAAAATGGAGCTAAATATGCAAATAAAAATGTAGAAAAAAAATCGAAAATACAAATAAATTAGCAGAAAAAGACAAATGAATCCAATACAAAATGGTTTAATTCAGTTTTAAATATTTCCATCCCATTGTACTTTTTTTATTCCAGCCAGCCAGCTCTTACTCCACTGAATACTCATCTGATCCCTCAGGTGGTACTCTAATAGCCTGTTCCTCTTATTGGTGAGAAAATCCTTGGAAAAGACATCTTTGAACACCTTGTTGTCGATCTTGAGACAGGAATGTTAGCAGAGGCCAAGAAGGCCTTCACCATGTCAGTATTAAAGATGTCATCCCTGTGGTTGTTGGAAGGGATGACGTTGACAATCTTCTGTATAGCCTTGATCCCCTTCATGTACTTTTCAATAGTCTTTTTGTGACTGGTGCACTGACCATACTGCTCTAGGACAGAATTCCTGTTGGTCTTGCCGGTAATTTGTAGCGTTTACATATTTTCTACCTAAAAATGTTAATAAAGGTTGAAAATGCAAGTAAATTTTATTTACATAATTTAGAAATGACTAATTATAAGTAAGTGTAAGTCTTTGTTGGACTTGGAGTAGAATTGAGAATCAAAAACAGAGTAAGAGTAATATTTACTTCTCTCAAACATTCTTCAAATTTTCAGGGTTACCATATCAATTTTCCCTTTCTCTATTTCTTTATATACTAGTTATAGCCATCCTCACAAAAATCTGCTATATAAAAAATGCACATTTGAAAATACATTGGGGAAATTCAGAAATCCACAGAATCTATCTGTATAACTTTGGCCGAAATTCGGATTTCATAATTCGAAGAAATTGATCAAAGCCTCTTAAAAAACGGGCTACCCTAATGTACATATAAGGTCAGGTTGGATTATTATTTAGGGATATAGAGTACAAATCCGACTACGCATGAAGGTAGAGCTCTATGAAAAAAAATATTAGGGATTAAGATTCATTTTTATCTTTAACTTTAATGGCCTATTACAGCGGGAGCCAAAATAAATTTTAGGCTTGGTAATTATTCAAACAACATTGAAATCCATTTGATTTCATTTTTTTTACAGAAGTTTGTCGTCGTTGTATTCCACAATGTGGAGTTTTCATAGTCGGATAAGCATTGGCCAACCGTCCTCTTTCCCCGAAAAAGTTCTTTTTTACCACCTGTCAAGGGTGTTCGGGGATTTTTTAAAAATATTCCTTTAACTGGTCAGATGTAGCTTTGATGATTGCGTCCAAGGTATTAGCAAAGTTCCAGACAATGGTGGAGAAGAGGGCATCCCTGAGATCCCATATATCAAGAAAAATGGCTTGCAATTCGGGAGTTCAATTTTATGGAAGTCCATTGCCAGAGCAAGATATAAGATTGCTACGTTTTTTGTTTTGTCCGTCTGAAATTGCTTATAAAAATATATAATAGGTTACGGAAAAAGTATTTTCGTATTTTTGCTTTATTCTAATGGTTTATATGAAGTGTTTTAATCATACGAGCCAAGTATGCCCCATTCTGTTCGATAACTGATTGCCAACGAGAATCTAACTTCATATTGCCCTTCTCGTGAAAGCCCCTGTCCCTATTGGCAATAAACTCGGACAAACAAATTTTTACACCCAAGCGCCTTTGCCATAGACAAGAACAGGTGGTAGTCACTTGACGACAGCTCCAGACTCTAGGGTGGATGTATAAGAACCTCCCATACGAGCAGGAGCTTCTGGTGCGTATTCAAAGATGTGTGCAACCTGACATTGTCTTGAAGATGTCTTGTAGTCTCCTATTCCCCAATGCAGGCCTTTTCTGTTCGATCACCAGCTTCAAACGTTCGGTTTCACAATAAAGAGCAGAATTTAGCGCAAAAAAAAAAAAAAATCGCTCAAACACGAACCGAAAGAGTATCAGCCTGTTTACATCGCAAATTTTCATGGACATTTTCGATCCGTTTTTCCCTTTCAGGTAGTAAAAATATAAAAATTATTGAATATATCGAAAAAACCCCGTTTGTAGTATACATTTAGACCTTTACAACGCCTTATCGTATGATTCGATTGGACTGATAATGATACGAAAGTACTTTTTCCCCAACCTAATATTAATAAATCTGTATAACTTTTTATATTATTATTTAAAAGTGGACTTGTTTTTTAATCGGTGTGACCGGATTTTCTTTCTTTACTGCGTCTGATTATTCATATAATTGTTATCCTTATATATTATATTTATTGGGTTAAGTGAATCGTTTATTTATACCCGTTTTTTATTATTATTTGAAATTGTTACATAGTCTGTGCAAGAGGTTGGGAAAAGAAGAGAAATACATTTGTTATAAAATTTTATGTATGACCTATCATTCGACTTTATGGATAATGATTTTTAAAAATATCATTTAATGAGAAAACTGAGTTAGAACTTTTGGAAGACTATATTTGTTTAGTATTGTCATTTATAATAATCCTAATAACGTTATCCGATAAAATTTTGCGGGTAATAAATAGTTAAGAATTTAGGTCAATTACTATGACATTATTCATTTTCAAGGATCGTTTTGTTTTCGGTTCGTAGCTCTTTACTTACAAAAAATGTTACTAAAATACTTAAATTTTCGTCTGTGAACATTATTTTTATTAGGTGGTTAGTGAATTGAGTAAAATAGAAACCCCCAAAATAAAAAAGTCTTTATTTAAATGATAAACAGCTAAACTATTATTAAAATTTATATTTAATAATAAAAAAATAATTATATGAAATATAACATTACTTTTTTTAAAAGCCCAATAGTAAAATCCTTTGTTTGTAATACTCTGACAAGAAAACAATCATTCCTAACTTAATATAATAAAATCCCTAGACATATTGGGACAAGGGTAAAATAAAAACCAATAATAGGAAAACCGACACTAAAAATCAGAGTTTTTTCCATTTTTTTAAATACCCGCACCTAAAGGTCTTATCTTATCACATTCGTATAGAATGTGTACTGACGTATTTATTTTCTTGCTAAAGAATGTGCAGTCTCTCATTCTCATTATTCGTATAAATTGATGAGGTAGTGATTCTGTAGCGAAGGCATTTTTGCTTAGATCAAGTAAAAGGGTTTTAAACAGTGTTTTTGTATCGGTGTCAAACTTCGGGAAATCTAGTCTGTTCAACTGTTTGCCTAACAGTTTTTCCGCTGAGGTTTCTCCATGACCTGGTATTTTCGTTCTTATTTTTCTATTTTGAATTGACTCTAGAGCTATCAAAAAAAGAGTTTGTGGTTTAAAACGCTTAAAATCTTTCTGTTTGAGGACAAATAAAGTTTCCAATTAGTGCCCATAGATTTGACTGAAAATTTGTATATTATAAAAAGTAATAGTTCCAAAATTATAATTTATATATATAAAAAAAAAAAAATCCAAGAAATCAAAAGGAAAAACAAAGGAACAACTTTTCAGCAAAATAAGTATTCATACTGACTGAACCTCGATTAAAAATTTCTAAATATATGAACAAATCATCCTCAACAAAGCATTATCAAAATAAATAAAGAATTATTTATAATCTGATATAATATTTCAGGAGCATAGTGAAAAGTGATAAAATGTATATTAAAAAATAAGGAGTAATTTTATAAAGCTCGGGGTTTATAATATCCCATTTGACTAGTGGAGGGTTAAAGGTAGTCTATACTAGGCTATTAAAGTGAATAAGTTTTATCAAATTTATTTAAGTGATTCCGTGTTTTTGGAGCAATATATTTTAAAAGAGTAAAAAATCACACTAATAAAATTTTCAGAAACTCAACGAAAAAAATTATGTATAACTTTTATAAGAAATATATTTAACCTACTTAAATTAGGTTACTCAAAATATTGCATTTTCTACTGTGGGTCAAACAGGGCTAATATGATAATTGTTGTTTCATTTAAAAAAAGTGACAATAATATATTTTCTTTAAATGTACAAGAAATTAGTATTCAAAATAATTAAGTCTACTAGAATATGAAAGGAAGTGTCCTTCGACATAGGTCACTTATACATTTTAAAAAAAAAGTTATAAATTTTTTTAGTAGTACACTAATTTAACCTCACTGAGATTTTCAGAATTTTATTGATTTCTAAATGAATACTGCATGAGTGGAATTGATAGCTAAGGCCTTTAATGCTTATAAGAAAACATTAGAAAAGCTCACCCAATTTCTGGAGATAAGCCTTTAATCACAAAAATGTACACATTTGAATCCACTCAAACCATTCTTTTGTTTTATCAATATTTATATCAATATTTGAATATTGTGAGTTTTTTTCTGTTTCTTTCAGGTGGAAAGATTGTGTGATATGATTTTCAATTCTCCCTGAAATTTTACTAGTATTACGGATGGCGTCATTGGGACCCCAAATACAGGAGCATAACTATAGAGAATTAGTGAGAAATCTAATGGTAGCGTCAATAAATAAGGAATCAATGGAAAATGCAAATTTAAATTACTTATTTTTTTTTTTACTTTATATTTATACATTTACTCAAAGAAATGCCCCCAATGACGTCACTTGAAAGAGATAAATATATTTAATAAATCTGAATTGTTTGCCCTATAATTTTCTTGTTGACTTACCTTGTTCTAATAATATTGACAATTTGAATGTTTGGGTCAACTACGACAGTGTCAAGTTCTTCTTTGCATCATCAAGTTCTATGTTTTTACATCACTATGTCATTCATTCAAATTCAACCAATCAACGTCTCAGTACACAACAAATTAGATTAAAGTAAAAAGATGACTCCCAGCTTACGATAAAATACTGCGTAACTTACTGGATTTAGAGTTATGCTATAAAAAAAATTAAGGAGAATTTCTGCAAATTTTATAAAAAAATATATTTTTACAATATGGCTTCTTATAGGGTACATTGGATCGAGGGAACCGTTATTATTTACTCATCTCTATCATACAAATTGTGAGAGGTTAAGAGTCTTTTTGTTACAATTTTGTTATGAGCAAAGTTGTAGAACTCATAATTAGCTATCGATTGCTAAGAAAATCATTGAACTAGTAGCCACCATGAGCATACAGTACGCAAAAAGGATTGAAATAGCAACATTGTAAAGTGCCTTCCTCAAGGCTCCAGTCTGGTCCCGGATGGCCTTCGGGGACAATAACGCCCAGAGGAATCCTTCTATCTCGATCCTCTTATCGTTCTGTAATCATATAATAAAAATTACAGAAAATGGATGGACTCATGAGCTTTTTCACTTCTAAGCTCAAAGCCTTGACTTAATTGATTAATTATCGTACAATATTTTTTTATATTCATTTGTATGTTATAAAATATAATATAGATTAGAATCAAGGATACAACATATTGCATAATGTGTTTATGAACGTATATTATTTAATTGTATAGTTTAATAAAGCATAAATATGTCTTTATCAATTAAACTGAATAAGACTTCTTGTGTAAGAGAGTACAAGAATTTTGGAAGTCAATAGACACAAATACATAAGTCTATTATGTTGTATTGTTTTATCGAAATAATAATTTTTTTGTTCCGTATGATTTGTCATTTTTGTAGAGCTAAATAACAAAATAAGAATCAGTATGTATTGAAGTATTTATCTCCAACACTATACATGATTGAACTATTTCATAATATATAGGATGGCTACAAAAAAAAAAGCCCTGTTAAGTCATTAGGTTCTTACGGCTAAAATAGTTGACACTCTTTTAATCCAATTATGCCATTAAGAGCCTTAGATTTCAAGGCTTCGAAAGAGGTGTGATACGTCATGAGGGATTATGATAAAAATGAAGAGTATGCCAGTTTAGTATATACATATGTATAGACACGATTAGCTTAAAATTGATTATTTCTTCTTAAAGTAAAAAAAAAGTAGAGAAAAATCATTTTTAGTTCATGTCAAGTATCGATTTAAGACTTTTATTTTTATTTATTAATAACAATAAATTCTTTATTGATACTCATCCCTCAGTCACTTTAGTCAATTAGCAAATTTTCTTACTCTTAGTATCTCAATTATAATAGGCATTAAATTATGATGAGTTCCATAAATTTCTGAAATTATTAGTTTGTTACTATAATAACTGTACTGATTCTAATACTTGAGGATTAACTTTAATAATAAACCGATTAGGGGAAAACATTGAGCTCTTCTGCAAAATTTATTAAATAATTAATTACAAATTACAAATTTTAGGTAAAATAAATATTTCATTACCTTTTAGATATTTAGGCTTCCAGCTGCAATAGCCGCGACTCTATATAGTTTCTTCATTAGTACATTCATCAACTTTAGTATCTGTTGGGGCTTATTAGTTTTTATTATAGATTGATTATTAGGTTAAGATTTAATTTGCTGGTAGGTGCTTCAAAAAGACAAATAGCAACTTTAAGTGCTGTATTTGAACGAAATGTAAAAAAGATTGTTGCTTTATCAACACTAAAACATTTAGGGATTATAAGATTTATCTTATCTAATTGACACTATTTTTTATTGTTTCAATTAAAGAGACTTTTTTATCCTTGCGGACAAATTCCTTAAGTCAAGATGCAACTATACTGAAATATCACAGTATTTATTGTTTCCTAACGAGATCCCCATATTTCCTGGGGAATGAGAAATACGGTACTAGGAAAAGTTACCTGGTGAAAATTGCTAGTGGAAGATTGCCTAGGAGAAAATTGCCAGTATTTTCTTCAAACTTGATGATAACACATTATAAATAGGCTTTATATTATTTACGACAAATATCTAAACATATTTGTTTGTTCCATCACCAAGGGAGTACCTTCAAGTGTGAGTAATATTATTGTAATACAATTTTCTTGGAATTTATTAAATGAAATCCAATCTTCTACGGAATGGATCGAGATGATTGGTAAGGAGGCCGCGGTGATAAATAGCTTAGGCCTATTAAAATATGGTTGAATACCTTCCGCCATCGGATTGGCCCAGGGTAGTGTGGGATGGCTAAAAACCACCGGCAATACATCCAAGGAACCCCTCTAATACCAAAAAATAGTTTAAAGCCTTCGAGTTGCGTGGGCTACTCGGGTGTATCCCTGAATCCTTAAAAGCCACTGCCAATTCATTCAATACGTCGAAGGAGCCCTGTAGTACCCAAAAATAGTTTAAGCCCTCGTTTTGAAAAGTGAATGCGTCATTTTTTCTGTGTTTGTACACCATTTAGTTCTTTTTTCTAATGGATGCTACGGTACATGCAAATCTCATTCTTTATACTTCAATAGTCATATCAATAATTGTTTTTTCTTTAAATTTTAAATGAATGTCCAAATATCCATAGTTGACGACAATATATATTTGATTTTTTTGTCTAAAATGAATTGGTAACTAATCCCATTATTTCCAATTAATTGTTGAGAATTCAATGAATACGTGTGTCTGTGTTTTTAGCCATTATTAGCTTAAACCGGTCATTCTTAGCCTCAGTCAAAAATATTTATAACTAATTTTTGTATTAATAATGTAGCAAGACGTTCTTAATTAAAAAAAAAAAAAAAAAGATACGTATTTACCTTTGACTTCTTTAGTTATCTCTCAAATTAATATGTATTGCTCATGTAATGTCACTGTTAGATATAATCTTTGTATAAAGGGTGATTCAAAACGAGCGGTTTTTGGATTGTAGAAATAAAACACATAAAATATTATATTATGATCAAACTTTATTATGAACCGAAAAAACAATCCTTTACAATTATTTCTAGAAAATAATCCCCTTCATATGTTGGCTGCAACTGACCATTAAATGGTCCATTCTTTCGCGCGAATTTTTGATGACGCGTTCAAGCATTGTGACCGGAATCTCACAAATAACTCGCTGAATATTTGCTTCCAATGCTTCAATCGTCGCTGGTTTATCCACATAGACTTTTACTTTTACGTAGCCCCAAAGAAAAAAGTCCAAAGGTGTGATATCACACGATCTTGGTGGCCAATTCACCGGGCCCAAAACGTGAAATTAATTGCTCAACAAAATGATGTCCCAATAAGTCCATTGTTACGCGCGCTGTATGACAAGTGGCACCGTCTTGTTGGAACCAAATATCGTGGAGACCATGTGCTTCAATTTGAGGTACCAAAAAGTATGTTGAAAGTTTGTCAAAGGTGGCGAATCGATTCTTCACGATCTTCGGCTACACTTTCAGCTACGGCCGCAATATTTTCTACGCTGCGAGCTGTACGTGGCCTACCAGACGACGGGACATCCCAGCAAGTGGCTGCCCCTTCAAATTTTTTGATTATTCTGCGAATTGTGGATTCTGAAGGTCGATTATGTGGACCATAAGTTGGGCGTAATTTGCGAAAAACTTCTTTCACAGAACGCTGATTTTCATAGTACAATTGAACAATTTGTACACGCTGTTGTGGCATATATCTTGTATATAATTGTAAAACATTACTGAGTAAAAATGACGTATGAATTTGACAGAACTCGCTCGTGCCTGTCAAAAATCACTACTGGAAAAACCGCTCGTTTTGAATCCCCCTTTATATCAAATAGAGTATGTGTCTGTCTGTGTGTGTTTACTTTATAAGTGCCCATACTGTAGAACCATAAATGTGTCTAGAGCGTTTTTATATCAATTTGACACATAAAAATTCATGTTTAACTAATTTTTTTTTTTTTTTCATCAGACGTAAATTTTGAATTTTTTAAAATGAAATGTCACAAAACGATGCATTTGGTGCATTAAAATTTAGACTTTAATATTTCAAAAAAGTATATTTAATTTCCAGAACATTTTAATACATAATTTTTGCAATACTTGCAAAAATCAACCAGTTATTTCTTCGACGATATCATTTCCTCAACTTTTTTTTGCAAGTACGAAAAAAAAATTGGTGTATAGTGAATTTTGGTTTGCCAATTTTTTCACATAGATGAGAAGATGGACTTCTCACTTATACCTTTTTTGATACGTATATGTTGATATGTTATTTGAAGTATAAAACACAATTTGTTGATAGAAACTAACACTTCACAATGGGACGGATCAATAGGACAAGCATTGTCTCTAAAAGGATAGAATTATTATCGAAGTTAAATGCAGGGGAGACGTGACTAACTCAGAAATTCTGCAACAGGCTCTTTTCCTAGAACATTTCAAAAAGCGAAAGACATAACATTTCCCATATAAAATTGAATTATATAGAGATAAATAATGTAAAAAAAATCAATCAATTTTGTCAATTTTTCTTTGAGATATTTGATAAAAACTGATTTTGAAGGTAAAAATAATTTTTTGGCGGATGAATATTTTTGACATGAAGCAGTTAAATTTTCATTGTTTTAGCTGTGGCTTATATCCTTTACGTGTTTGATTATTTTGCTACTAGTTGATATAATTTTAACTATATTCACTAATGGAGAATAAATTTGAGATAATCCTACACTTGTCAGTAGAGTGGGGTCAGTTGTAACAAGTGTTGCAATTTTCTTCTCATTACCTCTGCTTCTGTATTATTTGTTTTATTTATTCACGTTTGTTAGCCAGGACATGACCTTGAAGATGATAATGAGAGTGAACTTCTCCGAACAATAATAATCGTCAGTGATCTATAATAATAGATGTACTAAAAATAAATGATTACTTTGATCGTAAAAATTACTTTTGAAGAGCTCCGTTTGCGAATAAGCATGTATAAATAAACTCTTTACATTTAATTTTATTTGATATATGTCGAAATAATTCTGCAAAAGAATGATCCTTATCACGTACAATTGCTAATATGTAACTAAACTCTATTTTCTCTTGAATTCGACTTATACATGTTTGAAGATTAGTCATTTGACTGATTGAAAGAAGAAAATAATGCCCTTGTTTCGTCATCGTTCATAATTTCCACACAAAGTCTTATAGTCAAAACACAAGATCAATAAATTATATTGGAAGGTGAAACTAATCAACCTCTATTATTTATGTATATTTTAGGAAATATCTTTTAAATGGTTGAGTTCTATCAACCTGTGCACATCATTGGATAAATAAACAAAGGTAGTAGATTATAATACTCTTGGCGTTTTGTAACTTTTTAAATTCTATCTGGCCTGTTCCTTCATATACATATAAATGTATAAATATATTACATTGTTATATCTTAGGTCAAAGTATGTCTATTATGTACGAGTATCTCATGGACCCCTATAGCCTGTCACCATCTTCTCTAAACTAATTACTTTGTTGATTTATTAAAATGAATAAATTATTTCATAGCCAAGACATATCAAGTCAGATGAGGCAATTGACAGATGACAACAAAATACATCAGGTATTTTTGTGTTAACGATGTAACATATGCTACGTGCATTAAAGTTGTACTAAACTCAATCAAATGCTAAACGGAAGTAGTTTTGTATAATGTTAGTAAAAAGGATTGCAATAAGTCTTTAAAATTTGAAACTTCTTTATAGAGCAATAGCAGAGACGGGGCCGATTTTAAGTCCCATATTAAGGAGCGATACAAGGTTTTTTATGAGATTTATTACCCTTGTGGCTTCTTTCAACTTTGAGAGGTTGTTAGTTGGCTAATGTTCTATTGACCTTTATAGTTGTAATGGACAACAGTTTGTGATGTCAGATGTGCATAATGTATGCATCCTGAAAAAAAAGATATGCTATTAATAAAATAAATATTGGAAAAATAATTAATTAATTTACCTATATATATATATATGTTTTTCCCTTAGTTATAATTAAGTTAATTCTAATAATAAATGTAGGTTATATATATCTAATACAATAAATTATGACGTCAAATAGAACAAACTATTACAATTAATATACAGGAAATATAAGCAAAAAGTCCAGTCTGTGCTAAATAATTTATGAGAGTTATTAAGGGAATAAGTAGAAACGAGAACACACATTTTTTTGAAGTTATTCAAAACAACAATATTAAAGATTCAGAATTCAATTGGTACACCATCTGTAACCATACATACCTCAAGACGAGGTCTTGTAGCTTCTGCATGCTCTGATTATTTCGTCGAAATCGGCAAAAGCCCATTCCTGGACAATAAAAGCTATTAAATCAATAATATTTTCATGGTGGGACCTACAGGCCTTCTTCTCAATGTCGACCAAAAATAATAATCTGAAGATCTTCTTATCAGAAAAGATTTTTATAGTCGACGATTTTTATATGGTTGGTAATAACATTGTTGACCTTTCCAGGGACTTTGCTTTCATTTTTTTTTAGTTGTGTACGGAATGGGAGAGTGAACAAAGGACCTAAATCGAAGTTTCATAATGTGAGGACGTATCGGCATCATAGTAGCTAGTAACTCTTTCTTCAATCATCGTATTCCATCCGTTCCGTGAAGATTTTGCTGAGATCACCCGGTTTATTGGATCCTTTTGACCCCTTTTGTCTTGCGACTATACCTTCTGGATATTTTCAAACCTCCAAATCCCCCCAGATTAATCAAATTGACTACTTAGAAATGCTGGCAATCCTTGTTGTTTCAGAAAACCGAATTTGGAGGCGAAGTAAATTTACTACTCGTTACCCTTGGTGTTCTCTCTCCAATATTTATTGATCAAATGATCTCAAATCAACGCCAGGCGATGCATTCTTTAATTCTGCATTGAATGACGTGGTTTTTATTGTAAAATAGCCCTTACAATGTTAGTAGAAAGAAAGTGGACTTTTTTGCTTATGAACCTTGTATAATTTTACTTTTCTTATCATAAAAAGAAATATTTTCTTCTATGTTATTTATGGAGCAATGGTTAATATATAGCGTTAACGTAAAGCGTTTCATATGACCATGGTGCTTTTGAAGCAGAAATAAGTTCTGAAAAAATATATTTGTATTATATAAATGCAAACAGTTTGGGGGTTCGAGATTTAAAGAGAATAAAATCCTTATCGCATGAGCAAAGGAACTACACACATTTTCTAAAAGTTGATCCAACTTTTTGTTTCATAAGTCATATCAGAATCAACTTAAGAAGGTATACCAATTTAAATTTCAAAGTGTATTTATTCAATGCAGATTATATTGAGAATTACAGGGGAGAAAATCAGTATTTGACCACTGAGAAAGGAAATAATAGTTTATCATTCCAATGCCAGGTTTATTGAATCATGTGGCACAACCTTACTTCATATTTACAAATATAGAATTGATATACCACTTGGAAACTTGAAAATTACACACTTGTAAAGAAAAAAAATAGCCTGCCATTCTTTAATTATACATTAAACAAAAATCTTCATTAATCTGATTCTGATACGATTCCAATAAGAAAATTAATTTATTCTATTCAGCCGCTATTGGCCTCACAGATGGTGACAAGTCTCTTTGGTTGCACATATTGTGAATGAAGTTCGGTTACTTGGTAGTACACTCCTCCTTGTTGGAGGCCCACATAGCTTCAACGTTCGAGTGACAGACGCTACAGGTCCTCCTCTGAATGTGAAGCTAGAAAGAAAAGTCGACAGGATTGACATCTGTACTATATGGTGGCCACAATTTCTTGTCATTGAAAGCGATGTTGTTTGCTAAGAATGTCTGAGTAATTTTAGCAGTGTGAGTGGGGGCGCCATCTTGTTGAAAGACGATCTTGCCGTCGGGGAAATTTTCCTGTACCTAGGGGACTAGGTTGGCCCTGAAAATGTCGATATATATGGCTGTAGTGAGCCTATAACCATCCGGGAACCCTATCAGGGGCGTCCTTGAGGACATCTACATTAATGAAGGTTTTTTTTTAACCGGAGCCCTGCTTCCTCTCTATGGCCGGGTTGTAGTCTAGCATATTCTTAACATTGTAGATGGTCTTACGAGCTATTTCGGTCATTCTAGCCACCTATGTTGGAATGTGACCCGTATAAAGAAGAGTTGATGCCCTAAGCCTTAAATCTCACTGCCATAACATCTCTCGTCCGATTTCAAAAAAATAGAGGAACAACATATACTTGAGATAGATAGCTACCTATACAATTACAGACAGTTCTAATTTAACCACTCAGAACCTCTGAAATCATATAATACAAGTATGTGGGCTTCAAGTTTCCACTCGGTTCAGTGGAGGAAATGAGTTATGCTTAACAACACAATATAAAAAAAAGTTATTAGAATATTTCGCTGGTGTCATCTTGCTTGAAATGACTCCAGGAATGCTTACAATGAGAGGCAAGTCTTCTCATATGCGTGGGCTGAATAATATCAATCTCACAGCCTTCTTATTTGCAAAACATTTCAACAATTTTGAAAATCACAAATTCAAACATATTTTTTGTAGTGCAGCAACATCAGACTCTGTACCAGACTGAGCAGTAAATCTGACTGCAGTTTGTCTAATCAATTTGAAAGCTTGTAAGGATTCATTAAAATTCGGGAAAATTGTCAACCAGGATCTGGCAATGATCATCCCTAGCGATTGGAGAATTAAAATAGCGTATGACACACTATCCAACAAATTTATAATCCAAACTTTATATTGAAAGGGCTTTGGTGACTACATTATTCGAATGGTTGGAGTTCTGCTTGCAAATTTTCAGACAATAATCCAATATGGAAGTCAAAGTTCCACAACAAAAGAGGTGTTCGCCAAGGAGACCCATCGTCAGCTTTACTTTTCATTATGTGTGCTGACCCTTCAATTCGTAAAATACACGCTGAAGATAATAATGTTGGTTTCTTCTCCCTTCAATCTCATCCCAAATGTCTTTGTTACACTGATGACTTGACCACGATTTTTACAGGCAGTCCACTGCGAATAATAAAATCCCTGAAGAGAACCCTGCAGTTATTAGATGACTTTTCGAACCAGTCTCGCCTCCAAATGTACCAATAAAACACTGAAGTAATCACCCAATATGATAGCCTTATAAATAAATCGTGGGCAACTTTTCACACAGCGAAAAACATAAGGTTATTTGGGGTCTTGGATAGAAAAAGACTGTTTTCAAAAAGTCTTTGAAGATGTAACTTCAAGATTAAACATGCTTGCCAGTTCTTTTCATTTTTTAAACTGAATATGTGGGATAAAATTCAAGCCTGGAACACATATATTATCCCTAGAGTTACCCATATATTCAACTCAGGTTTCAATGATGGAAAAGTATTTTCTGAATTTGAAGAATAAGAGGAATATTACACCAAGGGGACTTGACAATAAACAAAAATACTCTGAAATATCGTGGCCTATCCGTTATACGTTTTAGCGACCTATGGACGTCATTGAATTAGTACTGGGTCAAATATCTTTGGACGGAAAGTCAATACTGGAACCACCACCTTTTTGGATTCACATGGAGAAAATACTTGGATGACTCCACAGTCGGTCTCAAAGTAGTAGTCCATTAGTTGTCAGGATCATTACGACTTTTATAATTTGAAGATAAACCATTTTATACCCATTCACAGTGGAAATGAAGAAAAAATATTAACACCATTATTGTAAAGGATCACCAGATTTTATACGCAAAGCGGAGATCCTCGGACAATGATCTTTCTGGCGTATTATACCTATGTTGTGAAGCTACACATAAATGTTTTAAAAATGATATCATGTCTTTAGCTACTTTCATTTCCTCAGAGGTATTTTTAGCCTTTGTATTGCTCCTATATTTTTGTTGAACGGACTTTATAGCGATATGTTATTATAATTCATTTTTCATTGACATTCTTCTATGTCAAAAGAATATTTGTTTATATGACTCTAGTCAAAAATGTACTTATTTTGCTGTGTAATTCTTGATGAGTATTTAAATTTTCATTTTTTGTTGTGCGTTGTTTTTAATATTTGAAATATAGATACGCCTACTGGCCAATAAACAAAAAATATTTATGTATAATGTATGTTGTATGCAAATTGTAGCTTGTACAAGCAGATTGTACAAGTTACAATTTCTACGTTTCATAATACGCTTTTATTTAATTACAAAATAAGTCATTACCAACTATTAATTGATGCAATTAATTCAATTTGATATATTATTAAAATGACATATTCACGGAGTGGTCCATTAATATCTGAACACTTTGAATTTTAAACTTCATCAAGATAATAATTAATTACCTATACAATTTCAAAAAATTAATTATTTAAATATATGTGTGTCTGCGCTTTTTTTCTTTAACTCTTTCGGATCCAGTTTGGCCTTTTTGACTGAGTCCTTCTTCTTCTCAAACGTTTTGAAGTGGTCCTGGAGATCCAAAACTGTTTTGAGAGCGCGAATGGAAATTCACCACTCACGTTCAAGCGTAAGTTAATCTAATTGTACGTAAGCTATAGAACTCCAGTTTGTTTTGTTTTATAACTAATTGCTTATGCTTTCATGTATCGGAATATGAATTAATTTCAATCTCTCAACCTTCATTAATTATTGAACTAATAGGTGTTTAGATTCCAGTGGATCCTCCCGCACTATGTGCCTACAAGGGTTGAGAATCGGTTCGAAATGGATTTTTTTCCGGGTTCAAACTTAAATAATTTTTTCTAAACCAATAATGACCGATATTTTGGTCTCAACCCTGTGTGCTGATGTCTTTTCCTTTCGTGTGATACGGAGGGAGTTTTTCCTATCTTTTCTAAAACAAAAGGCTATTTTTAGTCAAAAAAAAGTCGTTTATTGTGGAACCACAAGGTGTTACTCGCTAACACAAAAATGTTGAGTCTATTTTGTTGTCAGCTGTCGATTTATCTCCTTTTTTTCTCCTAATCAGTCTATTGGCCATTGATTGGTTGAATTAGAACGGATTTTTGTTAAGCTGTGTAGAATTATTCCGAACAATTTTTGAATAATACTGTCCCAGTTGGCTAACTACCAACTGATTTTGGGCCTTTTTTGTGTATTTTTTTTTCGGAAGAAAAGTTGTGTCATAAAATAAAAGTAATGACGTGACCAATCTACACCGAATAAGACAACAAAACCAGTCCAGACATAACTTGGAACTGATTAGTTTTGTATTACAAAAATTATAACGTAACATTCTCAGTTCTTTCTAGGATTTCCAAACCGAAACTCAATACTTGTATTTACGAACAATATATATATTTCATAGAGAATTTAAAATGCTTACTTTATTTTGATTGAATTTAATTATTAATGTTTTTCTTGGGCATCAAGTCTTTCTCTATTTTTGAAAACATTTTATGAAGTTTCTGAAAGATTTGTGTGGAAATGTGTCTATTTTATTTTATAGAAATGTTATCGACTACAGCCCCAACAATACCATCCTTTTGAACTTATGATGCTGATGAGTTTAGATTTAAACTTATTTTGGAGAGAATATCAGACATAAGCTTTGGGTACATGAAATCAATTCAGACAGGAAGACACTCAACTTCCTAACAATACAATCATAGATGTTTGTCATCTGGATAGTTGGAATGATAGGGCATTGTGAGCTCTTGTTAAAATAAGCAACTTATCCTAAATTTCATCACTGATCTGTAGGGCTGGATCGGTCCTAGGAATGACTTTCTAATCAGTCCCTCTCCCCTTTATGTCTTTTTTTTGTTTTATCAAACCGATCTTTTTTACCATTCAATGATCCTAAGGATAGATACAACGGTATTATAGTCCTACGGCCCTAGCTTTTTTTTAAATTTTCTTACGATTGAATAATATAAAAATTAAGAGAGTAATGAATACTAACCAGAACGTTCTATCACACACCTCCTACTTTTAATCTTAGGTATCTTGTCCCTTAGAAAGAGATTATGATGAAACATGAGCGACTAAAATTACCTATTTAGTAGGAAATACGTAATTTCAGCTATTGCAGTTTCCGTTAAAGACCAGTAAGGACTGACAAAATTTTATGAGGATCAGACCGAAAAGACTACAGTCTGTTTAGTTTTTTTAGACATTTCCAACACTAATGATCTGAATCTTATTGTTGCTTTTTTCACTCAAAAACGATTGAGAAACGGAATTTTGTTTAAAAACCTGTTGAGCGATATTTAGAGGAACCCAAAAACATACGGTGAAAGACAATGGGAAAACACTTATTATTACGTCATTCACTGAATACCCCACTAGTCACAAGTGTTGTGTCAGTCCTAATTTATTTTTTCCAGTCCAGTCTGAAGATGAGGTCCTTAAGACATTGATCCTTGAATTTTTTTTTAAATATTGATGGTTTATTATGGCAAATAAGATATATGAAATATGTGCTGTGATTATTACACATATCAAGAAAAAAATACTATTTTTTTCAATATAATATGAACATATTATATTGTTAATTGTTTTTATAATATATTCTATTATTTAACAAATTATCTTAAAAGGTGAAAAAGCCCCTCATTAACGTCATGATGGATCACTGACTGTGAGCGTGGCTGAATCCCTCCTAGAGGGATATCCTGCTTGTTTGTAATTAACTTCACAGATATGGACTACTGAAGAAGCTCTTGTAGATTAAAAAAAAAATATATACTTGCAGGTATTTTTTACGCATTCCTTATTACAACACTCACCACGTAAAATAGGAGCCGTGCTTCAAGGCTTTCTTATTCTAAAAGCCATTAAAAAAAAGTTTTGTAAATAACTTTGAGAAAAAGAAATTGATATGTATTGTAAATTTGTTCTTTTTACGTAGTACAAATAACAAACATAGGGCCTCAAGATGCCTTCAATTATGTTACAATATATGACGTCATATTTTTTTTTGTATACTGCGTATATATCTATCATTTTACTCTATAATGCTTGAGGCTGGAGGAGTGAGACAATAACTATATGTTGCCTTCCAAACTATATATAATGAAAGCATTTACTTACTGACGTCATGACGACGTAGGGAAAAGGCCTCCCTTCTCTCTTCTTCCACGCGATGAATGAATGAATGAAGGGGCAGGGGGTTATTGAAGAAATAATGAATGAAGTGTGGTTATCTCCCCCCCCCCCCCCATCTTATTTCTAAAAATAGACTTAAAACATGAGTTATAATTACTTATTTACTTAGATAAAACCATGAATTATAATAACTTCAAATGGAATTCATAAATGGATAATAACATATACTATATTTTTTTATTGTAGATTTTGTAATAACGCTGTTTTTTGTATTTATTTTAGGGGAGGCTGATTACCCGACATTGGGACGATTAGATTGGGCAGATCAACATTTTCCCGGAAGTGGGTCGGTTTGGATCTTTAGATGTAAATATTCGAGTAAATTCCCGAACTTTCGGATCCAGATCCAAGCCCAAAATTAGACGCATCCTTGTCATTTTGCCAGAAGTTCGGATCTAAATAAAATATGTCAATTTTGATACCAAAAATGAAAGAACCCCATATCTCCCCTGATGTCAGCCGCGTCGACTACACCTTTTAGGCGCATGACGAGGGGAAGATCTACAGTGCCGTCATTCAAACACCGAGGCCATCAATGCCGCCTTCAGCTACTAACGCCACGACAGAGGAGTACATCAGCAGAAGGTCCCAGGCCTTCTGTCGCCGCCTGTAATACATCATTGCTGCTAAGGGGGGTTACAATAAGAGATCCCGGATGTTATTGGTAAATAAAAATTTACTTATATATATCTGGATATTTAAGATCCGTCTCAAATACCCGTCCTATCTCTAATCAAGACTACTTTTATTAACCGCTCTCAACTTCAACTGTCAAAAGGGAAATGAAATATTTGATAAGACATATGGTAGTTAGCCTTCTCTATTTTTCTTGTTGACAACTCTTAATGATCATTTAGGGAGTAGCCATTAAATATTCTTTATATTGAATTTATAATCTTATTAATGACGTAGTAGAAAATGACAGAAATGAGTATAAAAATCCAAATCCTTCTGTAATACTTTTTTTGAGTTCATAATACGTAGAGTCATCTTCTTTAAATCATACAGGAGTCAACTTATGAAAATTAATGAAAAAAGCTTTTCAAGAAGATAGCATCTCAGTATAAATTAATAAAAAGTGCAAAAAATATAGGTTATTTTTGCAACGCGCTGCCGGTAATTTTGTCACATGCATTTTTGAATTGGGAGATTTTGTGGCATGACATATTTGCAATCTTTTTATATGAAAGGTTCCAAATTTTCTTTACATATCTTCCGAGGAGACATACTTTTCTGTAAGATCATGACTATGCGTATGGTATCACGAGCCAATAAGTACTTTCAAAATAAACACATGATCCTGGATACTCTTTTGACCTTATAAGTACTATTCATTCTTCAGCTCTATAGATATTAAAGACTAAAAGCTAAGCTACAACCTATTATTTGTGACTCAGGCGCATTTTTGCGCTCACCTATTTTTATGAAGTTGGTAACATGAAGAATGCATTTTCTTATTTATTATATATAAATATGGATTAATCACGTAGATTTTTTATTCCCATGTGAAGGAAATCTAAAAGGAGTAAAAAAAGAGTCAACATCATTTTTTACACCATTCCTTCAAGAGGGATAAAAGGGATTTAAAAAAAACAAGTTTGACTTCATGCGATTCGTTGCGGAATTATAATTATAAGCCCTTGTTGGACTCAGATTAAAATTGGGGATCGACATCGTGGTAATTCTTGCCGGTCCTAGTGTATTTCCTTATCATCCTCTCCATTTGTCCCAGCTACTTGTAGCTGATCTCATTAATCCTCCTGATAGCTAAGATACTCTCCCCCAAAACATTCTTCAAATTGTCAGGGTTACCATGTTGATATATAAAAAGGTGGCAAAATTAATACCACCGACATAATGAATAATCGGAACATAATGAATTGTCTTTTTGTAACCCGAATATTGGAGGTGTTTTCGGGTACAGCCGATACTTAAGTAACTTTTAAGAGCCCCTTACAACCCCCGATCGTCTCCCTAACGTTTGGTGGTGTTTACGGTTTCTTTAAATATCAACAGTGGGTTGCATCCCATTTTAGGAGCCAGCAGTACACGGAAACACCCTCAACATTCGGGGTACAATTGGGGTGGGTGTGAGGTTTTTTTTCAAGTATCGGCGGTTGGTTGCATCCCATTTTTGGGACCAAGGGGTATCTTAAACACCCCCCCCCCCTTTTGGAGTACCATTGGGGGTCTGTAAGGGACTCTCAATAGTTTCTTCTAGTATCAACGGGGGGGGGCATCCTGTTTTGGCACCTGGCGGTACCTGAAAGCACCCTAACATTCGGGGTACAATTGGGGGATGGGGGGGGGCTCTTAGTAGTTTCTTCAAGTATCGGCGGTGGGTGGATCCTGTTTTGGGACGTGGGGGTACCCAAAAACACCCCCAACATTCGGGATACAATCGGGGGCTGTAAGAGGCTCTTAGTAGTTACTTAATTATCGCCGGTACCCAAAAACACCCATACATTCGGGGTATAAAATGACAATTCATAAAGTCTATGCCCCGTTTCCACATAAATTTATACAAAATAGTTTTATACGAAAATGTCCTTATACGAAAATGGTATATACGAATTGTCCTTATAAGAATATGCTTTATACAAAGTTAACTATTACCAGCATCACCCTAATCTATATATATAATGTAATGAAGATGGAACGTAGTGAATGTTTCTACATAACACATATCTTTTGCAAAATCATCATAAATACATTGCAAATTACACTCCCATGACTAAATAAAGGCATAAGGAATCTGTCCTCATTTTTTTGTCTTTCTCTATGATTACGTCTGAATCAATATGATACTTTAATACGTATTCCTTTATTTCCATCTGTTTGTTCAAAAAAAGAAAGCATATATTGAGGGGAGAAGATTAAGTGTTTAATAACCCACTTAAAAGGTAATCCTGTATTATGTAACAGAGTAGTTTGATGCATCGTACATCCCAAATATATATTTAAGCCTTACACGTTGTTTATTTTAGTAGAGGTACTTAGATTTACTACATACTTGGTTCAATACAAACACAAATTCATACTAGTTCGTGACTTTTCCTTTACGTTGCTTAACGTCTATTTACCGAGTGGTCCATTGCAATCTGAACCCTTTGAATTTTATGGTTATACTATATACTTAATTTATTAATTAACAATATAATTTCAACCAAATTAATGCTGTGCATAGTACTCATTAATGTAGCCACCCTTAGCGACTATGATGGCTTCCAGGTGGCGGAGAAAAGCTTGTCACCCGCTACAGATGTACTACTCTGTCATGGGTCCCAGTACTGGCTGATGAACCCTTTTCTAAAAAAGATTAAAGTGAGTTTGTCAAGTACTAGTAGAACAGAATAAGGGATTTAAATGTTTTTTTATATTGACATATTTAATTATTTGATCTATTTAGCGTTAAAATGTTGGATATAAAGGATATTGGTCCTACTTTTTTTGTTTAAGTGTACGGATTTCGAACTTTTGATAATAATTTAAAAGGACTTGTTAATTAGAAGGAATAAAATGGTCGCCAGGGTTACTTGTGCGTTGAATGAATGTAATTGGCATATAAAATAACCATATAACAGGTGAAGTATAAAGTTTTGAGTAATTTTTTTTCTTTATTAATTGACAATAACACTAATTTAGTTAGTATTATCCGATTTAGATGGTTCCAAACAGTTTTCTGGGTTATCTTCAGTTCCCGAGCAATGGAATAAGTGCCACATACAAGTCCAACCTGACGATTTCCATTATTTTATCGACATTTTCCATGTCCATATTACCAGAATAGAATTGTTGGGCCCACCACTTTGCTCTTGCATTCTATATTCGGTCCAAAAATAACACAACTTTTTTTTCGCCGGGCGCTCCAGTTTTTTACTTTGATCGTAGTAATATACTAGTAATATATATTGAATTTTTTCTTTTCTTTTACTTCCATTTTGGAACATTGTAACACACAACTGTAACAAAAAAAAATTTAAATGAACTTTTCTAAGTGTATGCTTAACCTTTAAGCATATTTTTAGTCCTTTTTTTATTTAATATATAGCTCACTAGAGCCATCTAGCGAAAAACGGCCATAATTATTTACTTTAACTAATATTATATACTTCAAAGACAATTCTTAAGTCGGATGAAGTAATTTGAATACTCTTCAAATAGATTAATTGGAGCCAGATTTATTTTGGAAAAACTAACATTTTTAAGATCTTTGTAAAATTTTCAATTACTTAATCAACAAATCATCTACATGTATATTTAAGAAAAAAATTATACATCTCTTAATTTAAAATAACTATTTTTCTCAAACTTTTTAATAAAAAGTAATTTAAAGAGAAATGAAAAATGAAAAAAAATCACCTTGTATAAAAAAGATTGAAGTTTCGGTTTATTCAGTTAATGGACAATCGGGGAGTTCGTCAATCTAATGTGATCTTCAACACTATGTAAAACAAAACTTTAAATGTTTACTATCATTATAAAACAAAAATAAATCTTTTTGGATATGTGCAATTTGTTTTTTTGCATTTTGCAAAAATTAAATTATGTTGCTAGACCCTGTATATAAATACAGTGTGCCACAACCAATCAACGTAGTATGATTTAAATTTGTTTAGAGAGCTTACCACTATTTCAAACTATTTTAAGTTACTTTGAGTTTATTTTATAAGCAAATTAGAACTTAAAAAAAACAAAATAACAACATTCGTGTTACGATGGCGAGCGACGATGGAGATTAAAAGAAAAAAGATATCTAATTTGTTCGACGTAAAAGTAGCAGAAATTGTCAGGATCCTCGGCTACACGGAGAGGCTCGTCTTCAAGGAGAAGAATCTGAAAAAGGATGGCTTGCGCCTCGCGCGATGTCTTGGCAGCAGTGGCCTCAACAAAATTCGGTCTCCAGCCTTTTTGTACTCGGTGAAGAAGAAGATAGACAGGAGCCCGATTAAGAGCATGAAAAAGATGGCCAATTTTAGAAATTAAAAAAAAAATATATATATATTTGATATTTTATTTCCAAGAAAAAATAATTTTCTGTATATACCTATGATTTTTTTAAATTAAAAAAAAAAATAATAATAATATTGACATTAGATGAAAAAAAGAGAAAAATAATGAAAAAAAAAAATATATATATTCAGAAAATGATTTATAATTAAGTTTAATATCATTTTTTATTGATCAAATTTATATGGAAACGAATTTCCAGACAAATTTTTACAAATATCTACCAATTTAATATTCTATTTGAAATCCATTTTTGTGCTCCTTAAAAGAAAGAAAAAAATGCAATTTCACAGCTATGTTATTTTTTGCCCATAACTTTTTTTATTTTTCATAAATTTAGAAAACGTTGCTGTTCGAATAGTTGTATTTTGAAACGGTAGTCACCTTATGATATATAATTCAACTCCCTATCTAGTCTCTTTGAGCTTCAAAGATCAATTTTTGTGTTTTGGCTATAGAATTAGCCCCCCTCCTCCCCCCCTCCCACACACAAATTGGCATTCAGAATTAGCCTGACCAGGTTCAAAAAGGCACCAATGCAAAGTTTCAAATCCCTAGGTCCAATGGTGTGGCCACCCATAAAGGACACCCATACTCAAAGTCTATTATATTTGGATATAGAGATTCAGTTACAGGTATAACGGAATAAATTAATAAAAAGAAAAGCACCCCCTTTGACGTATATTTTACCTTCTATAAAGACTAAAAAGTGGGACTGGACTGGATAGTACAGAACTAATGATAAGTCTTAGAACTTACAATATATTCTAGACGCATTTTTAAATAGGTCTTGTTCCAAGAGGGGGTAATTGTCACTAACCTATATTATCTATGAGTACTTAAAAGTTATAATCTTGTGAACAGAGTACTTCATATTTAAGAAGAATTTAAAAATCAAGAGTGTAACAAGATGAAATCCATTAAAATAAGCTTCTTTAATATCTTTCCCAACAACTTTTCTAGTTTTACACAATGGAACTACGCAAGGGGTCTAGACTTTTAAATAAAAATACTGTTATTAAAAAATAAATTTAGAATATTTATACAGATACTTAAAGTCATAGCCGTCGTAAGACCTCCGCTATAGGTGGGGTGGGGGGTGTTCACCTACACAACCTATTATAACATGTAGGAGGGGTTCCAAGGTGCTTATAGACGCAGAGGTGTTTGAGTTTAAACTTCCTTAGAGCCCAGCACTTCACCTGTACAACATGTGAGCAGGGGTGTATTTTGGTATATTGGAAGGGTACCTTGATGCTCAGGGAAGCAACGGCGGATAAATTCAACTGGCCTCGAACCCAGCATTATCACCTACACAACCTGTGGATTCTATCCTTGCATGTTTCTTCATCAATCAATAGTTTTATCATCCGAATATAATATAAATTGCAATTAATTTGCACACGATAATATTGTCTTGCAATGAAATTACTCAATTATATTGCTCACAATGATATTGCTAAACGATGATATTACCCACAACGTTCTTGTCTCACAATGATCATGTACAAAATGATATTACCACGCAGCCATATATATCAATATAACGTTTTTGTCCAGAACCTTTTTACCACAATCAATTTACAGTGAACCTTGAAGTATATATCAAATATGACGGACAAAGACACACCAATCCGAGATCCTCTTGCTTTTCGCGTCTTTACTTCACACCATCCAATCATATTGTTGGAGGGCACAAAGCCCTCCAAAGAGTGCATTCTCTCTTCTCTTATGCGCTTAGGGAAGCTAAATGAATAACTACGAACCTGTATATTTTTGTACTCTTTAAAATGAATAATACTTCTAGATTGTTCTGGATTATTCCTCATCAACATTGAATAAATAACTATCCATAACTAACTTGCTCGATACAGAGTAGGAAATGTGTGCATTTTCTTCATACCACAGCTGCTAAAACATAATCTATTGAAACGCCACGACAGCTAAGCTGCTCTCTTTCAAACATCGGAGTCATTTCTGCCCATGTTCTAACAGTTCTTTATAGTGCTTCTCTCTCAATAATTGGTTTCAGTACTTCAAACTATTTTTTTTTACTTTACTTGAACTTTTTGTAGTTACAACCTGAACGTTGTTTATTTATTTTCCAAAGCTGTTATCATTATTCTTAAAAGAGGGAATGTCCAAGTATAAAGTGGGTGTGCTCATGAAATATATAAAGTAACACTGATAATTTGTTGTAGAGCTATAAGTCTAAGTCCTTGTTGGACTCAGAGTAGAATTGACCATTTCAATGCTCCGTTTATTTTATTTGACATAGCGGCAGAATATGTTTTATGCTTCACTGACAGTAGGTACCCCTGCGAGCAGATTTGCTGTTTCTCAGGGTTACTATATTCATATGATATTCTCTCAGGAGTATATTTCACACTCCTTTCGACTTTGACAATGTTTTCATCCCAAGTAAACTAATTTTGATGATCAAATTATGTTGAGTACGCTGTCCAAAAGTTCGCGACGGATGATATGCTCGTCAAGCTTGTAATTAAAAAGATAAGGACATTATTTTGAAGTGAGGGTATGATTAATCAGAATTGGGTGCTTTTTTCTAAAACAAACATCAAGAAATAATGTTTAATATACGATTTCGATTCTTATATATTATTTATTACTCTTTCTTATTTAAATATTTATTACTTCTCTAAGTAATTAAAAAAGTTATGAAATATATCCGTCAAGATATAAAAAATGACCATGTGAATTAGTTTCTTGAGTCTTATGATTTTATAAATATTGTAGTAAAATAAGTTATCACAAAAATGCTTTAAAAAAATTGAACAAAAACTGAATGTGAAGAAAAGTGTTTTAAACTCATGCGGTCGGTGCAGATATGGTTATTTTAGGGGAATGAATTTTGTAAAGAGATCTAGGAAAACTCAACTTTGCAAAATTTGCCTATGGAAAGTTTGCTCTCCCTGGGAAAATTCGCCTTTGAAAAAGTTCGCCGGGCAGAGGAATCGCATTTATATGTATAATGTAAATAATATAATGTACATTAAAGGAAGGTGATTTATGTTATCAATTGTAATTCTTAGAAATTTGTAGCAAAATGGTATTTTGTAACTATTATTGAATATATTAAGGAATCGACATCGGGAATATTTACTAGAATTGCAACAGAATCTGCATCGTTTTTTTTTAATTGTCTCATCACTAATATTTTGTCAGAAAGGAACCAAATATGTTCGTCACCATAAAACACAAATTAAAAATAATTAAAAACCTGTTTATGAACCGTACGGAAAAAATAAAATGGGTATAACTAAAGTCGTAAAAAAATATGACCTTCTGCTATGCTAAAAAAAAATATGTTTAGTTTTTTTTTTTTAAACAATTCTAACGTTCATTCGATATCTACAACTCTAATTGAGTCATACAACAACCTTGTCAGCTGCATGTTTATGTTTATATTTGACTATATTTAAAGAAATATTAATACTCAATCTTAAATAAAATTCCCTATTTTACTCAATATTTAATATTAATACAAAATAATATTCCAAATTTATTATTTTATGTATTGTAAAAATTCAAATTTGAGTTAAAAACAGTGTGTTATGATTTAATATTCCATGAAATAGTTATTTTTGTTTAAGTTGGAGCGAACCTAAAAACGAGGTTATTGAACTCGCAAACTATTGAAATATTTGTATATCGCGCCGCGTCATTTTTTATATTTTTTTGAAGGGGGTGGGAGGCTGATTTTTTTATTGGGGATTGATTGGAAAGACAACAGATGACTGACCATTAATAGAAGCATAAATATTACAAACTATAAAATTATTGGGGGCCCCTGGTAATTGTTTTGGTCATGTACGGACCAAAGTTAAGACGGATTCACATTTTCTCAGATCCAGGTCCGTTCGGCTCTGTAAACGTAAAGATTCGGTTAAATTTCGGGTATCTGAACTTTCGGATCAATATCTGAAGCCAAAATTTGATAGATAGATGTCTCGAATAAAATAAGTGTTTGACCCATAGTTCGGATAAAAACAGAATAGAATCCGAATTTAGGTTATATTTAGTTTTACCGATTATTGATATCGAAACTATGAATAACCCAAGGTTAATAGAAATGCAAGGTTAGACCATTATGTAATCGGACATGCTAGTATTTTCAATTTGATGTATCATACCAACTGCTGGGCAAGATAGGCAGATTTTGATAGAACACGCAACCACTCATAGTTGATGACGTCAATATTAAAAGCGTGGTGGAAGTCAAACATGAGTCGTACCTGCGTTATGGTATAACCATATATTTCTTTTTACCTTGGAATAACCTCATTTTATTAGTATTCGAACATAATTATTGTTGTAAAAATTGAGCACGTATTTGTCTCTCACAATCTCTCATCCAAAAAGAAACAAAAAAAGGCCAAAATCAGTTGGTAGTTAGATTAGTTAGTTGGATTAAGGGCACTGGAAAGTAAATGAGCTTAGTCGTCTTTGTTGAAGTAGATAAATGTTGTATAAAGCTATTAAAATCTCACAGTGATATGAAAGTGTATTTTTGGGGCCTAAAGTTTATTGTAACCAACTTACCTAATTAATGTTCGTTGAAATATTTAATTTTTTGAAGATTTATTTTACATTATGTCAAAAATAAATTTGGATTTTCTCCCTTCCTTGATTTACATTAAAGATTGTTTTTATGTTGACAAACCAACATATATGTATTAGTCATAAAAATAAATTAATAGTGTTTTTCCTTATTTTTTTCATCCATAGTTTTTTGGTGGATGATTCAGAGACAAACAGCCTTGAATGTAACTTAGTGTGATGTCATATAAAAAAACATGCATTGTAGAGAAAAAAAGTGAAAATATTACTATTTATAATAATTGTTTGACTAATTAGTAGAATGTAGACATCTATTCAAGTCTGTGCACTTTTAAAATTATATACATTAAAAATATTTGCCAATACTACCCCACCTTTTAATTTAAGTGTGGTTAAATAATTAAACTTGAATAATTAACAATATTTATTATTATTAAATAACACATGTTAATTTGAATGGGTTCATGAATATTTGAAACTTCAGATATATAACTTTAGAAAATTAATTTTATTTTAAACCTTACAAAAATACAGAGATAAGCATTTTTGTCATAAAATATTTCTTTTCTTCATTTTTTAATGTTCGGTACTATCCAGTTCAGTCCAGTCCCACTAGTTAGTCTTTAAAGAAGGTAAAATATACGTCAGAGGGTGTGTTTTTCTTTTTATTAATTTATTCCATTATACCTATAACGGAATATGTATATCCAAATTTAATAGATGTTTTGTGTGTGTCCTTTATGGGTGGCCACACCATTGGACTTAGGGGTTGAAACTTTGCATTGGTGCCTTTTTGAACATGGTTAGGCTAATTTTGAATGCCAATTTGTGTGTGGGAGGGGGGGGGGTAATTTAAGGGGGGCTAATTCTAAAGCCAAAACACAATAATTGATTTTTGAAGCTCAAAGAGACTAGATAGGGAGTTGAATTATATATCAAAAGGTGACTACCGTTTTAAAATACAACTATACGAATAATAACGTTTTCTAAATTTATGAAAATCAAAAAAGTTATGGCCGTGAAATTGCAGTTTTCTTCTTTGCAAGAACATAAAAATGGATTTACAATAGAATAATGAATTGGTAGAAATTGATCTGGAAATTGGTTGAAATGTTCAATTTTTGGAGTATTTTATAACACAATTTTTGCAACATGTTATCAAGTGTTACTTTTTTTTTGACTACGTTACTCTCCATAATTTTTTTTGCTATGCAAGTACGAAAAAAATTTCGGTTGGCTTATGTTTTCTTTACAATTACAATACAGGGAGCAGGGATCAAATTGTCGCCAAAATATTTTTCTACAAAAAACAACACAAAATATACATTTTTTAACTTTTTTATTGAAAATCAAAACTATGACGAGCATATAGGTATAGAGTAGCCATTCATTTGATATAATCACCGTTGGCATCAATAACAGCCTCTGAACCGGCTGCAGGCTCTTATGACCATCTCATTGTCCATGTTGCCGAATACCTCCTTGATGGAGTCCATCAGGTTGGCCTTGGTGCTATGGGGATGTCTGTTGGTATGTCTCTCGACATAGCCCCAGACAAAATAGTCCAAAGGATTAAGGTCGGGAGAGTTAGGAGGCCACAAATCCTTGGTTACGACGTCATAACAGTTCTCGGTTAACAACTGCAGGGAGATTTTGGACACATGACAGGGTGCTGAGTCCTGTTGCCACACCCAGATTCCTCACTATGACCTTCATGGACCTGGTAGGGCCATTTTCAACCATCTTCTTCACGTTGTCGACAAAGTCAGTGTCCCTGACCTTCCTGTCGGTACCCTCCTCCTTGGGTGCCCTCTTTATGGTGGCATAACATCCCAGGTGTCCTCTAGCTTCTTACAGATACGCTGAACAGTCCGTAAATTCACTCCTAAGGTTGAAGCAATCGTTGAATTGGAGATTTCACCTCCATTATTAACCAATGCCATGACTACGGCGGACCTCGAAAGCTCTTCGTTCCACTTATAGCTCTTTATCTCCTCATATGATGCTAACTGAACTACATTTCGTCAGTTGACGAGAATAGCTTGCCTATTTGGTAACCACTTTTTTATTTGATAATGTCGTCTTCAAGTTATCAAGGTTGAAAGTAGGCGGCAATTTGATCCCCGCTCCCTGTAAATGCAACTAACTACTTTTAGTGTATATTCATAATAATACAAATCATATTATATACATGTGCTATATTATAATGCTTGCCCGCACAGAAGGGATCTAAACATTAAAAAGAAATAACATTGGCATTTGTCAATGTAATATACCGCTCCCACTTTAGCCGGAGCAAGGCATGGTAATCCTAAATTATATGACTAAGTTAAGATATAATATGTTCATATTATTTGGCTCAATGAAACATAGACACTTTCAGGAAAAAATCCGAGGGCCGACTGTCTTAAGAACCGATAGGACATTTTCTAAGACTGGACTGGACCAAAAAATAATGTTCTTTTTAGTGGAGTAAAGGACATATATTTGATTAATGTTTTTTGTCTTCGATTTTTATAAGAAATTTATTTTTAAATTGACTTTTGATTTATATTTTTAGAGAAAATCCTTATTGTAAGTATATTAAATTAGGGAAACCAATCGTTTCCTTTTGCTTAAACATGTCCTTTTTTTTTAGAATTTTTAAAAAATCCACTCAGCCCATAAAAAACTGGACATTACATGAAGTTATAAGAAAGTTCTCAGAACACTCCAGATAGTATGTAAAAAGAGTGCATGTCCGGGAAAATATGAACGATTGGTTACAACACATCCTATAAGACAAAAAATATAATATTTGAAAATTAATTTTTCAAATAATTTTGAGGAAAATTTTGTTTTTCAATTTGTTTTCCAAAAATTCCTAATACTAACACTCTCCCCCTCCACCCCGCAAAAAATAAATATATATATAATCCGACCCACGCCCCTGGAACCAGTCCTAAGAATCGGTTTTTCGGACTGTAAGTAGTAGAACTGATTAAAAAAGGAAAAAATACAGTTGAATATCATCGTCAAGGACCGAACTTTAAAAGTTTTGGGACTGATATGCAGGACTGAATGGTACGAGACATTAGCCTTTAGTCATTATAAGGACTGACACAACACTAATCCTGACAATTTGAAAAATCGAGGAGAGCAGCAGAGCCCTTTGTTTGTAAAAACCTATTATCTACATACATATGAAAAACCACAATTTTTTTCGTGAATGTAAAAGCTATTTAGATTAATGAAGTAGTTTATTAGTTGGGGATTAAGTCAAGTTACTTTGTTTGCGTAATAATCGAGTTTATGATGAAACTGCTGTAGCTCATGGACAACATGTTTGGGAGAAATTATTCTCTTCTACTCAATGTGCATAAGTTCGCGCCACGGTGATTCCTAGAGACAGAAATATACATTATGTATATGGACTACACACAAGATTCCTAGTTTGGTTGGAGTAATTTTAATGCTATAATGTTTAATTATACTTAATCAGTGCAACTCGATCCAACCAATTAAAGGAACATGGCTAATTTATGAAAGCAATCAACTCTGGAAAATATCATTTATTCTTTGGAGACCAGAAAAACATGTAGATCATCAGACGTAAGACGAAGGAAATATACATAAACACTACTCGTTATATAGCAAGGACAAAAATGCTGGAATTACTCTAATGTCGATTCTCAATTCTACTCCGAGTCCAATAAGGACTTACACTATTCACTCTTGTGTAAGACCTCATTTGACTATCCACCATTCATAAAGACACCCACAAGTTTATACCATAGATGAAAATAATATGATAATGAATATATGTTTTATTTTCTAAAGCTATTATCATTAATATTGTATTGTTGAAGATAGAACATGTAAGAATAAAGTAATCATTAATACTTGATAGAGGAAATGTAAGATGTAGTATTTGTTCGTCGAGTTATAAGTGTAGTTACTTCTTGACTCGTAGTAGAATGGAGGAACGACATCTATGCAATTCTAGCCTATAACACAAGGGCTAAACGCATTTTTTCGTTGAAAATTGACTTTTTTTGAATTATTATTATTATTTTTTATAATGAACAGATTGATATGAAAATTTGACTGCTGTATTTTGAAGGTTGGTAATAACCGAAAATGAGATCAATAAAAAAAACTCCATCTATGCGTGAAGCCCGGGCTTTTTCAGTCCCTGTGTCATCATTGATACAGAGGGGGATTTGTTTTTATTTTCTTCATTTCCCAAGTTAATCCATGCGTCACGACAGTTCAGCTTATCTCCTTCCCAACATTCGTTTAAATGTTTGAGTAAGAAGGATAATTTTCAAGGTTTTTTTAGCATACTTATGGATCATTGTTCTTTTCAACTATGACCTGAAAAATGATTGTGGTGAAAGGATTGCTGACAAAATCGTTTGGACAATATCGTTGTGTGGCAAAATCGAGGTGTACATTTTTGTGTTGGTTAATGGCATCGTGAAGCAACATCATTGCAAGCAATATGAATGATGTGAGTAATTTTATTGCTAAACAATATTATCGTGTGCAATTTTGTTGCAATGTATAAAACTCTGAAGATAAACAATTGATTGATGAAGAAACATACTATAAAATAGCCCAATTAATATTCCATAATACACTTTGGTCCACAGGTTGTGCAGGGGAACTGCTAAGCCCAAAGGTAAGTCAAATTCCATGGTTGCAGCTTCTCTGAGTATCAAGGACCCTTCTAATATCCTATAATACAGCCAAGTATACTAATTGTGTAGGTGAACTACTAGGCCCCAAAGGCAGGTTATATTCCTTTGGCGAGGCTAGCTTGTATATTAGAAGGGGTTCATGATACTCAGGGAAGCAGCTGTGGTGGATTTTTTAATCATTCAATTGTTTGATTGTCTTGCAATGAAGTTACTCAAACTGACTGATTCAATAATTAATTAATGAAGGTTGAGCTTATGAAATTAATTCCTATTTCGTCATATTAAAAATAAGCAATTAGTTACAAAACAATACAAACTTGAGCTCTATAGCTTATGTACAAGTCGAGGAAAATGTCAATTGGTATGAGTATTATTTGTATGAGTTATCAATGATTCTTTTTTTGTTTGTTTTTTAAACACTTTTTTGACACTTTCGGCCGCCCTGCTGCCCTTATGCCAACCCCCTCGATTTCACTTTTTTTGCATGCATGTCATACAGAACGCCTACAGTGTCCATAATCAAAACACTTCAGCCCTAAAAGCCACTGTCAGCCAGCAATAGGGACGCTATAACAGAGAAATACATCTGCAGCGGATGTCAAACCTTCCGCCACCACCTGTAAGCAATCATTGCCGCTAAGGGCGGCATCATTAATGATTAAGAGAGCTCAGACACACATCTATTTATACTGTTAATTTTGTTAAAATTATATTGTTAATTAATAAATTATTTCTTGTTGATGTTTAAAACTCAAAGTGTTGAGATTTTAATGAACCACTCGATATTATGTTGCTTCTCGTTGTTATTGAATACAACAATGTTGTCTTCTTAAGGATAAAGTACATCACGATGTACCAGGCAACGATATTAGCCCAATGATTTTTAAGAGAGTCATTTTACCGGATACCGGTAATACGGTTTACTTAAATGTTCTCTCTTCGATAATAATGATAACTACTTTAGAAAATATCAAATCATCTTCAGGTTGCAACTACAAAAGTATTTCACTCTTTCCAGGTCATATTTTATACAACACTAATGATATACTACTTATGTATTGTACATGTCGTCTAAAGTACTATATGATAAATGCACCCACCATGTTGTTGTATGTACATAATTTGCCTTTTTGTGTATACGTAGAAGAGTCTCCTTCTTCCTTACCGAACAACAAAATAAAAAATAAAGAACTAGGGCGTTGTCTCTTTTACAACTTCTTCTTTATTCACAAAATCCACTTTTATTTTCTACTTCAAACCGGATCTTGATAGAAAACATATGTAAATACTTACTTTTGTGTAGAAATATCTAGTAAATATTACGGAGATGCAGAGAAAAGCATTAATTATGCTTCTTCCTCACAATAAGGAGTAAAAATAATTAAGAATTATTGCAAACTCACTCCTGATTAGAGTTGTATTGATTAGGCTGGGTCCTACTATTCATTCCTTTAAAAATCAAAAACCAGATGTGTTTTTTTAATTTTTACGTAAATTTCAAAAATGTAATTTTTGAAAAGATAGGAAAACCTAAAGCTACACACATTAATTTCACTTTAAATATGAGAGAAAATGCGTTTTATTCTATATTTTTTCTGTGCTGGCTTTCTATGTGTAATTTATAGATATTCATACTAAGGGAACGTATATGTATATTGTCTTTGATGTGGAGAATTTAAATATAAAGAAATTTTTATCATTGAATTATTCTATGCTAATTATTTGCGCATTTAAAAAAATACCCATAACCAGTAATTTTAATACTGTTTTGTTTGGAGAATACTTAGAAACATATACTTTTATTTATTAAGCCTTTGATGCATATTTCTTGAACCTATAATTGATCAGTTCGTTTATTTTGTTTTTAGATATCTAATAACAAGAAAGAAATATCACAATCCAGAATAATATATTAACAAGAAATTTGTTTGATAAAATGATGGAAATATTTATATTACAATTGAATCAATTGATGAGTTTTAACTATGTCTTTCAGTATTACATTTTAAAAGATTATAGTGGCTTTGCTTGCTATCATTCTTTGACATCTGTCTCCTGCCGGCCTTCTGAGTCCTAATTGCTCCATCTCTCTTTTCTCGTGAGAAACACTTTGAAGAAGTTGCTATAACCAGTTTAAAACTCTTGCACAACTTTGTGCTTGACAAGGTCATTTCAACACTTTCATTGGTGTTTGGAAATTGTTAAAAAGCAGGTAAGAGGTGGCTGTGACACTCCTTTTGACCAGTTGATCAGGTCAATGACGCTAGAAGCCCCACTGTTTCATTGGATGCGTTTTTCTAATCCTGACAGATAAGCTATTTGGTTAACCCTTTGGTTCTCTCTTTCCCCTAGTCACCAGGATTCGTTCTACAACTATGATTCCCCTTCTGGACATCAGAACAAACCAGAGCTTGTAGTATCATTTCACTATGAGCAAATCAAGCAGATCTTTTCACTGTGTGCATCACGAACTCACACACCTATTTTTTCTGGGACTTGAGACAATTAAGTTGAAATATGACGTGTTCTTCTTTCCCACAGTGGTTTACCTTAGTATAGAACTAACATGGATAATACAGATCAATTATGAGCTCAGCTTTAAACCTCAGATTTTTTACATTTTTCCCCTACAGTCCCAGCTTTGAAATCCAGAGTCTTAAAAGTTTGTTAGGAGTGATGAGCCTCCTTCTCTAATAGCACACACTATCATATACTTGTAGTGTTGATATGTAGACAAATATTGAATAACCTCATCACACAGTTTGAGTAACATGGTGAGTCAATAGAGATTCGGGGCAGGTTTGGATTGATATACAAACCAGTAACCAGTACCCAGTATTTTTGTTGATTATTTACGGTAAGGTTTTATAAAATTAATTCATGTCGTTCACTTGAGTCTCGGTCCGGTTCAGTCCTGCATGTCAATAATAAAACTTACAAAATTCTTGTCATTGAGGACGTCACTCCTGGTAAAGATGTGTCTACATTAGAGGTTTCCAAGCTTGTATATTTTTTTTGAATTAATTAGTTTGACTCCTTATAGATTGATTCTGAGATTGATAGGTTTATTTATAAACAAGCATGACATATTAATATCCAGTATTGCTCAGAGTAATTAGGCGTCGACTAAAAGAAAAAGACATAAGAAATCTTGAATGTTAGTCCCCGTTCTTCATGAGCACACTCACACGTAGTCACTCCACGTTTAGATGTTCTCTCGTCAAAAATGGAAAAATAATAAAAACAAATTGAGAAAGAAAAAAAATAAGTGGGTAATATAAATAATAATATAAAATAAAAGGGTGCGAGGAGAAGGCTGGAACAAGGCTTATGAATGTACTGAATAAAGACCTTTCTGAATATCAGTTGCTTATAATATGATTTTGGGAGGAACAAATGAATAAAGAGGAGAACCTTCTTCTTTTAAAATCGTCTTGTGTAAGACAAATATTGCAACTATATTTGAATTCATATAGTCTGATTTCTAAACTTCACTTTTTCTACAAAAATATCGCCACTAGTCATGACTGATGACTTAAAAAGGGATGTCTAATCATGGCCACAGGCTGCATTATGGCCAATTAATGTTTAAGTGAGCCTACTTCTCATTCTGACTTCAAGTAGTATTTTTGAAATTGTTCCTAAAAATTATCACTCTTGGGGAAAAAAAGTTATTAAGAAAACAGAGTAAAAATTTTTTTGTAAAGAAAAAACTTTATTTTTTTAAAAAACAAACAAAAAAAAACAAGATGTCCACTACCAAAAATATAATCCTGCGGACGTTCCTGAACAGGGCAGTCAGATCAGTCTTTTTGAAGCAGTTTGGCGCTGAAAAATTAGATTGGGCCTAAATTTGAAATAAACATGTATTAAATAGTAATGTTTTATATGCCATTTTTCATCAAATTTAATTTAATAGTTTTTGTGACCCATAAAAATATTTCAAGTGGCAATACACACCAGGATATAAAAAGGTTGTATGTACCACACCTAGGTTGTACCTTATTCTCTAGAGGACTATCTGGCTAAGCCTTAGCTACATAAGTCATGTAAAATGCCTGTGAAATTTCATTAATATGACTACGTTGTTATTTCATAGATCAAAAAGGACATTGTATAGACATAGATTCATTCAGAAAGAAAGACAGATAGGGCTTCTTTATATAGATTGGACAATTGTATTTAAAAAGAAAAGAATATATCCAATAAACACATACCGGGTGGCCCGTTGAAATGTGAACACTTACTAATTCAATAATTGATGAAGGTTGAAATTATTTCATATTTCGATATACTAAAGCATCAACAATTAATTATGAAACAAAACAAATCTGAGCTCTCTAGCTAACGACAACTCGAGAAAAGGACACTTGAACGTGATCGACGAATTTCCATTTGCAAACTCCTTGACGCCGGGCGTCTCCAGGATCCCTATCTAGGCCGCCAGCTAGTGCAAAACGTTAGAGAGGAAGAAGTGATCTGTCAAAAAGGCCAAACTGGACCTGTAGGAATTAAAGAAAACAACCAAGGCTAATCCCCTCAATTCCATGAGGGTTCATGCAAAATATCTAAGGGGTTCACAACAGACTGTCCAGAGAGCTATCAAAAAGTGACTAGAAAGAGTCTTGTAAGGGTAAAGAGGTCCCTTTTCACACCAGCATGAAAGAAACCCATCGACTTCGTTACAAGGCTCTTTTGAATGAAGTCTTTTTAGCTGCACCTAAAAGGTGTACTCGAGGAGAAGACTTGCAGTTTCTGTCATCTAAACACGAAGGCCCTCTAAGCCACTGTGTACTGGCACTGGGAAAATTATGAGAGAAGACTATATCTGTAAGGGGGTTCAGGCCTTCCACCACCACCTAGAAGCCATCATTGCCGCTAAGGCAATCATTAATGATTACAAAAGCTCAGACACACATTTATTGATAGTATTAATTTTGTTAAAATGATATTGTTTATAAATGAATTACATCTTGTTGAAGTTTAAAATTCAAAGGGTTTAGATCTTAATGAACCACTCAGTAATCTATGTATATTTGTACTTTATTTTATATATTTTTTTCGTTCTAATTTTAATAGATTAGAGAGAATCAAATAATAAAATAGATGTATATTACTTACATAAAATTACAGATTTTAATTATTAATGTTGTGGGAACGGGGAGTTTGAGTTAATCCCAATTTAAAATAAAATATCGAAAAATTCTTTTAATAATAAATAACTTGGAGTCAGTCCTTCAAAGATGATACAAAGTAATTATACTGTTATTATATTAAGAAAAATTAATTAATGACATATAGGTAAGAAATAGAGATGATACAAACAAAGTACTGTCTAATATAATATTAATATTGTTAATCAATTAATCATCATTCACCCCTTATTCGATTCTTTCTCTTTTTTCATTATATATTAAATATTTACACTATATACATAGAATCATTGCCGAAAAGATGATTCCTAACTTTAGTGGATAAATTGTTCCCCCTCAGAGTCATCTTTTCTAAAAAAAAAATTGTAAATAGCTTGTAGAAAAATGTCAAATATAGTATATGTAGCACTCCCAGGCTGAAAAACATACTCTATGCAAGTTTTTTTTATCAAAAAAAAAAAAAAAGTACATGACTTTTCATAGATTCTTTGATGCTGATGAAATAACAAGGATTACTGTTAATAAGGATTCCAGTGTCTTATCCTTCCTGTCAACGTCACATGAGTAGCTCATGTTCTGAGTGAATAACGAGTAATATGAATCCTAATATGATGACTGAATATAATATATATTTAAATATTGTGTAGAGTGAAGTGAACAAATGGAACAAATAGATTTAATTTTTCCCATGACCTCTAGAAACACTTTGAATTTTAAAATTAAACAAGATATAATTTATTAATTGACAATAGAATCCCAACAAAATTAATACTATAAATACATAGATGTGTGTTTGAGCTCTCTTAATCATTAATGTTGCCACTCTTAGTGGCAATGATAGCTTCCAAGGGGTGGTTCAAGGACTGTCATCCACTCAGGATATAACCCTTTGTGCTGGCTGACAGTAGCATTGAGGGCCGCGGTGTTTGGATGAAGGACACTGCATTCCTTCCCCATTGACATGCACACAAAAGGTGTAGTCGATGAATTTGGGATCAGGGCTGTAGAGGGTAATAAAAGTCTCAAAAAGAGTTCAAAATTACTCAAAGACTCACTCATAAGTGTCTTACAAGGAAATATATGTTTTTTTTTATTGATGGTGTCAAAAGTGGCGTCTCCACCCACACAAGGCTCTTTCCACCCAATTTTTTGATAACTCTCTGGACATTCTGGTGTGATATCCTGTGATCTCTTGTATGAGCCCTCATGGACTTGGGTGGACTGTCTATGTTGTTGTTTTTTCTTCTTTAATTCCTACTGGAACGGTTTGGCTTCTTCGACAGAGCCCTTCTTCCTCTACAACGTTTCGGACTTGCTGATGGCGTAGACAGCAGTCCCAAAGACGCCCAACTGCTTGGAGTGCTCGATTGGAAATTCGTTGATCACGTTTTTGTGTCATTTTCTCGACTAAAGAGCTCAGGTTTTTTTTTTATACCTAATTGTTTTTAGATTAATATATCGAAATATGAATGAATTTCAATCATTCAACCTTCATTAATTATTGTATTAGTAAATGTTCAGATTTCAAAGTAACACCCGGTAATGCTGATCTCTAATACTTCATATAATTGCATTTATTCCCTACTTGTTAGAGGATTAGTGCTGTGAGTTTAAGTGCTACGTCGTTGGGTTTTTTGTTCATCAAAGATTATTGAGTGAATGATCAATACTTCTTTTTGTATATGAAATATGACATTTTACTTATAACGTCACAGATTGCATCATAAATACAAGTGATGTCATGTTGTGGCAAAATAGAGTTGATATATTTATTAAATAAAATTAATCAATTTAGTAAACAGTTTGAAGAAACTTCATCCAAGGACTAAAAATGAAGGAAATTTATTGTATACAATTTGTTCCTAAAAAAAAAATAACCACTAATAATTGAATTAAATCAAATTAATAGATACTGAAAAATCCTTTAACATTTATTCCTAACCTTTTTATTGCTCCTGAGACCCTAGATGTTTTTTTTTTTTTTTTAGATGCAGCAAATTTAAAAAAATTTACTTGTGTCTAGGATTTTTTTTTATAAAATACAATTTTTTTGATAATTTCGCAGAGCTTCGGTTAGGAGGCACTGCCCCAAGAAATTGCTAAATTCGGGCTAAAATTTATGTTACTTCGCATAAATAGATTAGTCGGAAACTTCACAAAATACTTGATAAGTAAATGTTTTAACGTCCATTTAGCCTTTTGTTAGATCCATTACATTTTGTTAGTAATTTTGAAGACTATTTTGAGATAACTTATTTTCCAGTAAATGGTGCAATTAAACGAGGCAACGGATTGATAAATAATTAATTGATAAATTTTTAAAGTGAGTTAAATATTAAGAATTTATCTACATTAAATATAAATGACATGAAATTGATTTTTCTATTTAAGTAATGAAAATCCAGCATTTGTATGGGAATCTCCAAAACACTTTCGTTCCCGCCTCCTACAAGTTTTTTTCTCTCCGTATTTTGTAACCTACCTACTATGTGTATATCCTTAATTACAAAGAACCTTTAAATGTACAGAATAGTGACATAATACATCTAAGTTACTGTTGAGTATAGGATCACAAACAGGGGCAGGCTGCATTGTCCTCTCACTTTTCGAAAGACAGTCGAAACTGGTTTCTTCCCTATATTATAAACTTGTATACAAAACAATACATGACCACAAGCGACTACAATAATTATAGGCTCACCAGTTTTATATCAATAATTATTACAAAACAATCACAGACTTGTTAATGTTGTAGAAATGGCATAAGTTCTTAACTTACAGATAAGTTGTGTTGAATTTTAATTAATAAATGTTATATTACTACATATTCTACACATCCAAGATATTAGAAAAGAACTCGGCAACTGTCACTCTGTTAAATGCTGTAGATCTGGCCATTGAAGTTCCTTCCCGTTTGCGACATGAAAGCCCATGTTGGATGAATAACATTTCAAAATGTTTTCATTGTAGGAACAATGTGATTTTCTTTAACAGCTGCTGAATTGGTGGTCCAAGAGTCGGTCATACTAATATTATTGCCCTTTTCAAACTCATAGGCTTACTCCATGCATTTACCAGGAGTTAGTCCATGGTATCGATTGTCCAAATCTTTAATGTGGCCAGCCAACAGTTTCTCCATGAAGGGAGGAATGGTAAGATTTATATTTCTGCACTAGTTCATATCCACTCGCCATACGTTCTTCAGGGGTCAACCTTATGTAACGTTGCAACGTAGTCCTTGACAAACCAAAGTTCGGTGCTGCTCCTCTAACTGACATCTTTCCATCTTTCACCTGTTCTGCTCCCTTTGCTAAGCCTTCTTTGTCAATATCCCTACTAGTCTTTCTTTTGTACACTCGACCCATATTCCACTGTAAAAATAACAGTTGTGTATTCTTATTTTATGTTATTCCCCTTCCAGCTTAATTTTCTAGTTTATATTATGTATAGTAAAGTACTGTTTCACATATTATGTATTCGATATATAAAGAGCCTTGTATGTAAATGTTTTCAGAGTATACCATGAGCTCCCAATAAAGACAACATCCTTCACTGACTATAGTAGGCCTATATATGTATAGAAATAGAGTGCATATATAGAGATAATATAGAGAAATAGAGGAGATTATTTATATGTCACAAGTGAGAGTTGGGCCAGTGGCCCAACTCCACTATTTCCACTATTTCCTGTTTGAATGTATAACATAAATACAGATCACTAAAAACAATGCATGGGTTAGATTTTAATATTAAGATATACAGTTTTGTTTCAACCATCTAGAGGGTAATAAAATTACCAGCATAGCAACTCAACTTTCTGTCTAATTTTGTTGCTCTGTTACCCCTGCAGAATTTATTTTTCATCAAGAATTGTGAATTTTGTGGATTGCACAGCTTACTTTTGTCTCTCATGCTTGGCTAACAAGAAGGAAAAGAAGTGACGTTATACCTTACATAATTGACTGTAAACAAAAGCCATGTGATTAACCAATTACTGTAAACAGCCCATGATCCAATTCTCCCACGTGCACAACCCTCACCGGTCTCCCCTACTTACACTAAAAGTTGCCTGATTATATTTTTATCAATAGTAAAAGTATGTTAATAAATTTATGCTATATAATTGTAAGCATTTCTTGCTGAATTTTCAAGAAAGATGCTGACGTCACAAAACTAGGAACTAACTTTGTTTGCTCAGTCCTCTGTGTCACTTATAAGTTGTATATAAGCACCATAGAGATAAAAACATCTAGTGATGGTGTGAATGAAGGAAATAACTCAAATTGTGGTTATAAATAGGTATGTCAACAACATAGATGGAGAATCAAGTATTTTGATGTTTGATTATCCCTGTAACTATATTTTTCTATATGGAGCTCTTCAGTTTTTATAAAAGTATAGGATGATTCCATACACGATTCTGGTGTTATTGATGTATTGGATGGTCCATTGAATTATGCAACACTCACTAATTCAATAATTAATTAAGGTTGATTGATTAAAAGTAACTCATATTTCGATATTAGCTTACGCACAAGTAGAGAAAATGACAATTGAACCTGATCGACGCATATCCATTCACATACTTCAAAGAGTTTGGGGTCTCGAGAACCACCGTCTATGTCGTCAGCAAGTCCAAAACGTTGTAGAGGAAGAACAGTTCCGTCAAAAAGGCCTGTCACGGCAAATCTAATATTTTAGTATAGTATTGCATAGTATAGACAATGTTTGAGCTCTCAATGTACGTTTTTTATCATCTAGTGATGAAAAATAGCAATATACGATGAACTGTTGGTTTAGAGTACTTGTCAAGTACTTATAAGTGTTACAATTTTTTTATAAGTGGAAGATTAGGATTTATGTGAATGACGGAGGTTATTTTTCTCTTAAGTTGAAGGATATTTTTGTACATTGTAGGTAGCATCTTTTGTTAGTTTCAGTTCTTTATTCACACGAATGACACCTAACAGATTTGGAGTTTACAGTAAGAACCAAAGGAATGTCTATATTTTCATTAAAATCACTCAGCCATTTATTTCGTAGAGATTTGGACATTTTGAAGTTATATAAGTTTAATTAATTTGAAAAATTATTACAAGCGCTATTATATCATTTTTTTCAGGATTCAAGTAAGAGAAAATTTGGCGGAAAAGTATTTCTCCTTTGTTACAAGATTCAAGAGGGAGTATTCAACAATCAATTTGGTGATAAATTTACCCTTCTTCTTATTTGCTGTAATCGTAATCTTGCTTCCTCATGGATTCATAAACCTGATTGCATCCTATCCCTCCAAAACGATAGTGTTTTCAAGGTTGATAGAAATAAATTTTATCGACCTAATTACATAATTGATGTACATAACAGACAAACAACTCATATCTATGACACTGAGTGCATTTATAAGGCTATATTATTTATGTAGTTCTATACACTTCATCCTCGCTTCCGATTCTATTATTTTTGTGAGTCTCTTCTGTCATTGGAAAAAGTAGAAAATGATCCTGGAACATAAATTTAATGTGGTCCTCTTTTCCAGATATCTTTACGTAGGCTGTTATATATATTTCTGGCCTAGGCTATAGTAAGTGTTGCCAGGTGCAATTTGACATTTCCTTTGGTAAGTTTAACATTTTTGTAGCATAATCGTAATCAGAATGCTTTGACTTACGACCATCATTTGTATTGTTTACAGTGACTTGAAAAAATTAATTTGCCAAAAAAAATGGAATTAAATCGTGAACCTTTTTTATGCGATCATTTTTCACAACTTTCGACGTGGATTGTCACAACAAGAGTGCACTGAGGAACTTAAATCTTTGTGTGGCGATGAAGCACCATCGTATAATACTGTGAAAAACTGTTTTAATAAATGCAATCGTGGCCGACGCTCGCTCAAAGACGAATTCCGTGAGGGCCGTCCAAAAACGGCCGTTAAGCCAGAGAACATTGATGCCGTGCGTGGAGTGATAATGTGAGATTGTCACGTGAGATATCGGGAGATAAAGACATGCTTGGGCATTTCTTCCACCAGCATACATTCGATATTGCATGTACACCTGGCCGTGAAAAAAGTTTTGTTCTTGTTGGATCCCGCACAATTTGGCAATTGTTCAAAAGAAGGCTCGTGTCCACTGGTGCAAAGAAATGCTGAAAAAATACGCTCGTGGGGCTTCAAAAGACGTTTATAAGATCGTCACAGGTGACAAATCATAGATCTATGCGTATGAGTCCGAAACAAAACAACAATTGACCGTGTGGGTCTTCGAAAATGAGCCAAATCCAACGAAAGTTGTTCGTGGAATAAGCACTTCGAAGCAAATGGTCGCCTGTTTCTTTGGCAAAACTGGTCATGTGGCGACTTTTCCACTTGAGCATTGTAGGACGGTCAATACTGAGTGGTACATCGCAATTTGTTTGCCTGAAGTCTTCGGAGAGATTCGAAAAACAAACAAGAGAAGACTAATAATAGTTCACCATGACAATGCGAGCTCTCACACATTGGCTTAAACCAGCGTCTTTTTGACCGGCCAAAACGTCGAATTGATAGGTCATTCGCCGTTCAGCCCCTGACTTGTTATCCAATGACTTCTTTTTATTCCGCACATCAAGAAAAAAATGTGTGGTCACCGATTTTCGTCAACAAAAGATGCTGTTGAAGCGTTTAAAAACCATGTTTTGGAAGTATCTCACTCGGAGTGGAAAAGGAGCTTCGACAATTGATTTGAGCGCATGCAAAAGTGTATAATTCATACTGGAGAGTACTTTGAAAAAAAACAAAAAACATTTTTGATGATAAATTTTCGCATTTTCATTAATAGGCCAGAAATCTCTATAGCAGCCTACATATCAGCAAAGCTGCAAAACATATTCAACTCTCCTATTACCAAAATATGCATAAATAGTGCATGGGAATTATTACATGATAAATATGTTAATAAACTATCGGTGATCTTATAAATTTAGTAGAGTTGTATTGGAAAATATAAATTTCGTTGAACATATTCTAAAAGTTAATGAGTTGGAAGTCATTTTCTGAATTACTAAATCACTAGTCATCATATTTAAATATCACTTGATCGTGAAGATTTTGGATCTCCACATCAATAGACAATATTCAATAAATAACTTACGGATTACACTAAATACTTAAGATGTAACAAAACTGTATATTAGCACGATTATTACAGTATTCATTGACAATAAATAATAGATTATGTTCAAAGCAAAACAGTTCCTTTTTTAAGGAAGAACATCTTATTTTAAGATCCGCCATTGAGCCAGCAGATGTGCAGAAAGATAGTAATTTCGTCCCAAAAGTATCAAAAGATCGAAACAGCCAAGCAGGAAGTGGAAAGATACTTAACTGATGACTATGAAGGTCTTGAAATGATCTTGGACTACTGAAGGGTAAAAAACTATTTAAAAGATACAATATTGAGCTTCCCATTACTGCTTGAGGCGGACCAAAATGAAGGCTCAGAGACGACAGCTTTGAGGATCAGCTCTTGTTAATGTTCAATAAAGAGCTAGAAGAGAAATGATTTATGTAAATATTTTATTATCCCCGGTAGACTATATTTTAGTTATTTTCTAGAGATATATATATTTTTTTATTATAATAAAATATTGTAAATAAATACATTTGAAAAAGGGTTATAAATCTTTTATTTAAGTTAAAAAGGTATATATATATACATATATAGGTTTAAAGAAGTTGTATATTTGATTATGATAGCAATTAAGGTGGTCGGATCGCTGATTGCAAATGGCCCTGATCGTTATATCGCTATATTGTAGTTAATTTCTGATTGCAATTTTTGATCGGATCGCAGTTTCTTTCCTGATCGCTCACAAGCCTGGTAATAACTAATATGTAATTAAGTATTCAGTTCACAACAATCAACCGTTCATCATATATTGCTCTTTTTCACCAATAAGGGGATAAAGAAACGTACAAAAAATGAATTATTTTGAAACTACGTGCTTTAATAATCTAAAGAGTATTTTACTTTAGTGGAACAAGGCAAATTTTTTCGAAATTGCTGTACAATAAAATGTAATAGTTACTATGGATCGGACAAGGTGAAATTAAACCAAATTTCAATTCATCAGATTCCACAAGATCCTCAATTAAGAGTTGAATGGCGACAGACAATTCGCTGTGAAAATTTTAAGCCATCACTACATATCTATTTGTGTTCAGACCATATTAAGGAGTTGGAATTTGTTCGTGATGGTGTTGTGCAAAATCATTGTCTCAAACAAGGAACTATTCTGTCAGTAATCCGAGGTATTCCGGATAGACTATCTCCTCCTAGTCCGGAAAAAATTGACTTCTTGTTTGTTATGCTCAGAATGAGAGAAAGACGAATAAAGATTTGCAATGCAATTCAGATGTTCCAGAATCAAATACAATTTTTGAGGTAATGTAATTGTCTATGTATATATATATATATCTGAATATACATTGCATACGTATTCAAAACTTGAAAAGATAATGCTTACATAATTTAATGTTGTTGTTTTTAACTATTTCCAAGACCAGAAGCAAGATTGAAGCAAACATTTGCAATCGTTTAAGTCGTGCTAAGAAAGAGAATCGGGAATGGAGAGATGTAATGGTGGATTTGCATAAAAATAATTTATTATCTTCAGAGGAAGTATGTAGTAGCCTTGGCTTATTTTGAGGTTGTTAAACTTGAGACAGTGAGGAAGTTGATTGAAAATCACAAAAAATCTCACCATTATTCCGCCACACTCAAGGATTTGGCTCTCTTCATTTCTATTCACCTCGTGCGTATGAATTTTGTCGTTGAATTTTCTTTTTGCCATCATCATCCAGTCTACGCCGATATATATATGCCATTAAGTGTCTGCCGAGCCTTCAGGAAGCGTCTTTTCGTGGACTATTTTCGTATAAGGGAAAGGATGCGTATAAAGATGTAGCTCTTATTATTGATGGGATACATTTAAAAGAAGCTGTCGAGTATAACAAGGATTTGGGCCGTGATTTTGGATGTATTGATTACGTCAGACAATGTGATTTTGGGTACGGGGAAGAGATAGCAAACGAGGGCTTGGCTTGTATGCTTGTTGCAATAATACGTGAATGTAGTTTACGTACTTTTGAAATTGGTATCACTGTCCAATCTGTTATAATGGATGAAGCAAGAGTTAATATTTCTACTTTGTCTTTGCTGAGAGTTAATATTTTAACGAAGTCTATTCATGAGTTATCGATAACTTTCTCTTATTAACATGAGGATTGCAATAGTAATGTAGTTGCTCTAACTGATGTACCTCATTCCTTTAAAAATATCCATGGTGCTTTAGCACACTTCAAAGAACTGTATTGATATGGGAGAGGAACTGTTCGGTGAAACTTGATAGCCAAACTGCATGAACTTCAAACTGAACACGGTCTTCGTTTGGGAAATAAATTAACTGAGAAGCTCATCAAATTTTATCAGAATAAAGTTAAAATGCTTTAGCAAACCAAAGTATTGGTTGTGAAGTGAAGGAATTCCTGTATTTCAAACAGATGATACACTTACTACAGCTGAGTTTATTCTTCTTCATGATTCTCAACGGTCGCTCAATGCAGGCTCCAGGGTATAAAAAGTACTGAATAAGAAACACTTTCATTTTGCAGAAAGTAATCTTAATTATTTTGAAAATTTATACGTAAATCTCTTTGATCCAAGTGTGATGAAAGTAACACTTTCAATGAAAAAAACAGTCCCTCATTGCATTCTTGGTGATATCAAATCTATTAATTTTTGATTTGAAATTTGGGTTCGTACCTCGCACCATATAAACTTTGCAAGAATCATTTGGAAATTAGGTTCAATGCTGTAAGATTACGAAATGGATGGAGTTATAATCCTACTCACAGACAATTCAGAAGTGTATATCGATCTCTTTTAATTCATGGAAGCAAATATAAAGTCGGAAGTTCTTTTTCTAACTCTTTGGCTCTTGAAGAAATTACTATATTAAATGTATCGTATAATGCGACCTTCATTTATGTGACGCCAACTGTTGAAGAATTTTATCCAAAGGAAGAAAAACACATGAGAACAACAACTTTGGACTGAAACACTTGAGAGTATGTGACTTTTCGTTCAGTTGCAAAGTATGAACAGCATTTATCCATTTAAATTTATTTAATTATATTTTCTAAATAAAAATATATTATAAGGTGACTATCAAAATATATGTCTGATTCTCTCGAAAATTACAGACTGAAATTGTAAACATATATGTATTAAGAAATTGGTAGAATATTAAAAAGAATTGCTTTCAATTGAAACATTCACCAACAAATGTATAAGATAAATTAATCAAAGTAATAAGACTTCCAATTGACAGTTTGGATTGTATTTGTGCATAAAATTACTAAGATCAAAACATTTTGACCTTTGCCTCTTGCTCAGCAACTCCTATGTTATGTTCTAAGTCAGCTCTTATAGTTTGCTCTTAATTCATCTATTAATACAAATTGAGCTACAACAACTGTATCTTCTTCTCAATTGATTCTTATTTGCGAATCTCCTTTATAAATTAGTAATTTACTACAAGTTAAATTTGTTAAATATGGAAGGTTGCCCTCACTGAGCTAGTGACAATATTCACCACAATATACTGCTACAACAGCGCCAATAGTGACTCTATTATGGTAGAAGCTCTATGGTCGCAACTCATATTATAGGGCTCTGTTAGCATCGAAAATTATTTATTCAAAGTTGTTCAGGAATAATCCAGAAAAATCCAGAAATATTATTCATTCTTAAAGAGCGTAAAAACATACTAGTTCGTTCTTGTACATTTAGTTTCCTTTCATGCATAGGAGAAGAGAAAATAGCAGTCTTTCTAGCTTTGCGCACTCCAACAATATGATTGGATGGTGTGAAGTTAGAGCGCAAAATGTAAGAGAATCTGTGATTGGTGTGTCCTGGTTCGTCATTATTGATATATATATTTCAAGGTTCACCGTAAATTGATTGTGGTACAAAGGTTGTGAACAAAAACGTTCTAATATTGTTGCGTGGTAATATCGTTGTGTACATTATCATTGTGAGACAAAACCGTTGTGGGTAATATAACCGTTTAGCAATATTATTGTGTGCAATTTTATTGCAAATTCATATTATATTCGGACGTTAAAACTATTGAATGATGAAGAAACATCCCAGGATAGAACCCTTCTAATCCATAATACACCCTCGCTCACAGGTTGTATAGGTGAACTGCTGGCCCCGAAGCCTGTTGAATTTATCCGCTGTTGCTTCCCTTAGCATCAAGGTACCCTTATAATATCCAAAAATACATTTTGTACAGGTGAAGTGCTCGGTCCTAAGAAAGTTTAAATTCCACCGACGCCGCGTTTCTAAGCACCAAGAAACCCTTCTAATATGCTCTAATGTACCCTGGACCAGGTTTGTGTAAGTGAACTGATGAAACCCGAGGCAACTTGAATTTATACACTGCTGCTTCCCTGAATATCAAGGTACCCTTTTAATATCCCAAAATATACGCCGGCCCAAAAGACATTCAAACACTTCGAAGTATGGGTCCTTTTGGAGTAGGATCTTTAAAAAAGGATGTGCACTCTCTGATCATTTTCTTTCGCCAATGTTATGACTGTAAACCTTTAATTCATGAGCCATTTTTGACTTGATTCCAAACTGAATTACTCGTATTTTGTTCTTCTTTGGAGCGAGTTTCACAGGAGTTTGAACACATTTTTTTGGTTGATCTTTTATCAATCTGCTAGCTTCATTGAATGTAGAGATACTTAAAGCACAAAATAAACTATGGATTCTCCTTATTATTAATATTAAATGTATAAAATTTTAGATTATTCTCCTTAAGAAAATGGATTGGAAACCTGTGAATTTTTTTTGTGGTTTTTTAAAAATAATTTAGTAACTTTTAAAAAAATCTTGATTATTCGTGGGTGATAGTTAAATTATTGTGTATCTTCAAGTGTGGTTAATATTATTGACATAAAGGAGGGGCGGGGGGGGAGAAATAGCTTAGGGCCTCTAAAATATGTTTGAATACTCTCTGCCCTCGGATTGGCCTGTGTCGCAAGGTTAGTGTGGGGTTGTAAAAAAAACCACCGCCAATTCATCAATAAATCCAAGGAGCCCCTCTAACACCACAAACTAGTTCAAAGCCCTCGGATTTGCCGAAATCATGGGGCTGAGACCCTTTTTACAGAGCGAGGGTTGTATTTAATATTTTGTACAATCCATAAGATGTCTCTGGCATTACCCATTGAAATACAAATAATGTTCCTCTATAGACCCAACGCCCCTCGGACTACATACTCTATCTAGGCGTGTATGGAGGAGAGGAGATGTGCTACTTCTCACAGTAGTATCCAATCTCTAGAGGCTTCCGTCAAGAAGGAGTGGACCAAGCTCGATTCTGACTACATAGGGAAGGCCTTCAACGGATTTGATCTCGTATTAAGGCAATTATTAGAGCTGAGGGCTCATATACTGAACAAAAGTTGTGCCAAACACTATTTTTAGATGATTTTCTAAAATAAATAACCTCACAAAATCAAATGTTTCAATTTTAATCTTGAAAAATTGAAAAAAAAATTAAAAAAATTGTATCACTAGATACGATGAACCTGTACAAATAGCAGGGTAAAAATTGGTATGTGCGAATATTTAGAGATTCGATTATTTTCTGTCTAAAATTTTATTTACTTGGGAGTAGTTATCCTCGTTTTTGCAAGTAATATGTAAGTATTTTTTACATTGATGTTCACGGTATGAGTTCGGATATTATACGAAACAATCTGGTCTTCTTTCTATATCCAGTGAGACGGATCGGTAGCATGATTAACAAAAGAAACCGAAAATCAACATGGTATCATAAATTTCAATTCTTGGCAGTATATATTCCGCACAACCAATCAATATTAAGAACGCTGATTAGAGGTAAAGATGAAAAAACATCGATAGCTGGCCACAAATTAGACTTTATATTTTGCTTTTAGGCTTTGATTTCTCTGCTTCTTTTTTTTTAATTATTGTTCTTAACATTGATTGGATGAATTTGAATAAGATCTTTTTCATCCCAACTATGGAATTAATATTCATAACTGGCTAACTACCAACTGATTTGGAGTTGTTGTTCCCCCTTTTCAGAGGAAAGGTTGAGTGATAAAACATAACCACGTGCACTAATTCAAATAAATGGAGATAATACGTTCGAAATAGATAATATTTTTTTATTAAACTAGGATTACGCAATTCTATAATCTTTTCTTTGTAAGAAGTTCGGTACACGAAGCTGGTTGTGCCTCGGGTATTTACCGGCTATATAATTTTAATTCTACCGTATCTGGGTACTTCGAAGAATCCGTGTCTACGACCCTCCCTATCTCTAGCTATGACAGGAGGAAGAAGGAAATACATAAGGATATCGGCAAGAATGACTCCTATATCAATCCTCAATTCTACTCTGACTTTAACAAGGACTTACAATAATAAGTCCTCAACAAATCCGCAGGGTTACTCTCCGCAAATATTCAATAACATCAATGATATCTTGTATCTAGTATTAAAGGAAATTAATCCCCAGAAACTACATAATAATGATGGTAGGTCAAGAAAAGAAAATTCACTCCTCAGCTTGCAAACTCCAGAAAAACGTGCCTGTCTAGGAATATGAGTTCTTTATGTAGATCATTATTAAACGTGAATCGGTATACTATTGTATAACCTACTATTTGAAAAGATAAGTTCTTGAAAGAAAGAAAAAAATAACTAAAATTACACAATGGAATATGTTTAATTCATTCATGATTTAAACTGCATATTCAAGCAGGAATCATTCATAAATTTGAGAATCAGTGTTTGAAATGTTGATAAAAAAACGATTGAGGTTAAATATACATTTATCAAAAAATACTTTCATGTTTAATTAATTTATCTTCATATGATGTTATTGTTCCGATGTTCAACATTTTAACACACACAAACCTCATCATCAACAATTCATCTATAGAATCGGTCTAGCCCGAATTTTAAATAAGACAGCTTTTGTTCATAAGAAATAAATAGGTGCCCCAATACTGTTTTTGTATCCTTGTTAAAGTATAAGATCCCCTGTCTATTGCAGCGCCTCCTAACAAAGTGAAAAAAACACTGTCCAATCTCTGAGATTTGGCCATTTTCAATGTGTTCCTTATTATTTTTGAGGTCATTGTCCCAACTAAAAAAAATTGAGTAGGAGGTAGAAGAATGCTTTGATATCCTTCCAATTGTTTCTCAGGGGCGTCCACAGGTGGGTCTGGAGGGGCTGTAGCCCCCTTCAAATTAAAGTAGTTTTGCGTTTTAAGAGAAAATTTAATATTGCATTTTTTTTCCAAAGAAATTTAATTTCTTATGAATAGTTGTGGATTTTTGAAATTTTTTTCCGAAACAATTAATTTTTTGTGAAAAACTGTGGATGTTTGAAAACTTTTTTCAAAAAAATAATCAATTTTTTGTGAATAGCTGAGGGATTCTGAATTTATTTTTCAAAAAAAAATAATATTTAAAATTGAATTTTTGATTTTTTCCCCCAAAAAATTTAATAATTTGTTTACAGCTGATAATTTTGAAAAATTTTCTAATTTTTGTTAAATAGCCATGGATTTTTGAAATTATTACTCCAAGAAAATTAACTTTTTTATCAAATAGTTATAAATTAAAAAAAAAAAATTCTGAGAAACTAGCTTCCCCCAAAAAAAAATATATATAATCCTGCGAACGCCCCTGTTCCGTCTCACCTTGAAATCGAGAATTAATTTTTCAATGGGACGATCACCACACTACAAATGATATTCTCCTTGTTGTCAGGGATTAAATTTCAGAGGCTCGTTCACAGCAATTTAGCCAATATTCATATCCTTAGTTGCCCAAAAAACCATAAATATTGATAATTTTCCAATTTCATTTCCCCGTTTTTAAAGTAATGTAAATGTTCTTTCCTATGATTGATGAATATGTTTGATCCAAACAATATATTTGATTCCCCTTGTAAAGTAGAAATATTTGTCATAGTGAATTATGAAGAGAGTCTTCACAACAAACAAAAGAAGTTCCGTTAATATTTTAATTATAATTAGGTATTTAAAATATTTTCAGGTGTAATATTTCGTCTACAATAGTTAGACTATGTTCTAAACCGCAAGAAAAAATGTCATTTAAATTAGTATTTGAATATTATGAGTAAATGAATACTTTACATGCATGCATATACCTTGTTCAGATTAGAGTACAGATCCCATATATGTGCAATATAACCGAGTTTTTCCTGTGCATACATGAGGTTACAGGGGCGTCCGCAGGAGGTATGCTAGAGGGGCTGTGCCCCCCAAGTTAAGGATTTTTTTTTTTCCAAAAAAAAAATCAATTTTTCGTGAAAAAAGAAGATTTTTAAATTTTTTTACTAAAAAATTTAAATTTTCTAACTTTTTGAGAATACCTGTGTACTTTTGTGTACCTATTTTTTTAACAATTATGTTTGTTTTCATTTCCAGTCAATTGTCGAAATGGAGACACATGATCACTCGTTAAGTAGTGTTTTACTAATTTGAAATTAATCTAGAATTATTTATACTAGAGTATTATAATGGAAACTATCTGATTTCCTGTCATTCAAGAATTCCAAATTGGTGTGGTTGGTCTAGAAGAAGTAATTGGAACCAACTCTTGGTCTGTTTATTGAAGATTAATTTTTTGATTATGAAGTTAAACGGTTACGATCGTTTTTCTTCACAAATTCAAATCAATGCAAATATTGACATGTAAGAGATCCAATTTTTTTATGATATTAATGGTTTCAAATGCACTAAACGGCCTAAAACAGTTTCAATTTTTTTTTTTTTAATTCAGAATTTTTTCATTAAGTATCTTTTTCTTGAAGAAATCTGCAACACAGAGAAAAACAGAAAGCGAGGCTACAAAATACCAACATTTTTTTCAAACGGTGTATATTCAAAAGATTTGCTAATGCTAAAACCAGAATTTGATGTTGATATCACCAACTCTGAGACTGTTTTTGAAGGATATATATTTTATTTGTGAAGTAAAATGGTTACTCCTTGGAAGAATTGAGTCAGTGATTGAGACTGATGGAGGTTCTTTTGAAAATTAATATGCTGTTATCTTCTATGCTTTTAAATATAACCAAAAAATTTGTCACAACACATTTTTTAGGATCTGGATGAGGTCAAAGTTTGTTCAAATTATAGTGCACGACCCTGTACATAGGCAAATGCTATTTGATTTGTAAAACTTAATATGTGTACGAACTAATAAAATAATAAAAAAAAAACAAAAACGAACATATTTTTATGTTGAAACTAGTGATGTATTTCGAGTGTTACTTTTCGATCCGGCTAGTTGAAGTTCTTTTGAAAAAAAAAAAAAATTGGATAATTTGCATTACTTTTAAGTTCTCAGTGCTAGAACCGAAATAACCAACTTTTATTTCTGTTCTATTCTAAGTAGTTTTGAGACTCGGTCCATACCGATTCTTTTTTTCACTTCGGTCATAAGAGATTTTTTTTAGATAGATTTAGACCGACTTTTTTCGGTCTCTTATATTAGGTTAAGTAAAAAGTTCTTCTCTAGATGTCTTTAGTAGGCTATACCTCACGATTAATACATTATATCAAAAAAATCTTATATCATGCTTAAAGGCTTAGTACACATTTACAAAAAGTGTATTTATAGTTTTGTGTTTGGTGAAGCCAGTTGTCTATTTCAGTGTTCTAAAATGAAAGTATAAAAAGAGCAAATTTGAAAAATTCTTTTTTGCTGTTTACGGACTTTTCTTCTCTAGATGTATTTAGTAGGCTATACCTCACGATTAATACATTATTTCAAAAAAATCTTAAACTATGCTTAAAGGCTTAGTACACATTTACAAAAAGTTTATTTATAGTTTTGTGTTTGGTGAAGCCAGTTGTCTATTTTTGTGTTCTAAAATGAAAGTATAAAAAGAGCAAATTTGAAACATTCTTTTTTGCTGTTTACGGACTTACTACAGTATCGAATTTAACAGGAAAGCGATGGTTCAAACGATTACGTTCTGGTAATATGAACGTCAAAAATGTCCATAAGACAATGGAAATTATCTAGTTAGATCGGCATATGAGCACTTATGACATTGCACAGGAACTGTAGATAAGCTAGAAAATCGTTTAGAACCATATAAATCGAATAATTGTAACTATGTTAATTTTTGTCAAAATAAATTGAAAACTTTCACCTATTATTATGAGAGACCGAATTTATATTTTTTCTAGATCAACCAACATTGATTTTTTCATTATACTAAACAAAGATTTTACATAGCTTATAAATATTTGGATAACCTTGAAAATTAAAAAAAGTGTTGTAGAACAAATACAGTATATATATAACATTCAGAATCTGCCCATCCAAATATTATAATATAAAAATAAAACACAAAACTAAAATATATTACAATTTGAAATTTAGATATATTTTAATTTGACAAATGATAATTCTTAATTCATTAAGACGAGATTAAGTTGACTTCTGTGTTCTCCAAAAGTAAGAACCAAATCAAGATACAGGAATTAAATGAGAGAAAGAACCAAATAAAGATACGGGAATTAAAAGAATTTACTTCTAACTTGATTATCCATGTCAAGAGATGCTCGAATTTAGAGTTCCGTATTCCATGAGGGGCAACAAGATGAAAATGACTCCGAACTATTCCTGTTTAAACTTCGTAAGGCGTCATTGTACATGTATGACGTCATATGTAATTTGTATGTAAAATAGCTCAACACCGAATTTGAAATAAGACCGGTCTACCACAAACATTTTTAAAATACCGAATTAGTTCGATCCAATAAAAACCAAAACAGTCTCAGACCAATCTAGGATTTAGAAGTAATCTAGATTTAGTAATATAGAACTGAGATTGTATTTTATGTAATGATGGATATTGGGTCCTAATTTCAAGTCCGAGTAATTTTGATTCTTCCAAAAAAAAATATAATTTTTCTGTTCTTAGTTCTATTCTTTGACTCCCTTTTTAAATTGAATCGTGGGAGAGGCGATTCAAAGATTTGGTGGGGTCTTCCTTGATCATCTTCTACAAGCTAGACAGGAACTAAAGACCCCTCTTTAAATTGTGCCCTACACTTCTTGTTTTCCTGAAGAGGTCTTCTCCATCATTCTTTATCTTGGTTACCTTGAAATCAGGCTCCTGGGGCACTTCACAAAGTCCATAATCCTCGCCACATCAACTAAGGTGTCTGGGAGATCTGAGGTATGCTTCCTCTTGGCTTTTTCTCACCCAAGATGACGAAATGTTCCAGGTATATATCAGGTATTCCGGGTCAAAACCCGTGGTTTTTGGCTTTTTACTGTTTCTCTCAATTATATAGAACTTAGACCGAGTTTTCGGTTCTGCTACACCCGAAATCTATCACTAATTAAGACGTACCAAAAATAATAAATTGAATGAAGTCATAAGTTTGATTTATCTTATTGATTTACAAATATGTTTACTTTAAGGAGGACTTACTCTCTTTGAAGCATTTGTAGACTTTATTCTACATTAGACACTCTCTCAAGACCGATTTTTTATTTTATTTTAGTAATTAGATTATAGAGAATAATGTAATATTTCATTATTTGAATCTCGTAGGATTTTAATATTTACTGTAGGGAAGACCCGAGACAGTTCTTACTCTATTTGCTCAGCTATTGGAAAAAGTTGCAACTGACGTCGAGGACGATTGTAACTTTCCGATATGTAATAAATAAACCAAAAAATGACATGGTAGTCCTGACAAATTGAATAATTTTTTTCTTAAGTAACCGTGAGAAGACAAGCAAGGATATAAGTAGGAATTACTCACATGTCGATTCTCGATTCTACTACAAGTCCAACAAGGACTTATACTTATACAGCCCAACCAATCATCAGTGTTACTCTCCGTCATTCATAATCGAATATTTCGATGTTCTCTCCTCAATAATTAAAAAAACAGTTTGACAAATAAAATAAAACACTGGTCAGAATGTCATACACGAAAATGTTGCAGGAGTTTTACGTCATATTGTTATAACTCTTGTTGCAACCATGGATCATTGTTAGAGTGGTGTAAGTGTGTAAATTCAATCTCATGTCAGCTGTCACTGGGGGTATTACATACCACAACAGCAAAATTTGTATAGTAGTAGGTAAAAAACAGTTTGGCATGACTAATATTAGTTTGTAAACAAAGCAACAGAGAGTGGCGCTGTCACCCAGTAAAAGAGTATAACTCCCTAAAGAGAATCCATAGTAATAAAGCAAAGTTTTCCTTTTCTGTCTGTATGAATGCAATGTGTGCATTGTAGTTAGTACTCAATGATAAATATATTTTGATCAAAGAAATAACAATGTAGTAGTATAAATGAAATATTCCAAGGTGTGTGCATATATCATCGAACGTGTATACAGGGTGCACTGTATATAGCCCTCCCTCATGTAAATCATATAAATATTTATAATATAAGAAATAATAATGTAGTTGTATTAATGAAATATTGCAGGTGAGTGCATGTATATTAAGAACAGTCCTTCGGTTTGTTTTTGTTAATGCTCCCTAATGTATATCATTCATCGTTCATGTGTATTTTCAATATATAGGAAAGTTTGAATTAAATAGAGGCCCTGGTATGTTAAAAGTTATTAATGAGCGCTCTAAAGACTAAAGTAATACTCTCAAAATATTTTTTTTCATTTTTTTTCTAAGGAACACTTCATATGAATTGATATAAGTATTATCGTAGTTACGTATGAGTGTGCTCATGAAATACAGAGAGTAATACCAAGGATTTCTTGGGGAATTATCTTCTATATTATTAAAGAAAAAATTACCTTTTAGTCGACGCCTAATTACTCAGGACGGTGCCAGGTAATACTGCTTTATTATATAATCAGTGGTGTCTGCAGGAGGATTTTTTGCTTTTACTCCATTTTTTTTCGTCCAGATAATCAAATTTTTCGTGAAGGATATTTTTTAAAAAGATTTCTTTAAAATAATCCTTTTTTCAAATAATTTTTTTTGTGAATAGCCTTGGATTTTTGAAATTAAAAAAAAAGTAATATTTGAATTGATTTTTTGAATTTTTTTGTATATCTGTACATTTTTGAAACATTTTTCTAATTATGAGCTTTAGAGCTTACGTACAAACTTTAGGCCAGCCTACACCCCTGATGCCAACCTGACTAGCCTCTTTAGATGCATGTTGAGGAGGAGGCCTGCAGTATCCATCATCCAAAAATCGAGGCCCTCAAAGCTACTATGATCCAGCACAAAGGAAAACATTTATAGTGGGTGCAAGGCGTTCCGCCGCCGTCTTTAAGCCATAATTGCCGTTAAAGACATTAATGATTAAGAGAGCTCAAACGCACATCTATTTATATTATTAAATTTGTTGAAATTCTATTGTTCATTAATAAATTATATCTTGTTGAATTTTAAAATTCAAAGTGTTCAGATTTTAATGGACCACACTGTAACTGAAAAAAGATAACCGAAATCTTTTTATGTGAATTTGTACAGTTATACCTCGTGTTGCGAGTGTTTTTTGGGATACGAGTCCATGTTGTCAATTTGAATAACGTGTAGTATATTGGATTGTGAGGAGGTATCCTTATTTTACTAATTTCACCTCAGAAGGCACTGATGATTTGATGGTCATAAGTTGATAATAATTGTCATCAAAGGTAGTAAAATTGACATATTTTTAGGCAGGAAGCTCTCCATTATTTTAAATTTATAAGCAGTTTTGATTAGCTTTAAATTTCATATGTATAAGATTATTTTACGAATATTTTGGAGAGACATTTATGCTAAAGTCAACTAGAGTCATATTTTATCTACGAATACAATGTTGGATTATTATTTTCATAAAAGATTAGAAATAACTTTGCTGTCAAGGAATTTGGAATCAAATCAATAATGATTAAATCAATAAACTGACATAACTTTATTTACAATTTCAACGTCTATCATAAATTATGATTCTAAACAAATCGATGTATTTTTTAGGAATCGAATTAATTAATTCTTATAATAGATATGTTTTTAGTATATAATAGTATATTCTAGTAAAATAGGATATATACGGTTCATCACTATAAAATTAATCTTAAAAAAAATGAAGTAGAGTAGAAAATCGACATTCATTTGTATGTACTTTATATATACAAACAGCCTAATATTTCATAGACATATTTGAGTAAGTTATAGGCTTTCTATATAAATTTGTGGGCTGAGTTATAATATTCAAGGGTTTTAGCTAAAGTTTAGAACATTTTTTATTTTATTTAAGACACTTAAATTGGACTTAAAATCAGTTTATCTACTTCAAGTTCAATTTGAGGCACATTCAAAGGTTTAACAACATGTATTATTTGCTGAAATAAATTTTCAACTCATAAATCGGTATAGCGTATTATTTGTTACTATTTTATTTTCGCTCTATAGTCTGAGATTGCGGTTTGGACCAAAATATGAATATAATTGAACGCATTATAAATCATAAGTAATAGCACATGAGTATTTGTAGCTATTGGCTGGTTTTTTTTTTTTTTTGGGGGAGGGCTCAGAAATTTAACTCCAAAAATGTAATTTTCAACACCTTTCCTCATCCCGTGTGAACGTCCCTGGTATCCGAATAAACAGACTATATATATATATATATGTGGACTCACAACAATAAAACAACAGATTACGTCACAAAATTTTGTCTACCCACATCGAGCTTTTTTATTCACTCGCAACCTCGACTGTGAAATAAAAGGTTCTAAGCCTTTTGTATTTTTCTTATTGCCACTGTTTATTATTGTAAATGTTGTGTACCAGCTGTAACTTGTACAAGGATATTGTTCAAGTTGCAATAAAAAACTGATTTACAGTACTAGAGATTAGGATAATGCAATAATTGAATATTTTCTGTAGGATTATTATATTAATGCTGTCATTTTTGACTATATCAATACAAATAAATAAAATACAAATGCCCATGTGTCGTTATTCATAAATATATAATAACCATGTAACTTTAATAGATCAAAATAAAGTGATAGTACCAATTAAATTGATAATTAGAGTCACCAATTTCATCATGAAATAATGGAATTTAAGATGAAGAAATTGCAAATTGTTCAACTTGGTTATAACAAGTAACAACTTGTACACAAAAAAAATATTTTTTTAATTAACGGTGTAATTCCGATGACAATTACTCAAATATAAGTATTTTGTGTCGTATTATAAAGTTCAAATATTATTCATAAATAATATAAGAGTGGGGCATATGGTACTCCTGAATTAAAAACCTTGTTAATATCAGCTGCCTGTTATATGATCTGAGGGGAGAAAATGAGTTAGTGCCATAAAGAGGAGAACTTTCTTCATTTAAGATAGCATCAGTGCAAGGAAATTATTATAATTGTATTTCAATTCAATTTAAAGAAAAAAAAGGCGAGAATGCTTACTTCAGAAGGATAAGTCTGCACCACGCCAACCTTTTAAATAATAAACAGAAATGAAGATGGAACTGTTTAAAGGTACTGTAAATTATGATATAGCCATGACATATCAAGTGAGAGGAGGGAATCGACAGCTGACAACAAAATACATAGTGACTTTTTGTGTTAGCGAAGTAACGCCCTGACAAGAGCCACTTATGAAAACAGTTAAAAGGGGAATACACAGAAATCTTTGTTCATTTCAAAAAGCTAATTGTTGATGACTGTGAATATTTGACTACTTTAAAATGTATTTGAACATTGGTAAATATTTTTAATGGAGTACCCTGCAATACACTAAGATTCAAAGTAGATTAAATAAACTTTGTGTAATGGAATGTATGTTTTTTTTTTGTTTTTTGAAGAGTTTATCTATAAAAAAATTTGTGGAATATCATGTAAAAACTCCTTTCATAAAATTATACTGTAAAAATGAGACAAAAGGAATTATAGAGTAGCAAATATCTATAGTTGTAAATCTGAAGTATTTTAGGTATTTAAAAAAAATAAAATAAAGAAACATTATAATAACTCTGTGACTCTGACAATTGGCAGATTTTTTTGGAGGAAAGGAGCTAGGCTGGCATGTCTATGATGTTAGATAATAAGGGAGGAAGGAAAGGAACACAAGTTCCAATCATCAAACACAAAAATGGACATTATATTTCAGAGGCGTCCACTTGGTTTTTGGATTTATTTTGAAAAAAAAAAAAAAAAAAAAATTTAAAAACTTTGTAATATTAATTTTTTGGAAAAAAAATTCAAAAATCTACAGCTATTCACATAATATTTCAAAATTTATATTTCATGGAAAAAAATATTTAATTCAAAAAATTCCAAAAATCCACAGTTATTTACAAAATAAGTACATTTTTTGAAAAAAAAATTCAAAAATTAAATTTTCTTGTAAAAAGCAAAAATTCCTTAATTTGGCGAGGGCTGCAGGCCCTCCAGCCAACCCTTTTATTTATTGTTGTGTTGGCTCATATTTATTTGGTCCATTCCAGTCTAGTACTATGATCGGTACTCACAGTCCTTTTGGACCCGCCCTTAAGACCGTAAGTCCTTCAAACTCTCAGTACTAGATCTGATTAAAAAAAGAAGAAATAAAATTGCTTGACGTTATAAAGGACCGAACTTTGTAAGTTTTAGAACTAATATGCAGTTGGTTTCCTCCAACAAGTTGTCCTATGTCGACACTATGACGGTCTTTAAGTCGTCGTCGACACTACAGTAGGAAGTCATACAAACCTCTCTCTCCAGAATGGACTATATGGGGAAGTCAATTGGATAAAGATGTTGGGAAGAAGGGGGCCGCATGTCCTTCCTCCCTAAAGTGTTCAAAAGGGGTTTGCCACGATTCTTGCACAGACTTTGCAGTATGATAAGGTGTTCCGTCCTGATGAAAGCAGTAAGATCCCAGTGCTGCCCTTGGATCCAGGAATTTACTTGGAACTGTAACATGACCTGATAGACACGTTGATTGACTTTCACACCCTCGAGAATGAAGATCAGGGGTTTACTCAACCTGCGAGAGGTGAAGCCCACCCAAACCCACCGAGGGCAGATTTCGGTAATAGAACACGTGCAGCGTCTTCGATGCTCTGATCCAGCATCCGATCGTTGAGACTGTTGTGAACTCACTCCACGGTGTAGATCTTCTTGTCAGTCCAAATGATTCAAACCTTCGATCACGTTCCCTCGATCAACCTGGGTGTCTTCAAAAACCCCGGGCAACCACTCCTGGGCCTGCCATTGACAATCCCAGTCTCCTTGTACCACTTGATTGTGTAGTGGACCGTTGACTTGAACATAGTGAGCTCCTTTGGGCCTTGGTAATCCTCCTACAGGTCTTCTCTTCTAAATTAAGTGAAATGATGGTGCGCTTGGGTTCACGATATCGTCGTTAGAGGCTCAGGGATACGTCTAAAAAATGTTTGTTTTACAACAAACAAAGATGGAAGTCCCATGCAATAAACAGTATTAAACAGTATATACTCGTATAGGAGAAATATTGTTGCGTCTTGACGAGGGAGAGACACAAACTTATTTATAAGGTGGAGAGATCCAGGATGACCGAGAGAAATGAGGAGAAGAATGACGTGGAGGAATGAAACTACACTGTTTATATGTTCATGTGTATTCCAACTATACTCTATTATATTTACAAAAGACGACACTATTTATAACACGTAAAACTCAGTACTTATAATACATAGACGAATATACAAGAAGATAAAAACCAGAAAGGACATATTAAATACATAACATCACCCCCCAAGCACCAAATCCATGGCGGTGCTTAAACAGGTTCCTCTCCATGAACAGCAGCCTATAGATCCGCTCCATCCATGTCCAGGCGAGGACAAAACATTCTTCCTTGTACTGCAAAAGTTTATCTCCATAGACGTGCCGTGCTCTCAGCACGCGCACCGGAGAAAGGAGGACAATACTCCTCATAAAGGTTTTAAAGACCCGAGCACCTTGCTCGTCCCTGGGAGAAATAACATTCACCCTTGTTGAGGTTTTAAGGACCCGAGCACCCTGCTCGTCCCTGGGAGAAACAACACTCACCCTTGTTGAGGTTTTAAGGACCCGAGCACCCTGCTCGTCCCTGGGAGACATCTTGCTCGATGTACCCTCATCCAACTCGGGATGATCCAGAAGAGAGACCGTTCCACATCCATTAGCCAATGATGTGAACGGGAGAGTAGGAACAGTAGAGAACCAAAATTGCGTAGGAACAAATCCATTTTTAATTATGTGGTCCCTGACCAGGACACACACTTCACTTCTTGAAAGTGACCAAGGTTCTCTTCCTTCCTCCACGAGGCCCAAACATAGGCACAGTCCATATTGCTCCGCCTTCCGCAGACGAACGAGCGTTCTCCCCATCGACGAAAAAGGGCTACCCAACTCCAACAGGGCTAGCTTCGCCGACGATCCCACAGCAGGGAGGTCACGTGATCCTGATCCCATCCTCGTCGCCAATGTTGCGTCTTGACGAGGGAGAGACACAAACTTATTTATAAGGTGGAGAGATTCAGAATGACCGAGAGAAATGAGGAGAAGAATGACGTGGAGGACTGAAACTACACTGTTTATATGTTCATGTGTATTCCAACTATACTCTATTATATTTACAAAAGACGACACTATTTATAACACGTAAAACTCAGTACTTATAATACATAGACGAATATACAAGAAGATAAAAACCAGAAAGGACATATTAAATACATAACAAATATACAGTTGAATTTTTCTGTTTTTAGACTTATAGGTCACCCGGTAAATATTCTTAATCTGTATTTTTTATTAAGTTAATTAAATAAATAGTTAAGGTATACTCATAGCAAGGAGTTAAAAGTCAATTTTGTATTGACTCTAATCTGTATCCGTAGCAACTAGCAAGTATATATTTTCTTTGATTAATTTTGGTATACATACTATCTGTAATTAATGAATATTCATTATATATTTACACTCTAAATTTGTCTTACAAACTATGTCATTTAATTATCGAATTCTTATCTATTAAGTTTTTTCACAATGTTAGTCCTTAATATATATATTTTTTTAACGAGACAAACAAAATGTAATACTGTTTAGCAACCAAATCCTTTATTAGAAGTGCAGTTAATGGTGGCAGGGATTTACTTGAACGATCCTGTAAGAGAGAAGGAAGGATTCTGATGGGAGTTGAGTTATGTTTTTAAAAGAGGCTCTTTGTGGAGGCTTTGTTCGAATAATTACATATTTTATCTTTAGTAAGTGGATTGATTATTTAATTAATGGCGAGTAATGTTTAAAAATATCCCTTATAGTATGTAAGCATCTTGAAATATATTTGTTGTTCAAGAGGATTTGTATTCAACTAGTTTTCAAGGTGGCCAAGATAAATAATGATGGAGAAGACCTCTCCAGGAAAGAGAAAGTCAAGAACGTAATTTTCTACGCCCATAACATGGCTGGATTCTGGTCCAAAGAGGTGTACCACCTCCTTCTCTAAATTTGAACCCTCTGTATTTTGCTGTGTGGGGCACTTTGGTGAAGGAAACCTACAAAACTCCAGACCCAAATGTGGACTCACTGAAGGGTGCCATAGTGGCTTTGTCATCACCTCCTGCAAGGTTAATGACGACGTGTAAAGGCTATGATTGATGCTGAAGGTGGACATATTGATTTACCAAGTTTTGCAAAGCCTTTATTTACAAATTTTGTGATTTTTAAAGCAGCCTCTTGAGTTCACGTTTTTCAGCCCAACACTGTATATCAAGTACATTTAGCCTGGAATTACTCCGAGGTCGATCCTCGACTCTACTTTGAGTCAGTCAATTACTTATAACTACCGAACAAACGCTCATTGTTAAAAATTCGTATCTAACAAGGACATAGGCTACTTTGGGTCCGACGAGGACTTATTCTTAGTAATCCTTAAAAAGTATCTCCGTCATTTATAAGTACATACACATGTGATTACTCTTATCTTAGATGCTTGCTCCACTAGAATTTAAAAATGATGATAACAGTTTTGGAAAATAAAAACACTCTTCAGATTCCAATCTAGAAAATATATCATTAAAGTCATATTTAATACAACTCTATTTATTAAGTCACACCTATTATCAAGATGACTACAAAGGTATTGGAAATATCTTTACTTTATATTTTTATGGAGGTTTCCCAATTCTTTGTCCTACGTTTAGTAAACTTTCCTTATCTTGAGGGACAGAAAACCTTCACAAAAAAAGGACATCAAACTATTTACTTTGTGACTAATTTATTCAAGTTCTAACTACATTAATGGTGATATATCGTGGAAGAGTAATTCTTAACCTTGAATTAAAAATGACCACGTAGTAAGTGGGCATTAAACTTGTGGTGTGTTGAGTGAATTTTGTGGCTTTGTTGCCCTTAAACCTCCGTTGACATAAACTCAAAATTACTCAATTTAAATATGTTTTTCTAACTGTTTCATCCATTTTGCAATACTAAATTAACAGGCTGGTTGATTACACTGGAGAACACAAATTTTGTACGAATGAATTGAAGCCAATAATTGAAAATTGGAATCAGTTTTTTTTAGTAGACGGAATTCTGAAATATCTTGGATAATTGTGACTATTATCGCGAATCAGAATATTTTTTATCCTTAAAACAATCACCAAATTAAAAGTAGGGTTAATTAAACTTATGTAAAAAGTTTTTTTGTATGATTATAAAAGTGTTTTTATTGATTCTGAATTTTGTTATGAACTCAACATATTTTTATCTTTAGACTGAAAGATAATAAAAAATTACAATTTTCTTTAGTGATGAGGAATTTTATATTATAACAAAATGTTAAATATTTAATTTAAAGAAATACTTATTCAAAAATATGTATTTCCAAGGATTTTTGTTCGATTTTAACTTAAAGGTTAAAAACAAATTATTCCGATATGAGTAATTTCTTATGAGTAAAATTTGAAGGTATTACTTCTCCACGCTCCTTCCTGAACAAATTAGCGTTGAGTTCTGGGGTTCCACTATACAGGGTGAAGAATCAAAAGTTAGAAAATTTTAAAAGCCGTTTTCACTTCTACATATTTATTATTCTGTGCGATTTTTATGGCAAGTTTTTGTAGCAAAAGTTGGTAATTCAACAATTTTCTACACTTTTTATTGTATATGTCTCTTTCCATTCTGAATGGTGGCTTTAATATGGGAGAACCCGAAGCATAGCTGGCCTTGATGAAGTCTGAGGACAAGTTGTTTCACTTCTCCGTGATTATGGCCTTCAGGAGATCGACATTCGGATGAGAAGTCTTGTTCATCTTAGCCTCCAAGACACACCAAAGAGCGAAGTCCAGGGGGTTAACGTCGGATGATGACGAAGGCCAGAAGGTTGCCGGAACGAAGGCAGTCATTTTCTCCCTGCATAAATTTTGCACCTTCTTGGACGTGTCTTGGATAATTGTCCCTGGGGAATATGCTCTTCAACCATGGCAAGACATGGTACCTGAGGACCTTGTAGTAGACGTCCGTGTTGAGTTTCTCGTTGTCCTTGAAGAAGTAGGGAGGCATCTTGCATCCGTCGGACGTCACGACGTCGACAACTATGACCTAAGCTGGGTGTTTGGTATTGAAGGTTCCTTGACCTGAGTTTTTGATTCAGCCAAGAAACGATAATTTCTCCGGTTCAGAGCAGCGTCCACTGTGAAGATCTTCTTGTTGAATGTTGCTCGGATATTTCTAACCGCACAAAAGCACAACAAACATCAAATTGTAGCTCTTTATCAGGAGATGAATTTCTTTCATTGTTGGTGTCTAAAGTGAGTTCTCCACCCCGACAAGGCTCCTTCCAACCACTCATTTGATTGTTCTCTCGACATTCTGGTGTAAAACCACAAAATTTCTTGTAGGGGCTCTCATGACTTGAGAGTATTGCCCTTGGCAGTTTTCTTTAACCCCTACAGGTACAGTTTGGCCTTTTTGACAGAGTCCCTCTTCATCTCAAACGTTTCGAACTTGCTGATAGCGTAGTCGCGTACTCCTTAACACCCAGCGTCAATTTCGTCGATCACAATCAAGTATCATTTATTCGGCATGTACATATTCTAAATCCTCAAGTTTTTTTAAAGTTTTTTTCGTAACTAATTGTTTATGTTTTAGTATATTGGAATATGAATTAATTTCAATCACTCAAACGTAATTAATTATTGAACTAGTAAATGTACCACCTGTTATATTATAACCAATATCTTTACACAAATTAAAGTTTAATAGTCTGAAACAAACGTAACTTTTGGAGTTAATTCGTTGTGAAGACCAAATTAGGAATAAATAAAATATATTCAATTCTGAAGTATAGTGATTTCACATTTTGTGATTTCTGGTAAACATCCACGCTGGACGACGCCTCACCAATCCATGTAAATAACCTACAATAGAATATTTTTGTGTTCCTTTAATTCAGCATAACAAATGGTTGTCCCAAGCTGGAATACATTTCAAACAACAGCATGAACTCTCTTCATGTGCAGTTAGAAGAGGTGGGGACTTGCACTCAAGACTTACGGCTTGACTTGGACTTGAGTCCTTATTTCAAAGACTCGGTCTGGACTCAAAACTTAATACTAAGGTTAGGGAAAAAGTAATTTCGTATTTCTATCCCTTTTTTTAAATTAAGTATATCTTGTTCATTATTGGTAACAGTGGGTCAATTTTAAGGGGTTGTAAAGGTATACTACAAACCCTTTTTAGACAGTATTGCATTTGGCCGGTTCAGTCTTGAAGAATCGAGAGTAGAAAGGAAAAACTTCGGCATATTTTTACTAGCTGAATTGGAAAAACACGTCGAAAGCGACCAAGAAAATTTGAAATATATATACAGGGTCGATATTCTTTTGGTTCGTCTCGCACAAAAGGAGTTCCAGTGATTTCGTTCACTTGTAGTGGAGGGGAATGATTTGGCAGACACTGGCAGGCTTATCATCGAAAGTGTCGATAAAATCATTTGAAAATGTTAGCAGCCGTAGCATGTCCCAGAAGCTGAAAATCTATCATAAAATAGTTTTGAACCATTGGCAGAAGTCTGGATACAAAAAGAAACTCAAATAGAAGAGGAATCGTGATTTATCAAGACAACGCCAGGCCGCAGTCATCTTTGATGACGCGCCAGAAGCCCTGGGAGCTCGGATGGGAAGTTCTTTTATACATCCACCTTAAATATAGGACCTAGCACCAAGTGAATGTCTATGGCCGATACGCTTGGGGGTACGTGAAAATTGCCAAAAAGGTTTCTACGAGAAGGCCTCATGAAGTTAAATTTTCTTTGGTAACAAGTTATCCAACAGAACGGGGCATAATTGGCCTAAATCGGATGATTGTAACACTTCTTATAAAGCAAAAAATAAGAAATTACTTTTTGCCCAGCCTAATATTTCTCAAAGTAAAATTTCTTTAGAGTCCAAGTGGATACCTTTATTGTATCAAACAATCTTTATATCAAAAGAAGCAAAAATCAGTTGGTAGCTAGACAATAAGTCCCAACGATGGAATGATGACACAATAATTGTTGAGAATCGCTCATAGCTTAACAAGAGCGCCTTGAATTTACAAAATCAGAACTCCTTATTACATTCAGGAGGAAAAGAAGGAGGAGATATATAGACAACTGAAAACAACAAAAATACAGGTGAAATTTTTCTGTGAGTGAGTTAACAGCGTGAGTCATATCATTTTTTCCAAAGGATATAAAGCAGCATAAAACTGGATTTAACCACATCCATATAGTCTATTATAATGCATAACTAGTTTATACTGAACTCAAACAAGCCTCCACGATATGAACACTATTCAAAGGCGTTCGCAGGATTATATATATATATATATATTATTTTTTGGGGGGTTGGGCGCGGTTTTAAATTTAAATTTTTGGATTTTTTTTTTTTAAATTAAATTTCATATAGTATTTCCAAATAGTACTCAACATTTTTCTATGCAAAATAATTGTTCTCGAGGTATTTTTTGTTTTTGACTCAATTACCCCCGAATTGGGTTGACTTAAACGCATCAAATTTTAACACAATAAGCCATTTATATGTCTGCTATTGTTTTAATCTATTTAAAGATTACACTTTCAAATACAAATATTTAATGACATATTGATACTTGAACGTCCAAAATGGCTGAAACTTTGGTGAGTAACTGTACAACGATTCTAGATAGATGTGACTAGTTTTTTTATTTACGAGTGATACCATCTTCACGTTGAGGTCGGAAACTTTTTAGACCACCCTCATGTATTTTTTAAAAGCTATTAATATGGATTGTTCACCCCAGCAGCTATAGTGAGTGTAAAATAGCCAATTTATCTCAATTTAAAAAATTACCAATTAAAGCTACCATTTAGCGGCCTGTAATCTCCAGTCATGTAAAACAGCAGACTTTTTAAGCTTCTGGCACTGACAAATTTCCTCTCCCTATACGTTGAAGCCGCATTGCATGGTTTTGCACTGAATAAATTCATAGCGCATTACAGATAGCATATTTTTGTATCTGAAATATGAATAAATATTGACTTTGGGGGAAAAAAATTGTGGATCAAAATCTCCATCGATGATTACCCACAAAAAGTAATTAAACTCTTTCTTTTTTTTAAATTTTTGCCAGTTATTATGTTTTCACCCTGGCGCACAATGTGTCCTTAATAAAACCAGACATTTTATAAATGTATAAAAAAAGTCTCAAGAGGCTCCAAACAGGTAGAAAAAAGAGGACATATCAGGGTGAAAGAGAACGGTTGGGTACACTACTATAAGGACTTTTTTCCACCTATACAACAATTTGTATAAGACCATTTCAAACTACATGACCTAGAAACTAAGAAAATGCGTAGACATCGGAAATGATTATATAATTAAAGAGATTATATCATTTCTATTAACTGACTTGTAAATTGTACATATTATATACTAGCGGTAATATCCACTAGAAAATAGGCAGTGAGCCTTGAAGAGCAGACTAGTTATTATAACTACGAATCGCATTTTAGGCTAACCTTCCCACTCACTCACTCACTCCATCCATCCATTCTCCCGTACGTATAATCTTCAATAAGGGGGAGTTAGAGGGGAAGACATCAGAATTTCACTGGAACTGAGTCGAGGTCAGGGAATTCTTAAATGCTGTATAAATAAATATATACATACGTAGATTGTTTGAAGATGTTCGTTCTTATGCTACTGTAATTTCATGCTATTGGCGCCTGGTGGTGAGAGAAATAAAATGACTATGAGGGCTGCCTCGCGTCATGACTCATTTGAAGGCGAGCGTACACTATTCAACATAATATATAATTTATAAATAATTTATAGATGATACTATGAAATTCTTTTCTTATGTTAGATAATAAATTGTCTTATATGAATTAAATACATAATTATATATACTTTATTATTTTCATTTGTCCCTAATCAATCCTGTGGATCCGGCCCATCATTGAAAAGAGAGCAAATAAGTCACTTCCTTAATTTTATAGAATCGCCCAACCTTTCCTCCAAAAAATGAAATAAAAGAAAAAAGGCCTATAATCTCTAGGTATCAGTTATACAATCCTTCTAAGAGTTAATTCAAAATCAAACAACCAATCAACGTTCAGAACACTGATAAGAGGGGGAGGGTAGAAAAATTTACCTTTGAGAACAAGTGAGGTCAAGTTGACACACGTCGTTACCTGTATCATATCTCACAACCTATTATCCAAAAATAACCCCGAAAAATAGTCACAATGGTAGTAATTAACCAATTTTTCCAATCTACGGAATCTACTTGGGGATTGATCACAGATTAATAAAAAATAATGTATAATTACCTATCTACGTTCAGTACATAAATAGAATGAATGTTGCTTCATTAACACGCAAATTTACAATGTATTTGGTAGTCAACTGCCAGTATTTCTACTTCTTTTCACACATCTTTATTCATAACACTGATTGGGCGAATTCGAATGAGTTATTGTTAAGATATGAACAATCCTCCAAAATTATGGAATAATAAGTCCATATTTGAGAATAATTAGCAAACAAAATAGTACCAACAGATTTGCTGCCATTTTTCCCAGTGTCTCTTTTTTGTGGGAAAGGTTGTAAGAACAAGGTCAAAAGATGCAAAAAAAAAAAATATATATACAAATAAATACACGGCAAATTTTTGTGCTATATTGAGTCAAGGAATAGTCAATGATATAATAGACAAATTTGACAATGTTGTATACTCATGGAATTGTAAAATAATTTCAGAAAGTGAAAATCATCGATATACAGGGTGGGATTTTAAATACGGAATAAGTATTTTTACAACCCTCAAATCTATTTTTATGTAAGTGTTTTCATTGCATTGAGCTGACAAACCCTGTATCAGTTTAAATACAAAAACGTTGGGATGTCTTACAAACACGAACGTCGTGCAGATATTATTGTGTACCTCCGAGCCAGGCGCACGCTCAAGGATGCAAATAACTCCAGAGATAATGATGCTGGACACCTTAAATTGATGCTAACATATTTAACGTCATGCTAGAACGTTCAATAGGTGTAGTTTGTCGAAATTGAGTGATTGGAACCGGATTTATTCCTGAAAAACAAACAGTTTTAAGATATTTATGTAGTTGGTAAAGGTGATTCACTTCACTATAATTGACTTCTACATATAAGAGCAAAATATTTGTGAATTGCTTAATTAATTTTGGGAAATAAATTTGTACTATAGAGCTTTATTCTTAAATTTTCCGGATTTAAAATCCCCACCTCGTAGATATTTCAATTACAATTCTTAAATTAGGGATTATCCGAATGAAAATGCACTTCTATTGATTTCTGTTCCTCCTCTTTAGGTATGTTGTAATAGTAAAATAAGGCATAAAGAAAGCATACTATTTTGTCGAACGGAATAAGAATTTCTGTGTTGCCCAAAGGACATTGAGGTATATTAATTATACATACATATGTATAATCCATGAAGGCATAAAAACGATACATTATGGCCTTGATTATATATATTTTTTGCTTATAATATATTGCATACATAATTAATTCATTTTTTCATTTAGGATATCAACAGAAAAGTGTCGAAGTGATAAGGAACCTTTCAGTAATAAAAGAATGACAACCGGATCTTTGAAAAATCATGAAATCTCATTGAATATCCTTTTTTTTAAAGTAGAAAATTGTTACCTTTGATAATGATATATCAATTAATTTGAAACGTACACAATATGTACAATATCCTCAGCTGTTTTTGGCATTTTTCTCTCATTATTAAAGAAAAACGACGTCATTAGATTAAAAGAAGAAAAAAAAAGGATTTCTTCAGTTCTTCATCGGTGTTTATGACTTATATATATATATAATTTCAAGGATTTGTATATTGGATCATGTTACAACAGGCTGAGAATAATATTCGATGCAGTATTAGAAGTTCTTATATAGGAGGTATCCATCTTCTTAGTCTCTATATTTTTCGTCTTGTAACACTGTTTGAAGTAAATGATGATAATATCAATTCTACCATATGCTTAGTTTGCAGCAGTCGCAGCTAGCGAAACATGTATGTATGTCCACTCGTCCCAGTTCTTAATATTATTTTTATTTATCATTTTGTTCAATTGGAAATTCTAGAATTAGAGAGAAATAATATTATATATATATAAATGCAAGCAGTAGACGTCATTAGGAGGCGTTGGGAACAATCAAAAGAAATGCGCACCCTCGGAGCGTTATACTTTTTACTTCTTATTATTATTTTTGGAGGAGAATATCAAAACTATGTATTTTCGTCATTCAGTTACGACTGTGGGTGGCTCGTATGTGGTTATCATTTTGAAAAAGTATTATATTAATTGTTCGTCAAGTTGTATACTTAGAAAAAAAAAAAAAAAAAAAAGACAAGATTATCATCTCCTACAGTTTACTTTTGTAAGAGTGAGAATTGTTTTGAATGTGCTGAAAAAATTTAGTTTTTTTGATCCAAGAAGTGCATTGAAAGACAACCGACAACAACGTGGACTGATTTGACAGAAATTGTGAAGACATAAACGGAATGACCCAGGAAAATATCCATCTGGTAAGTTAGTCATTTATGTAAGAAAAAATTAAGGGAAGGAGCAGTGCTTTAATAAGAGGAGGCGAAGGAGAAGGAAAGAAGAAGGAAGGGAAAAGGGAGAAAAAAAAAGGGAAAATAATTTTAAGAAGGACTAAAAAAAACCGTAATGGAGTATGTCCTCATTCTGCATGTACTTAGTTATTTAGTGCGTGGAGATGGGAAGAGGCGACGGAGAGTGTGAGGGAGGGAAGGGGATGGAAGGAAAGAAGGAAACGAGAGCTAGATAGAGACTTGGAAGGGAGAATGGAATATTTGAGGGAGGAAGGAAGGACTTAGAAGGGAAGAATATCCCAAATAACTAAGTACTACGTACTAATACATACGGGATAGAAAGAGAGAAAAAGAGGATTTTGATATTGTAAGTGTAGAGGGGAAGGGGGAAAGAGAGAGAAGAGAAAGAGTGTGGGGAAATGTGGGAGAGAGAGAAGCAGGGGGAAGTTGATGGAGGAAAGGCGGTCCTTTAGATTTGAAAGACAAACTAAATATTTGCAGTCTCGAACTAGATTTACTACTCTTTGTAAATCCCCTACTGATGTGTTGTATTTCTTTATCAGGAAGAAGAGAGCGGCTCCTCATCAAGTGAGACGACGATGCGGACTTCCCTAACGAACTGCACCTCTCATCTAATCCAAGATGGCGATTTGCCGCAGATCGAGATTCCCAATGAGTCTGATCAGCGTTTCAGCGTACTTTCCTTTGAGCAAGTGAAGCGACTGAGTGACTTGATGCGAAGTGTGATCCCCATTCACGGACGTGGCAACTTTCCCACCATTGACGTGAAACTCTGCGATCTCGTGACCAAAGTACGATGGAAGTTGGAAACTGACTACAATATCCACGTCAAAGACATTCGTTTGAACGGATCTCGAGCCTCATCCGTCCTTGTGGACGAACTTATATCCTATAACGATTTGGATCTCATTTTTTCTGTGGATCTGCCTAACAATAAGGCGTATGATCGTGTCAAAATGGCTGTTCTTGATACACTTATTGAACTTTTACCTGAGGGAGTATCGCGGAAACGGATGTCTTCATGCTCAATGAAGGAGGCGTATGTCTCAAAAATGGTGAAGGTAAACGACTCTGACCGATGGTCTCTTATTACTCTGGGAAACAGCCGTAGCAAAACTGTGGAGCTCAAATTCGTAGATTCCATGAAAAGACAATATGAGTTTTCCGTGGATTCCTTTCATATACTCTTAGATACACTCTTCCTGTTCTATCAGTGTGCTCCATCGATGGAAATCAGTGAAAATTTTTATCCCACTGTTGTGGGGGAAAGCAAGTACAATGATTTTTCTGATGCATTGACGCATCTCTGTAAGAAGCTCATCGCAACCAGGAATCCGGAGGAAATTAGAGGTGGAGGTTTGCTCAAATATTGCTCTTTACTGGTTCGCAATTACAAGCCTGTGCGAGCGGATGAAGTCAAGTCTATGGAACGATACATGTGCTCACGATTCTTCATTGACTTCCCGGATATTAGTCAGCAACAAGCGAAATTGGAAAATTACTTGTGGAATCATTTTGCAAGCACTGAAGACCCACAAATCAAATACGACTACCTCATAATTTTGTACCAGGTAGTCAACGAGAGTACAGTTTGCTTAATGAATCATGAAAGGAGACTCACTCTTTCTCTTATCGAAGACTTGGCCATGTCCATATATAACAACTCTCAGATTGATTATTCTGACAACAGTGATACTTGCTCGACTACATCATCTTCCTCCAATTGTAGTCTAAAACAACTCTCGATTCCTCATCCACCTCCGACATCATCTCCTTCACCTACGCAGCTTCAGCCTTCCACCAATGGAACCACCATGATTCCCACTTATGAAATTGTTACTTCTGTTCAACCTACGGTCTATTATTCATCTAATAATGGATACTATTTTGTAAGTTCAGCTTCTCCTCCTTTGCAGTCAACGGGTCCCTGCATGACCTGTTCCTGCAATCAATGGGCTAACACCATCACCGTTACCAATGGTCAGCAACAAAGTAGTAATCCTGTATGCTCTTAGAGTAAGCAACCTATTATCTTAATAAGGACACTTATGGTTGTGCAAAATTAAGATACAAAATACTGTAGTTATATAATTAAATGAATCAACAACGAAATTCATTTCGTTTAAAAAAATTTTATCAAGAATTCATTGGATAATGATACTTTCGTGTAATCATGATCAGAAAAGAAAAAATGAAAGAAATAACACAAAAAAAAAAAAAAAAAAACACAAAAAAATGTAGTCCTCTTTAGATTTACTTTATCAGAAGTACGTGAATTTCTATCAACGTGAATGCTGCAAGCGCTATAGACCATAGCAGTTTTAGACGATTCTGGAAACCGAGAAATTGAGGCTTGGTAATACAATTGACCCACTTTGTTATTCTCCCCATTTGCTGCTGCCTCTCGGTTTCTTATTCTTGCCTTTATTCTCACATGTGTATGTGTGTCTCCCTCTGTTCGGCTTGGATTCACGTCAGTTAATACCTACCACTCTTAATTGTAAGTTTGCAAGAGTTTTTATTTTTTTATATTTTCCAAGTCAAAGGACAAAAAAAACCCTCTCAATTTAAGCATCCTTTTGCCCACTGATTCAGAACGCGCGTACAAGTAATCTTCTAAATAAAAAAAGAAACTTGGCAATCTTCAAAATAACAATTGAATATACTAAATTTTTCTATTCACCGCGTAGTTCATTTTTTGCCTTGTAACTTGAGACTTAAACTTTATAAGAAAATTTCAAACTATTTAGGCTACACCACCTTCTTTCTTTCTTTCTGATAAATAAATCTAGGTTAAAAATATGTTAACTGAATTTTATATGTCATGTTATAAGCTACATTACTATTATTACTACCTTTTAATTGTTTATTATGTAAATTTTTAATGGATTACTTTGGTTTATGATGATGTCATTGTTGTATTTTTTTATTACAGATATTTCATTCCAAAATTTTACAGAAGGAGAAAAGAGAGGAAATACTCCTAAATAATTTTAGCTTTTCTACGCGGAAAAAAAAAATAATTATTTTAAAAGTTATCTTTAACGAAAAAATTGTAGTGTTACAAAAAAAAAAAAAAAAAATATTAAACCCAAAAATATATTTACCCTCATAAGAAGCATAGAAAAATTATTTTAAAAAGTTGAACTGTGATAAGACTACTTGGGTCCAGTTGGTTTGATAACAAAAGAAAAAAGGAACATAACGTGAATTTTATTATTATAATTTCTTCTTCTGTAACAAATAATAATGTAAATGTGTATGGAATCAAAAAGAAAAAAATTATAAGCATATATCAAATCTTGAAAATCAATCTCTTCATAGTTATTAAAAAATTAAATACTAACTAAATAAAGGAATTAGTCTATTTTATCTGTAATTACATAGCACTGACAAAATAATCATTACTAAATCGTATTGCTGAATTACACTGTAACCCACTACATCACAAAAAATATGTTTATATTGTGTGAATGGCATTTCTCTTTAATTGATCTCAATGTCAATTTTTGCATATTTTTTATTATTAATTGTTCAAAGATTATTTACGATATATCATTGCTATGTTGTTTAGACATGAAATAAGTAACTTCCTTCTTCCAAATACTTTTCGTAATACAAATTAATAAAAGTTGAGATTTTTGTAGTATGAAGAAAAAAGCAAAAAATCATTTCGCCTCCCCCCCATTCAAGTAACTTGTGCAATTTTTTTCTTTTTGATATTAAAAAAAATCTAATGGACTCTTTTTTTTTTTTTTTTTTTTCATCCTGTGGTTTATTCGAGATATTTCGAGATTATTATTATTTCATGCTTTAAGGAATATAAATTCAAAGATGAAGAACATGGAGTAGCAGACAGCAAATTGTTACATTATTGACTAATGATTAGGCATTTTTTACAGTTCGATACATGATATATATGTATCATTACTATACTTTTTCTCCAAGAAAGCCTTTTAAGAAACATCAACCATAATTATAATTACCATTATTGTGAACCTGTGACACTACTGTTACTTATTTTTTAAATATCACCACTCAAATAAATAGCTCATCATCAATTTTGTATATTGTTTTAGTTTTTTTTTTTTTTTTTTTTTTGAAGAGAATTGACACAAAATCCTATTTAAGAAGTAAATAATAATAATTACTCGGGAAGAAGTTTAATAAATACCTCTACAAAAGAAAGAAATATATATTTATATTATTTTGCCAAATCATTGTTGCTTCGGATAGAAAAAAATGTATACACAATGTCAGAGTGTAATATCTTTGTACCTCTTACTTAATGTTGTCCACTACATACATCACACCTATAAACACATACGCATACTTTCATATATATATATTTATCTATCTCGCTTTGTTTGTACCTGGCTCTGTACTTTCTGAAGTAGTTGGAAGGAGAGAATCACATTTAGACCCACCTCAACCCACCCCTTTTAGAAAATGAATTTTATTTCTTTCTTTTTATTACCCTAATTATCAATTATTATAATCCCTATTACTTTGCAATGCATTCAATGACGATATTCCCATCCACTTTGTTCTGTTTTTGTAATCCAAATTTGCCTCATCTCTCTCTCTCTCTCTCATAATTATGTTGTATGTCATTAAATATGTCCTCTACTTTATCCCATATATACTATGATTTCATGTAAGAGTACCTCTAGAACCCCTCTCAATCAATTATCATAATTATCCTTACTGTGATTACGATATGAGGGGGGCGGGGGATATCTATTTTTTTTTTAAAATAACAACTAAAAAAATTGATCCAATTGCTGCTCACAGTTGAGAGAGTACATCCAATAGTTGTAAAAGTAATTCCCCCATTCATTGTTATTACTATTGATGGGAATTTGTTCGACAACAGCAAGAAATTACATATCGAACCCTGCTCTTTCGTGATATTGAGTTTCAATTATTATGACTTACCTATTATGCTTGACACTGTTATCCTTAATTTTTTTAAGTATTTAAGGCCATATTTTTTGAATCGCTTTGTCAAATCACTGCAATCGTTGTGTTTTTCATTTTTAATACATATTAAAGATATATATTTACAAAAATTCTTTGAAAGAAGTCTGATTCGTTTTTGTTTTTTTTTGCATATTAGGAAGAAGTGGCACTTCAAAGACTATATTTTTTTGTTCAATAAGAAATCCTGGGCCCCTCCTCCACCCCACAAACTTCTTAACTGTTATTATATTATATTATATATATAAAAGGTCTAATTATGTCAATGATATACTACATATATTTGATCATTGCAATCTTTACTGCATATATTTTCTGTTCATTTGGTGAAAGGATGGGAAAATATGTATATTGTCCATAAAGGCCAATAGGGCTACGTATGCGTGCGTGTGTGTGGCACCCCCTTACTTAATAATAGTAGTATTATTCTATAAGGAGTTAGTGATTCTACAGCAATTACAACTACAACATCTCTAAGGTTTCTTTCAATTCCATCTCATTATTATTCCATTTTTTTAATTTAAAAAACTGCATAATATTGTTCGGCTGATTTTGTTGTACAATATTTATTTAAGAGCCTACATTTTCTCCATAACCGATAAATCTCTCCTCTCGTTTCCATACGTGCCCAGGAATTTCATATGATTATCATATTAATTATGTTTTAAGAGTTAAATTATTATTATTTTTAAAACAATATTATTATATTTATAAAAATCATTATATAATTATATATATATACTTATATTTTAAAAAATGATATAAAAATGTTAAAATTTCAAATATTATATACCAACAAAAAAAAACTCAAAAAGTATAAAATAAAAAAAAAAGTATTTAAATTCTAGCTGTGTATTTATTTCGATATACCAAAGTATGAGTCAGAGTTGCAGTGTAAAAAGGTATTAAGAGCAATAAGCGGATGAACCATGACTATTTAGTCGTACATGGATATATTTTTATATACAAAAGTGGCGGATTCGATTTTGGGATTAGTTTCTTTTGTCTAGTAGTTGTCATTTACTGTTTAAAATACAGCATAATTTGGGATGTGAAAATTGTCCAAATCCTCGCGGGGATACTTTAAGAAAAGAATGTGTTGGGGATATTAGTGCTCAAATTAATTCGAACATATTAGCAAGTAGGGAACCTTATATAGGGTTCTTTTTTAGTAGATATGTCGTCTAGTGGTGGGTTCGTCCTTAATTAAGACTGAAGACTCCCCGTGTGGATTTTGCTGCTTGATACGTTTTGCAGGGTAAGATGAAAAAGACTCCTCACCTGAATGCTTCTGTCCGTCCCCGTATTGAAGCCATCATTCAGAATAGATGGGGATATATTGAATAAAAAGTATTGAAAATTGTTTAATAATCAACTTTTGCTTCAAAAGTTTACCATAAGAATGCCACAAAATAAAAATATGTAAAAGCGGTTTTTAAATTTTTCTAATTTTTGAGTCCTCAATCTGTATATATATCTAGGAAAATTCAAAATGGCACGTCAATGTATATATATATTTGTGTTGGAAATTTAGGAAAAATTAACATAGGTGGAGATTCGCACTCTACCGAGTGCCAATCCTAGTGTAATACTTTTTTTTGTTGACACACATCATTTGTATAATTAATTTATTATCTTAATTAAAGTGTTGGATTCGAATCAAAATGAACGTTGAGTTGATCTCGTATTAGGTAAATATACCAATTTTCGGAAACATTAAGTTTTGAGCTTTTTGCAAAATTCCACTTATGATGTAATGTGGTTTCTCCTTTTATGGCAACATCAACACTTTGTTTTATTGCTAGATTTATAGAGTAGCTACTATTAGCCATTGTAGGAAGGAAATAAACACAAACTCCTTCTCCATATCTAGCAATGATATTGGTAGGAGTTACTCTGATGTGGATCAACAATTATACTCCGAGTCCATGAAGGATGTACACTTGTAACCCCACAACAAATCCTCAGATTTACTCTTCGTCTTTCAAGCACTAATTATTAATTGATACTTCTTGTTCGGGCAGGGGTCCACAGGTGGTTGGCTGGAGCCCCCAAATTATGGAATTTTTGCTAGAAAATGTAATATTTGATTTCTTTTCAAAATAATTTTATACTTAAATTCCATTTTTTGTAAATAGCAGTGGGTTTTGGAATTTTTTTTTTCCCCAAAAATTCAATTTCTTAAGAACAGCTATGAATTTTGGAATTTTTTTTGTCAATAGCTGTGAATTTTTGATTATTTTTTTATACAAAAAGTATTATATTTGAAATTTAGGGCTGTCACTTAAAAAAGACTCCCATTATCATATTTTTTTCATCTCTGACCATCATCATCAGTCATCACTCACGTACAAGGAAAGAAAATTAAATGTTGCATGTGTTTTTACATTTTGGAGGAAGTTTCCACGTGTTTTCCCTTCTTTTTCAATTATATTGGAGAGGGAAGGGGAAGCGAAAGTTTATGTAAGATCTATTATCTATATTACTACTCTTATATTATTCTAATAGAGTAGAAAGTAATCAGCTGTTCTTTATTAGTTCTCCTACGAATGGCTTTTACTTTTTTTGTGTGTGTGTAAATTGTACATTTCTTCTTCTCTCTCTCTTTTCAAATGAAACAAAATAATAAATGCTTGGCTCCTCTCCTTCATTTATTTTAGTATCAAGCACGAAAATACTTCATTTTTTTACTTATCACAACATACATCCTATTTTTACACGTATATATGTTAGGGTGGCTCGTTTAAGGATGCTCCCTCCCCTCTTCAAAAATGTAGGAAATGAATATTGGGAAGGTTATAGAGCGTTTTCACATCACGTCACAATTTTGATGTCGTCAGCCACTTTGAGAGGCTGAACGTCCAAGTTTTTTATGAATGAAACCCCTCAATTATAGTCCAATTTGTATTCCTTTGAAACATCTAACGTTTAATTTTTTTTTGTTCAACAAACGAAAGCTCAAAACATAAAAGATATAATCATTTCCCAAAATAAAAATAAGAGTTATTCGTTTGAATTTCCCTTTCAAAAATTTTAAGCTCTAAATTTTTCAAAAAAATTCTTAAACATTCTGTCAAAGTTGCTAAAAAAGCCCCACAGCAATGCCCCTCCCTCCTCCAAAAAAAATAATAGGTACAGGCTCCCATAATGACGTTACCATTATAAAATCCCCCCCCCTGGTACAAGAGTTTTGGAATCCTTGATTTAAGCAGTTTGACAATTTTTTGGCTCGGAACTACATGCATTCAATAACAAATATATAATATTCAATGGATCATTAAACAGAAAAAAAGAATGTTAATTACATCTTTTTGACACTTCCAACGTTGCAAACATTTTGTCTCATCATCCAGGAATTTTTGGATTTTTTTGGTGGAGAACAGCTGGGAATTTTTGGAATTTATTTCCAAAACATTTCATTTCAGAACTGTAGATTTTAGAAACTTTTTTTCAAAAAGTTTAATTATGTATTTGTGAATTGCTGTGGATTTTTGGAAAAAATTTAAATATCAAATTGTATAATTATTTGTGAATTGTTGTGGATTTTTGGAAAAAAATTTATATATCAAATTGTATAATTGATTTTTTTTTACAATAAACTTGATATTTTAAGATAAAAAAAAAATATTTTTTGGAATGTTTATTGCTTCATAATTTCCAAAAAAACCCCCCAAAAAAAAAAAAATAAAAAAAATATATATATGTACAGGGAGCGGGGATCAAATTGTCGCCAAAATATTTTTCTACAAAAAACAACACAAAATATACATTTTTTAACTTTTTTATTGAAAATCAAAACTATGACGAGCATATAGGTATAGAGTAGCCATTCATTTGATATAATCACCGTTGGCATCAATAACGGCCTCTGAACTGGCCGCAGGCTCTTCTGACCATCTCATTGTCCATGTTGCCGAATACCTCCTTGATGGAGTCCATCAGGCTGGCCTTGGTGCTATGGGGATGTCTGTTGGTATGTCTCTCGACATAGCTCCAGACAAAATAGTCCCCTAGGATTAAGGTTGGGAGAGTTAGGAGGCCACAAATCCTTGGTTACGACGTCATAACAGTTCCCGGTTAACCACTGCATGGAGATTTTGGACACATGGCAGAGTGCTGAGTCCTGTTGCCACACCCAGAGCCTGTCTCCGGCCTTCATGGACCTGGTAGGGTCATCCTCAACCATCTTCTTCACCTTGTCGACAAAGTCGGTGTCCCTGACCTTCATGTCGGCGCCCTCCTCCTTGGGTGCCCTCTTTATGGTGGCATCAACATCCCAGGTGTCCTCTAGCTTCTTACGGATACGCTGAACAGTCCGTAAATTCGAGGTTGAAGCAATCGTTGAATTGGAGATTTCACCTCCATTATTAACCAATGCCATGACTACGGCGGACCTCGAAAGCTCCTCGTTCCGCTTATAGCTCTTTATCTCCTCATATGATGACGGCATGATGCTAACTGAACTACGTATCGTCAGCTGACGAAAATAGCTTTCCTATTTGGTAACCGGTTTTTTATTTGATAATGTCGTCTTCAAGTTATCAAGGTTTAAAGTAGGCGACAATCTGATCCCCGCTCCCTGTATATATATATATGATCCTTTGGACGTCCCTGATAGTAAAATAGTATTTTTTTACTATTATTTAAAATATTAAAGAATCGGTATTGGCATCGGGAATTTTTACAAGAATCGCATCGGAATCAGCCTCGGGAATTTTTAGAAGAATTGTTCCATCAATAGTATTAAAGCCAAGTTTGTCTTTAGGTCGGATACTTAATAGTCCGGTCAATACCGAGTAGCTACGTCTGAGTAGCTCTTCAAAAACGAAGAATAAAACTGAGAATTTACTGGGGAGTCTTTTTTATTATTTAGCAAAGTTGGTCTGTTTGTCGGTGCTAAAAACTCCGGGGGAATGCCAATCCCTACCGCTATTATATGATTTAAAAAGAAGAATATTGTTTTTATGTTAATTCACCACATTTGTATATTTACAACTACAATTTATTGAACTTTTCAAATAAGTTTAAGTTAGAAGTAGGTAAAATAAATATTTATATGTGCATTATACTACTTAGTATTCATTTTGCTCTATGCCTTGACTTAGGGCCTAATTAGTAATTATAGAGGTATATATATTTTTATATAGTTGGTGGATAATTTTATTCAATCATTTTAAAAAGAGGGTGCAATATATTGGTATGCTACAAAAGTCCGATTTACGGTGCGAAAAAAACTTGCAGGAGCCGTGGGTGGAAGTCTAGAAATGTTTTGGGATTCCCCATACAAATGATCAATTTTCATTACTTAAATGGGGGAAATCAATTTAACGTCACTTATATTTAATGTAGATAAATTCTTAATCTTTCACCTCGTGTTTTTTTTCAATACGTTTTATTGTACCATTTGCTGGAAAAAAAAGTTACCTCATGATACCTTACAAAATCACAAATGAGATTTAATGGATTACATAAATGCTACAATGGCAGTTATCAAAAAACTATATAAATAATTTTAGTAAGTTTGTGATCAATTTGTTGATGCGAAATAGATAAACTTTAATTCGACATTAGAATATAAAATAATCAAAACCTTCAATTTAATCTAGAGAATGATACTTCATTATGTTGTATTGCATCATAATGATTAGGGCTGCCACGATGCTGGAAAATGGCTCCAGTACTTGCAGTGGGATTACGTTATAACAACTATCGATGACGTAACACCCAAATTTCTTAACTAGTAAATGTTTTTTATAAACAAATTAACAGCCATGAAAATTTTCTTCCATTAAAAAAGTCTTCAAATTTCTGAACCAGCAACTTCACCCTCTACCTACACGAAACAAAAATCCTGCCAATTCCTTTAGTAAATAGCGATACTAATTTAATTTTGCTACCGGAGACTGTACGAAAATATTGGTATCGTGACAACACCAAGCCATAAATAACTTTTTCTGATTTTCATAGTCTGTATACCTTGGATCTCGAGACACTTAATGTAATTCACTTTCAACCTCGGCATGACCAAATTAAACTGCATGACCAAATTACCTCCCATACTCTGTATGTATCATAATTATTAATTCATACTGTGTATACATATGTAGGCCTTTATACCTAGTTCCTATTATTAATATCCATGTCTATGATGAAGGACAAAATACGTAATTATTAATTATTCGTTTTTAATTTGCCCACAACGTAGTTTGTGAGTTGTAAGTTTTTGTAGAATTACTATCATGGGTACAATGTAGTCCTGGGCTAATGTATGCCAATCCATCCTAGACCGGTATGAGATTGTTATAACTTTTTTTGGACATCCGTTCCTTTTAAAAGTTTGGTCTTGAACCGTCACCCAGAACTACTTAATTGAATATTCCAGGAATAGTTTATATATTATTAATAGTGTATTTTTTTAAGAATAAAAATACTAATTGATAAAGACATGTTCTTTGGACCATTATACAGTTCAGATGCCCACAGGTAAATTACTTTTAAATACATAATAAATAAGTAGTGTTAATAGATAACAAAGTAATGATATTTTCAGTGTATATATAGTTTTTCACTTAAATAATTGATATGTTGTAATTAAATAAGGTTACCTATGTTAGACCTACAAATGGAAAGTAACCTTTACCTTCTAATTATACACGTTAGAGCTTGCACAAGGCATATATATGTATATATATTGATTAGACTTTAAAAAAAAATGTATAAATTTATCTTAAGGTAAGAACAACTTCTCTAGTGAGTCTATTGTTTCCTAGGTGATATTATTCTTGATTCACGAAATTTTGGTAAGGTTATTGTAGTTCGAAACTTGATGATATTATTTGGATTTAATAATGATTGTACATACTAGTGTATTTTGGAAGTAAAAGTCGAAGAATGATGTATGAGACTTCTTTAGGGTAATCTATATTAATAGAGCAAAGTTTGTCTGTATGAATGTATGTCTTCCTTTCTGCTTGTGTATACTATGTTAAGTCATTTTTGATCAAACAGTATGTTATCATGAATGAAGTCTCTCAGGTGTTTAGTTCAACTCCTGTTTTATTCAACTCTTTACCATAATATATGTGTTGAAGACTCCTTTTTAATAATAAGCGTGCGTAGCTAAGGCTCAGCCGGGTAGCAGCCCAGACTAAAGTACTCACTGCATCAACACGTCAAGCTGTGATTATTATTATTTCATTCTTGAGGAGAGTACATCTATGTATTGAGTAACTACGTGTGAGTGTGCTCATGAAAAACGGTGGATAACACAGAATATTTATTGGCTAGTTATCTTGTATGTTTTATATGCAAAGTTTATCTGTTTGACGCCGACTAATAACTCTGGGCAATACAGGGTACTATTGATAGTAGCTAATAAGTATAATTAGAATCTGATTGGATACGGATCCTTTAAGTGCAATTTGTCGTGCCTCCAAAGGGGTTATGAGAATGATTTGTTGATATAAATTGACGTTAAGTCGTTGAAGAATACAAATTTAATCCACACTGTATTTTTAGGAAAATCATTCTAATTTTTTTTTGTGTTGACGGGCCAGACATGTACTTAACTATATTTCCATGATATTTAAGCATAATTTAATGTTGGAATATGCATGTTCAACACTCTTACATGTGACATTTGAGGAGTAGTGATAAATCTAGTTTTTTTTTTTTTTTTTGCGGCTGCCTCACCCCCCCCATGAACGTGCAATTATATTATTTTTTTCCTTGAACTTAATAAGAATGCCCTAAATTTGATAATATATTCATTTATGTAAAAAAATAACTGCTCATAAAATTGCAAGTATGTTCAATGTTCATAAATATAATTTGCTTCATTTGTAAGTTATCCAAAAACAAAATTTCATTTGTCCCAAGCCTCATTTATTAATTATATATATAGATTTGATTTTTTTTGATTTTTTTTTGAAAAAAAAAAATTTTTTCAAAAAACTTTTTTCGAAAAAAATAAAATTTCAAATAGTTAATTTTTTTGTAAAAAAAATTCGAATATTATATTTTCTAGCAAAAACCAAAAATTCCTTAATATGGGGGGGAGGGGGGTGTTTTGGCGAATAAAAATACCTGATATATTTTATCGTCAGCTGTCTCTCTTGTTTCATTTTATACGTGATGGCTATTTCCTAATGTATTATTTTTTGATAAATATTTAAGCTCCATTTTCAAAAGGCGTGAGCAGACAATTGGCCAAAAACATTTTTGCCGAAGGAAAATTTACCGAAAAACATTTTGCCGAATTAATAATTCGCCAAAGAACAATTTGCCAAATGTACTTTTTGCCCAATGACAATTTGCCGAACGGACATTTCGCTGAAGGATTATTAGGGTCATTTGACCGAAATATAATATTTAATAAATACTGATATATGGGATTGGATATTTTAATTAAATTAAAAGAGATTATATTGTTAATTGATAATGGATATATTAGGGATATTACTTATTTGATTGAATCACTGTCGTGTTTGTTTATTATTTAATTTATTTAAAGTACTCGAACGGCAAAAGATTCGAACTACAAGCTACTGTGTTGTTTTCATATATATAATAATGATCAATAATTAATATACCTAATTAATAAAAAAAATATTTTCTGGAAAGGAACACTAATTAATTTACTTATTTGACATATATTTTATAAGAACAATAACAATTGGGCAATTTGTCATATAATCATTTTTAATTGAATTAAAATATGCAATCTCATATATCAATAAAGTATTTATTAAATATTCTGTTTCGGTCAAATGTCCGTTCGGCAAAATGTACATAGGGCAAATTGTATTTTGGCAAAAATGTTTTCGGCCAAAAGTCCTCGAACCTTCAAAAGGACATGAATACAATTTTTGTTGAACCCTCAACAAACAAGTAAAATACTATGTATATAGGATTTTAATATTATTAAATATATGTAATTCATTCTAAAAATTGTGGTTTAATAGTGTGCCAATTATAGTCTAGGAGTGCATAAGAGATAAATAACAGTTGGTATGATTGAATGATTTGGTAAACTACGAGATGATCTCGTGCCTTTTTTATATTTCTTTTTCTATGAAAGGTGGCGTGATACAACGTCGTTACCTTTAGGTAACAACGTTACCGCAAACTTAGCCATTTTTTCTTATTACGTAAGCATTTTTTCTTCACTTAGCAGAAATGATCTTCTTAATTCTGCTTAAAGAATGAATTCACGGAGATTATGTAGTTAGTAGAGATATATTCATGGTACCACAACGATCCTAGCAGACAAAAAAAAAATGTCGTGGTGATCACTTTTTTTGGACAAATATTGATCACGTAATCTTTTTTTCACCAATTGGTTTACATAGGTTTATCTCAATAACACAAAAATATACCGTGTACTTTATTCTCAACTCTCGATGATTCTAATCCTATTTCCCTATTCAGGGTTCTGAACGTTGATTGATTAAAGTAAAATTTCTTCTTGTTAAGCTGTGAGCATCAATTTGATGGTTGGGAAGAATTGTGAAGAACTACCTACGGATTTTTGGATTTTTTTCGTACTTCTTTACATATAAAAGGTTGTGTGATACTATAATGGTAATGACATGCTGTATTTTGATGTCAGCTGTTTATTTTTCCATTACTTTCCCTAATCAGTGCTGATTGATTAAATTCGAATTAGCTTTTTTAAAGTTGTGAGCAACTCTGAACAGTTATTTAATCATATACTATCGTAGGAAAGAATAGGCTTACTACCAACTGAGTTTGGGCCTTATTTCGTTTTCTTTTTTTCAGAGGAAAGGTTGTGAGATACAATAAAGTTGACGACCGGCTGGATTCATGGAGTTGTTTGTTTCACTTTACCCATATTGCTTTGGGGACATCGAATAAAACCTCTTATTTATCTAAACCGAATGGCATTCATCATTTGATTGTAACTATGATAAAATACTATATTATATATAAAACAACAACATATGAACGAATTATTTCAAAATGAACACGCTTTTTGTTCATTCACACATTCTATTGACGTGACTGATTCCATTTTGACAAATTTCCAAAAAAAATAAGAAAATAAAAGTTAGGGAAAGAGCCACTCTTAAAATATATTTGAAAATTGCCTATAATACATGCATACAACTTCATTAATTATAAAGTCTTGATAATTCTGGACTAGCACTCTACCCTTTCTCCTTGTAAGAATATGTGCATTTCGAACCTTGAGAATAAGGAAAAATATACATACATAGGTATATAAATAGATTCATTGAGCTCCATACATTTTTCTTATCATGTTTACGATTCAAAATCCTTGATCCCGGAGCATTTGAATAAGTAAATGTTGGTAATTGTTCTTAGATATCATTGGGGAATAATTTTTTATGACTGTTCAAGGGTACCTTTGCCTAATAGTGCACTGAATTTAAAAGAAGATTAAGTAGAATTCTATCACAGTTTCATTTTAATAAATCATCTATTATTCCAGCGAATGAACTTATAATAAATAAAAAAAGTAATTTAACATATTGGTGTTATTTCAATGCTTCTATAAGAAGTGTTACAATCATCTGATTTAAACTAAATATGCACTGTTCTGTTGGATAACTTGTTGCCAATGAAAATAAAACTTCATAACGGCCTTCTCGTAAAATCTCTTGTCACTATTAAAAAACAAACAAACTCGAAGAGCCAATTTTCACAGGCCTCTATTGAGGCCAAATTTGTACCACCAAGCTCATTGGCCATAAACAGAAACAGGTGGTAGTCACTTAGTGCCAGGTTCAGATCTCGGAAATGGATGTATAAGAACGTCCCATACGAGCTTTTGGAGCTTTTTGGCGCGTCAATAAAGAGTTGTGGGGCCTGGCGTTGTTCTGATGAAACGTAATTCCTCTCCTATTCACCAATTCTGGCCACTTCTGTTCAATTGCTAGCTTTAAACAGTCGAGTTCTCTTCATAATCGAGAGCAAAATTGAGCTGGGTAAAAATAAATGGCTCAAACCACTTTTGTACAACATAAACCGAAAGAGGGTCGGTCCCGTATACATTGTCAATTTTCTTGATCACTTTTCCTTTCAGGTAGTAAAAATGTAAAATATATCGAATTTCGTCGTTTTAGACCTCCGTATACAAGAAACGATGATTCACGGCTGAACAGGATAAAACGTTACTGTCTAACAAGCGTTTGTGGTATACATCCCACCTTTACAACCCCATATCGTATGATCCGATATGACAATAATGAACAGGATATACTTAGATCTAAAAAAGGGCAGGAAATACGAAAATACTTTTTCCCGGGACTTGTATCATCTCAAAAACATCTTCAGAGAAAATAAAATACGTTATACCCTTGTAACATAAATTTGTACCCATATCTCTCACATGTGGACTTACGTCTTTCTATAAGAATTGTTCAACGTCCGGGACTACTTGTAAGTAGTGTTGTGCGGGTTCTTATTTATTCGGGCCAGTTCAGTCTTAAGACCGGCCCTATCGGTCCTTAAAACTGTCAGTAGTTGAGAGCAGTCCTTGGAATTTTTCATTAAAGTCAAATAAGATATATGTAATATGTTATAAGATTATTGCAGATATCTTGCAAAAAATATTATATTTTTCATGATAATACAATATACGAACATAATATATTGTTACTTTTTTAATTAATTTATTTTCTTATATAAAAGAATAATTAAAAAGAGGAAAAACACCCTCATTGATGTCACGAGGGATTGATTTGACCTTCTTTAAGGGTCGATAAGTGGGACTGAACTGGCCCGCGGTCCTCAGTCCTAAATAAGACTGAAACAACAACTTATAAGTAGATGTACGACGTTAGGATCGCAGCAAAACTCTATAGGATTTTAAACGATGTTTATGACTGAAATCAAAGCTTATACCACAAGAAAATGATGTCCCGCAGTAATTTGAATTTTTTGGATTAGAAATTTGACTTTCTCTTGCTTTTAAAGTTTGAGATCATGTCATATTTTGATTTGATGGGGAGCAATATGGTGCCTATTCTTGTAGGTACATCAAAGAGTCTATTTTCCCCAATAGAACTACGTTTTTTTGTTACCCTCGAAACCAAAAATACCTTTCTTTTAAGAGACAAAAAAGTTTTTAGAGGTCTTCTTGAAAGAATTTCATCTAATGACGTTTTTTTTCCAGAATAAAAATATTTCTTTCAATGTTGTGAAATCTCTAATTTTTTTAGGAAAAGTTATTGTATTACTGTATAATTTAATCATAATTCTTGTAATTCATTGGCACATAAGTTACTTTTTAAAGAGAGACCAAATTAATCAATTTTTTTTTTGTTTAGAGTAAAAAAAAAATCAAAACATTAAACTAATAAGAAGGAAAAATACATAAATATTAGTTTTAACGACTAAGAAACATCATCTTAGATTTCAAACTTCACATCAGGATTTATTTCCTCTACTTTGTTTCTACTTTGGACTTTAAAATATAAAGCATAACTTCATCTACGAGTACGCGTTATTTGGTTTGAGACTGAGTACAGTAGATAACTTTGAAATATTGTAGCCTAAAATGATTCCATTTATACCAACAAAGTAAACAAGGCATAATATGTCTTTTAAGAGTATGGACCCCCCCCTGCACACGCCCAACACTTAGCCAAAAATTGATGGGTAAAAGTATAAAAGTTTACACTTCTGGACACCCCAGATCTCAGACATAAATCATTTGGACTTAGGCAGGCTCCATGCAGTGTTTTTGAAAATGGAGGGGCTAATAAATGTCAATTTAATTTAACTTTTCTTTTTTGCTGCTATAATTTAGGACCAATAGTCCTAATTTGCCTCTTTTCACATCCTGTTCAGAGTGTCTATGGTATTTCGTGAAATGTCCGGTTTTTTATGGGTTAAGTCGATTTCCAGGATGTCAAAGAGGGCATGGTCGTGCAAAAGAACACGGTTGGTGTACCTTGCTTAGTAAACAATAAGGATTTTCTGTAATAATAAACTATATAAGCCAATTTAAAAATAAAGAGAGATAAAAATCAATTTTTTTTTGTTAAAAATTTAAGATAATAAACAGAAATCAACATTTATCCCTAAATTTTTCTAATTTCAAAATCTTTACCCATTTCCTTCGAAAACCAACCCTAATTGAGCCACATGCCCTTTTTTGGAAATCAAAATATGGACACCATAGCTAAATATATGATAATGGCCCCCTTTTCTGCAGCCCCTGCGACTACAACAAATGGTGGCGTGTAGAGCTCACTACAACAGAATAACTGACTTCCCTGCTTCTGGTTGGTGCCTAATGGAAGAGGATCACTTGGAAGTAAATCATTAATGTAGGCATGTTCGACCTTATTAGCCAATTGGAGGCTTTTCTTAGTTTCAAAAATGCCCATTTTTAGCAAAAGTTAAGGGTGTTATTGTACTCCAAATAAAATTTATTTTATATCTAAATGGGAGATTTAACTCTCCCCAACAATCAATTAGGTACATAATCAAAATGATCAACACTGTGGTGCAAGACTTTTCAACGGCCCACTTATACATATTGTAGAAAGATCAAATCCATGACTCATTTTTATCCGAAAGGCATGTACATAATTGGAGTGGGATAAAATATATTCTTAACGCGTGCTAGATTTGTTTCTAGTATGTAAGTGGTTATTTATTTCCATAGCTGCATCATTATGATTTAATAGTTGAAGATTGAACATCAAAGTATAAAGTAACCACTAATAAGTGTTTCCATGAAAGACAGAGAGTAACAATGAGGGTTTGCTTGGGAGTTTTAAGTGTAAGTACTCGGAGTAGAATTAAAGATCGACATTAGAGTCATTCCTGCATATATGTCCTTGCTACAATATTGTAAAATGAAATGGATAGAGAGTTGAAGCAAATTAAAAAGTCACCGATGAAGGAATTTGATGATGCTTTTTATAATGGAGAAAAGTTAGAACCAATGAAAATATTGTTAAATGATTGTTATATACCTCATAAATACAATTTATTCTACAAAACTCATAACATTTGCCCATAGAGGTGAAGTAAAGAAAGAAATTGATCACATGGAGAAAATGGGAGTGATAACAGTAGGGGACAAGTCCATTGAATGGTGTCACCCATTAGTAGTACATAGTTTCAAAACCAAATGGAAAAGTTAGACTTTGCGTTGACTTAAAAAAGTTGAATTATCACGTTTATCAACCAATTCATCCAATGAGGACTCCAAGAGATGTTGCTTTGAGTTTACACACAAAGGGTAGATTTTTTACGACAATGGATGCAAAACAAGGCTATTGGCAAATGGAGTTAGCAGAGAAATCAAGACATATCACTTGCATTTGTGTTTATTTCCTTTTCTCTTACGACTGCTTATTGGTGGATGTCATAATCCTTTATGACAGCTAAACTGCTCTTTAATGTTTGGTAGAAGAGTAACTTGGCTGTCATGACGAATCATTCAGTTATCTGCGAGGGTCCATGAGATGAAGGCAATAAACACAATCCCCTACTCCACATTTGGCAATTACATAGTCAGAAATTACTCCGATGACAAAATCACTATAAACTTTAGCGGTCCATGCTCGCTGATACGTTTTAATTCTCAAAATAGAGAGGAATAATTAAAAAGAATATTCATATTTTGCTATTATCAACATGTACTTTTTTTTTTCAAAATTAACGCTCACCGTAATTTAGACAATATTCACATCCTAATTTCCTATTTTTCCGTTATTAAAATAAAAAACAAATTAACAAATATCAGAAATATAATGAGCCCCGATTGAGGAAGAATGGGAACACTCTCGTGATTTCTTGATCAACAAGAATTGGTTAATGAGGGAACTATATTTGATTGGCAACAAAAGAGAACACTTGTCCCAATCAGTGTCGGTCTTAGGAGTGTCTATTTTAGAACATTTTTTGAAAGTTGAATGGAAGTTATTTTTTTGCCACGGTTTTTATTTTCTGCTTATCTGTTAGCTAACAGGATATAAGCACAATTAACTAGTCAATTTTGATCAAACTTTAAACGTTAGAAGTGCATAATAGACCATAGCTCAAATTGGAGTCCTTGAGTAGGTTTGTAGTAAAGATGCTTCATATAGAAAAAAATATAGTCTTGGAAAAATAGGTATTTTAGTTCATTTGTGTTTTTGTAAATTTTCTTTTTTTTTAATACAAAATTTGACAATATACTTTTTGATATAATATTTTGCAAGAGTCTAACGTTGGCAATGGTATATTATTTTGTAACTTTTTGTTAAAGCTTAAACAAAAAAAAATCAAATCTTTAAATTGTCAGGATTACCACATTTTTTTTTGTAATATTATAACTTGTAAATAAAATTTTAAACCTCTACTTAGTTCCTTGATTGATCAGGATGCAGTTAAATGTAGTACGGATTTACATGAACGCCCCTGTAATTCATTTTATTAATATCTTTGGTAAAGTCTCAGAGTTCAATATATTCTAAAAGAAAATAAAATAATTGTATAATTGCAGGTATTCAACTGCCATTTTATTCAATATGGGCTTTTATGAATAGAAATAAATAAAAGGTAGCTCATTAAAAAAAAATTATTTTCAGGGCCATTTATTAGCCAATGAAAATGGTGCCTTGTATCATGGCATGATAATCATCTTTCTTTCAATATTTTCCGTATGAAGTTTGTGCCTTCCTAATTATCTAGGCTGGACTCAGGGCAAGTTTTACTGTGGGTGGGGTCAGGTTAAAGGTAAATGTGCGAGGCTCTTTTCCTTTAATTTTTTATTTTATGAAAATAATTTTTAATTCGGAATAGAATAGAAATATTAATGCGTGGCTCGTTTTTTGTTTGATATTTTTACCAGAATACTTTGGAACAGACAATTACTTTTAATTTTTTATAATCTATTTTTAGGGAAACTTTTTTGGACATAGGCATTCATTAATTCTTAACGATATATTTTCTTCCAAACAAATGATGACTTCTTTTATTAAAAAAATTTAATCTATGCTGGGACTTTTTTATTTAAATTAAATATATATATGTTTATGTATATCTTATTCAATTTTTATCCTGTTTGAAGTAAGCGTTAATCTCAATTTATATCCAATAATTAATTAATTAATAAATACCTGTCTGTCTGAGAGATATATACAGAATGGGCACCCAAAACTTGTAGTAGCATTTAATTACGACTTTCTCCAGGCTATTTTTAATTACAATGTTTCATTACGGTACCAAACGACAGCTGAAACAAAAATAAACAAGTTTTGTATTTATGACATGTCTCTATGTGTAAAACAGCAAAAAGGTATCGCGTGTGCAATCTTCTCCACGACGGTGATAGTCCCGAGAAGACTACAAAGGCCGTTGGCATCTCCATCCGGACTGCATACAACATCCAGAAGTCCATTAAAGCTCCATATAGTCAAAAATAATCAAAATTTTCCGTAAATAAGCCAATTGTGGCATTGGCCAGAAATAGGATACTTTTTTTTTGCTCTAAATCCTTGAGTTGTCTATAAATTTAGTTTTTTTTCCACTATATGAATATACAAATAATCTTTGCACTTCTGTTAAAACTTATTTAATACAAAAAATATATGCCGAATAACGATAACCTGAACTGGTATCGTTTTAAAAATTGAGTCTTTATGCCTTATGCACTTAGTCTACCAAAAAAAATTATATATCATTCATACTAAATGGGGTTCACTAGACACATAATAATTATAACTAATTTGTGTATTATTGACACATTGCGACGCTGTGCTACGTAAATTATTATCTTTTTATAATTTATATAGGAGGATAATTGTTACTGCATATTAGTTAGATAATGTTAAGAATAAAAAAGATAATATTAACTTTTTAAAATAAAAAGTATAAATTAATTGTAAATCTTTGAGACTAACATGTGATTGGCAAATACTACAAATTGTTCTCATTTTCCTATCTTCTATGTTCGATGAACACGATTTTTCATTGAAAGAATATGGTAAAGCTTTACAAAAAATATTCTGTCAAAATTGTAAAAGTTTGGTCAAAAAAAAAAAAAAAAAAAAATAGTAATGAAAAATCATGGTAAATGCCCTCAATCACATAATGCCAAAAGGGCCACAAACCATGTGTAAAAATCAAAAATAATATATAGAGTGACGAGGTTTGACTTGAGGGTGCTGTTATTGCATGGGTTCATCCCAGCTGTTGCATGGTGAATTTATGACATATTTTTGATAAATATAATTTTCAAGAGTATATAATAATGGGAGAGGATGCCTCCGTTGGAGGGCTAGATAGAGGGGAATAGAAACAAAGAATGAAGGTAAAATATTATACAGTTAAGAGAAAAGGGACAACTCTTTTTATTTCGGTCAAAAACAGCCTTTAAATGTCTTCGGCGGTCCCAAAAAAGTATCATAGTAACATGCTTACTTATTACTACATATGCTCTCTCCTTCCTATTTAACTCAATTTTCACTATTCTTGACATAACCAAGGACTATTTCCCTCTATAGTTATCTTTTTAATGATAATCTTGGCCTTTTTGGTAAGAAACAAATTTTTTCTCTCCACTCATATCTGTGGTGGCTCATGTAGAAGCTTCCTCCATGGGGCCAATAATTTTGATAGGAATTTCAATTAAATTAAGGGACTATGATCATCTTAGATTTGTTTAAATGAACTTTCTATTCCTAAGAGGGGTTATTAAATCTATAGTAGTCTTTTCAACTAGAAGTTACTGTTTTTGTAGCTTGTACCTAGAGAGCTTAACTATCTTTTAGGTCTTGACTCCTTGCAGCCATAGCTGCTTCGACCCCCCTGTTTTTGTTGGTTCACTCTTCCACTTTAGTAACTGCTGTTATTTAATACAAAAACAGAGTCAAGTATCTATACATATAAGAAGATGTATATCATAAGTTTTCTAACTAACAAAGAACATTGGAACTTAGGTTTCTATGAAATCATGAGCAGTATCATACATTTTGGATTTGGTAACGATATGGGCCTATAAGGCATATGCGTTTTATTGCATCCACCTGGTAGACTAAGGGCTAGGGATTTTTTTAAATTATTTAAACATTAAAATAGTAGATTCAGTATATGATTTCTAAATGTTTAGTAAAGTGAAGAGTGTAGTTTTATGTGTAAATTATATATCCAGCTAAAATTCTTTATCTGATTCTTTGTTCACAATAAAATCACTTGTAATAAATTCTTCAAAATAAGAATCCTGTTCATTTCCCTTTTCAAAATAAATACGTAATACGATCTTGAGATTATATATTATCAACACAGAGAGAGAGAGGATTCATCTCTATGAATTTGACTCTATTTATCAATTATAATCAAATCAAAGTATATTAATAAAGTAATCTATTTTATCTCACTTTAATATGCGGATGATTAATTATAATTTATCTTATTTTTCCTTAATTGTTACAAATCTAGTACTGATACGAGTTTGTTTTATACATTTATCCGTATTTAGAAGATCAAGTAAAAAAATCGACTGAATCACAGATGTTTTAATTTAGACGAGCCACAATTTAACACTACTCGGTACATACTATTCTTGATTCCCCGGATTTTGGGAAACTTTCAGTGTTATCTAAGGATTCTTGTAGAATCCCAGAAAATCATTACTATTGAAACAAAAGTTTGATTTTATATCAATAAATGAAAAAGTACATGATGTTAATAGTATATGACCTGAATTATAAGACATAAGTATTCATTTTTACAGCATTGGTAAATATTAAATAGTGTAACTACATAATTAATCAAAAATCTTAATAATTGTGAATAATGAACAAATTTTACTAGAACACAAATAGAATAATTCCGCCGTCAAGTATTGCAAAAAAAAAAGTATACTTATAGTTAATAAAATCTTATTTAGAATTTCAATAGGGCCCGTAAAGAAGTGAAAAAATAAACACTTTTATCGCTTTTATCTAAGTCGCAAGACAAATACACCAACTCCCAAACAAACTCTTTCTGATTCCAGGATTCATATAAGCCTCAAATTTATACTAATATTTGTTTTTTTCTGCTTTTAACTAATGTTAAACGTGATGTTTTTTAATATATACCATCATGGGGTGCCCTTTTTGCAGGGCTTAAAAAAAGGAAGTAGAAACAAAGAGTGAAGGTAGAAGGAAATAAACATTTAAGGGGGAAGGGAGATATAGAGAGATGGAAAAGTAGGTTTTATTTAGGTCAAAAATCAGCCTCTTAATGACCACGGAGGCCCAAAAAAATATCATAGGAACATGTTTGATTATTCTATACGTTTAATTACTCAATTTTTGACTTACTTGTTTGACTATTTTGGATTCCATATGTGATAACACAAAAAAAAGATGAAAAAATTTATATAAAAACAGTCAAACCCTGTCCAACAGTCACCTATTGTAAGTGTATAAATAATATGAAGGCTAATATTAATTATTCTTCCCTATTTTACAAATTATAACGTATCAGCAAGTATAGAACTCTATAGGTTGTAGGGACCTCTGTCAGCAGATTTATCTTCCCTCAAAGTTTTATAGGAAATTATGACAGGTGTGGGTTTTAAACTCACGTCAATTTAGCCAATATTAACATCCCTAACTACACTGTCTAGTTTGGGATATGATTTTTGGAAAAAAACGTTTGGTGCATGTGCTTTTTTCCTTTTTTTTTGTTGGTTCTTTAATAATGGCGTTAATGTATATTAATTTAAACAGTGATAGGTCGATTTTTTGTAGAACAACGGGCAAAGTAGGAGTATGCCTAAATACTTTATGGACCCTTCCCTATATATAGGGAAGGGTCCATAAGATGGATTTTGCCGAGTATGATTTCATAGTTCGATAGTGCCTCTTAATCCGATACTCCACCAAAAATCGACCCAATACTTTCCCTGCACTAATGATATTTTAAATGTAGAAGGTTTAGTTACTCTTTATAACAGCAGCAATTTATTTTCCCCCTCACAATCATATACCGGACAGCTGATGTTAACAAGGGTATGAATTCAATAATACCAAGGGTCTTGCTGCCACCTTTTCTCGCACTCTACAAAAATCATATCCCTTTCAATTATAGGTGAAACTCCATCTGACCAATCAGGGGAAGCGGAAACTATGGGGAAAATAAAAGTGTATTGTCGACATTTCTTTACTCTCCACCATTAAATATGGGGACGTACTCATTAAAGAAGGGGAGTAATTATGAAGATTTGTTACTGAGTTTTAATTTTCAGTCCTTGTTGGACTCAGAGTATTGAGTAAGCATCGGATTAATTCCTACCTATGCACTTGTATATTTCCATATCTCCTTCCCCTCTTGTCATAGATGCTTGTAGCTGATCAAATTAAATGTAATGACAACAATCTGCTCTCCTCTATAACATTCTCCAAATTTCCAGATTGATTTTGGGTTTCCTTTTTTTAACATGCCCAAAATACAACCAATTTCCAACACTGAGCTTATACCTACCACCCCATATGCCAATTCTGCCCTCTCTTATTAAAACATATTATCCATATGTCTTTCAGTTTTTTGCCTTGCCTCCACCGAAAAAACAATATTTTGCAGATTTTCTTCCTTTAATAAATTTACTAGCAAACAAAGTAACATGAGTTAATTCCAACTTATTTGCTACTTAGCAAATCTAAATAGATTTTAAAATAGCAACGTTTTTACATAAAATTTATGCATTGTGCTCCAATAACTTATCAAATGGAGTTAGTAGGCTTTGTGAGCAAGCCTTTACTCATATAACAATAAAATTTGTTTATTATACTAGTATGAGTCTGCCCGTTTCACGGATGTATGAGGAATGATAATCAAAGTGTGATGTGAACTAACCTACTCCTAAATTGCCTAAAGTGAATATCACTTAATACATGTACCAACTATAAAACAGCTTTAAAATTACTTAACTCCAAATAAATTTGTATCCTGAGTAATATCCAATGCTTCAATAGAATGCTTATGGGCCATAGGTACTTCAAAATATTTCCAAAGTATTATGTCAAATTAGTTATATAATGTCACTATTTGTCTTTATGGAAAATATTAAATTCTCAGAAGTATTCATTTGAATTGCAGCAATAAATGTTCATTTGAATTGAAGCAATCCAAGACGAAATAACTGGTAAATGCAATCTCCCCTTAATATAACTGCATGAAAAATTATTGAACAGATTGAATAATCATAAGTATTCATTTGAATTGCGGCAATCCAAGACGAATTAACTGGCTAATGCAATCTTCCCTTCCCTTCTAATTTTTATTAGTAGATTGTAGAACAAACAATGTTGCTAGGTAGAAAAGACGGAGGAGAAGATTCAAAAGTTTATTTTTGAATATATAACATATCTATATACCCAGTTAACTGTAAAATGATTGTTGTAAAAGGTTGTGGAAAAAATCGTTGGGGGTAATATTGCCGCTAATGAAGGAACTATAACTGATTAATCAAAGCCAGAAAATCTGGAAAAACTCATGAATTCTGTGAATGCGAAGCAAAAAACTGAAAAATACGTTGATAATAGACAGTGCGTAAGATACAAAGCCATTATTTTGGGCCAATGCACGTACATAGGCAGTTGGAAAAAAATGAAATCAATTAATGAATTCGATGTCCAAATTTTTGGAAAAGGCACAAAGCCCACCTTGGAATCAGCAACGGGAGTGACAATATAACAATTGCTCGAACTCGGAGACTCAGTGAGACTTCGTTTGTAAGGTTCGGAGGGAATTTGAGGTCGGTGAATGACTTGGCTCCCTGCCACACCTCGAAAAAAAAAAGTCTGAAATGTCTCCAAGAAAATTTTGACTACTTCATCTCGTAAGACTTTTGTATCCAAAATTGTTGGATCTAAATTGTTGGATCTAAATTCAATGGAATTTTTGTGTATGGGTGCGATGGAACTATAAACTAACCGAACCCCTGCAGCATGAAAAACGAACTTATCAGTCGGATCAAGACAGAATTCCAGGATTTGCCAAGGGATTAAGTGGTGTAGGCCTGCTCACGCTTTCGGCCTCGTATAGACACTGTAGTTGAGGCTGCCAGTGATTTTATTAAATAAAAATCCATCAAGCTTTCAGAATTTGGTTTTACTTTTTTTTCAATCTGATAACTGATGAGAGAGAAAATTGCGTCTGAAAAAAAATCATTTTCGTTGTACATATAGATGGTGCACTCTGTAGGTATTACAACAGAGTGCAGAATTAACTGTCTATTACGAAATGTATTGGTAAACAACCCATGGGCTTAAAGTCCACCTTTGCATCACTTATAAGTAGGCTCATATGTAAGATTGAAAAGGAAACTACATAATATATTCCTGCCACTCTCCATGTGTGCTTCGTTTCATGATTTAAAACATTCATCCATATTATATGTAAGGACGAATAATCATTGCATAATAAATTTTTGTTATTGTAATTAGACATCATCAATAACCAATGTTTTCCAGACAAAAAAATATATATGTATTTTTTTAATTTCCATAAAATCGATCCGTGTACATTATGCATGCAGAACTGTACACTTAAAATGTTTGCTTGAGAACTCACATCATCGTAAATCTTTCATACAGTTTTCATATTTGCTGACTAAGAGACTTGGAAGTTTGTTAATTAAAATGCATAAAGGCTACTACTTACTTAGTCTTAAGTTCTTTTTAATTATTTTTTTCCTGTACGTTCATTTACTTGGAGGAAATCTTGTTTTACAACTATACAGTATGAAACAAATATATTTTCTTAAAAAGGCCTGGCCCCTTCATCCTGAAACACTTGTACAAATAAAACAAAAACGCATCTGCTTTTCCCATCATGCTTGTTTTAACATTATTAATATATATATATACCGGGTGTTTGAGAAGTCTTTGACCACTTTGAATGTGCTACAATTAACTATGTACAATAGATCACACAGGGACATCTTAAAAATACTTTTTTATTTATACATTATGAATTGTGAATTTGATTTCCACTACACTCAATTACAGCCTCTATAGGAGGTCAGAAGGTATAGCTTAGTTGAGCAATGTAAGTCTTGGACCTCCTCCTCCAACAGTCCTCTACAGAAGCTTTGTGATGTTCTTGTAGCGGACCCTACAAGATTTTGACTTTATATGCCACCCTATTGAAAATTCCAAAGGATTCAGATCAGGGGACTGTGGAGGCTAAAAGTCTTTCCATCTTATTGGAATACCCACAAATTCTTCCTAGATTTCTTAAAGGTATTGTGGATATATGGCTAAAATTGGTTCTTCAAGATATTTAAGTAGTAACTGCTCTTAGGTAGTAGCCTGTTGGATACTAAATTGGCGACATTTTGTCATCTTTTGAGGCTATGATCCCAAACATCATCACTGCGGCTTGATGTTTCATCTTGGAAAGTTCCAAAAGACTTCTTTTGTATCTTCAAAACAAATTACCCATTCTGCTTTTTTATTGTTTGAGGTCATTTATTATTCTCTTACAGCGTTCTACACGGACATTCATTTAATTTAGAATTATTAGAGAACTCTCAACATACCTTAGACATCTCCCTCGAGCACATTGAACAGCTTTAGAGATTGTAGACTTACTCACTTTCATTTTCCTGGCAAACTTTGACATGCTCATAGTTGGATTCACCTCAAATGCATGTTTAGCAGCCTCTGAGGTCAATTTTATTGTTCTACCACTTCTGAGTCGATGCTTGAAGATTTATCCATCCTCCACAGGCTTTCTAACCTTGTACACTGTATGACGGTTAACCTTCAGTATTTTAAAAATATCAGAGTTGCTTTGGCAGGTGTGGACAAATATGTCAATCTCTAACCTTTTTGCTCCCATTTTTATTGAAAATGAACAAAGAACAATGTTATACACTATTTCGTAAGCTAAGATTTCAGTTTCTACTGATATATTTGGAAAATTTGATTGGAACTTTACAAAAACTCTTAAATTGTCGTTATATAGGTGGTCAAAGACTTTTTGAACGCTTATTATTTTACTCGTATGGATAATTGTGCGAGTGTTAGAATGTCCCGTTAACTGATATATCTTTTTCTACTTGAAAAAAGACCTGTATTACTGAGGTCAATAAAAAAAATGACCTTGCCAAAGTGTGAAAACTCCTAATTCATTTTTAGTGTTGTAGGCGAGTCCTGAGTCATGATTGTGGGATCAAATGGAGTCGGCCAAGTTGTCCTTAATAATTCAAGGGGTATAAGATGTGCTCAATGATATATAGTTTACATAATGGGGACCCAAAACGTGAAATCGTATTTAATTACGATTTTACCTTTGTTATTTTTTTTCTGGGCTGTATTGGCTGTAATCTAGTTTTTGATGTTGTAGGCAGCGCAGATGGAGATAAAAACGGTCTCTGTAGCCTTCTCGCTACTGATACCAGAAGAGGTCGCACAGGTGTTGGCTTTGTTGTTGTTTCGTTGGATACTAAAACCTTTTAACATAAAATATCAGGGATTAAATTGTAATTAAATTCTACCATGAGTTTTGGGACCCACTTTGTACATTTTTCTTCCTCAAAAATGGAAAAAAACAATGATAAGGGCTTTAGAAAAAAGCAAACACTGTTTACAAAGTCAACAACAAATAAACTTGTGCTCTAAAAAATGTTAAGGACTCAAATCCCTTGCATTACCTCTAATTGAACAAAAATATTATCAGTCTGTGTGTTAAAAAAAAAAAAAAAAAACCGAACATTAACGTGTTCAACCTGAAAATTTGAAAAATATTTGGGTGAAGAACAGCTTAGCTTTCAGGATATTTTATGGAATTAGCTCCAATCAGCTGTGACCATGGCTATGGTTTTGTTGAACTTTAAGTGAGAGTCTGAGTCTGACATGAAATTCAAGGTCAAGTCCCGAATCCGGTAAATCACCAGTGATATAAACCCTATGAATTTTGTAGCTGGCTTTTTTTTTTGAATTATTAATCTGAAGAATGAATATAATTTTCCTTAGTAGTTGTCATTATTATTTAATTACTGAATAGAGAACATCCTTTCCTATATATATTCAATTATATTCCAAACCTGTTTAAAACGTTTGTTTGCCCTCATAAAAGACGGAGTGTAGCCCTAAGTATTTTTGAAAGAGGTACAACTGTAAGTCCTAGTTGGACTCAGAGTAGATTTGGGGATTGACATCAAAGTAATTCTTTCCAATATCCTTTTTTTTGTCTATTTCTTTCGTCAAAGCTGATCATAGCTGATTTAATGAAAGTATTATTCTTTATCTCCTCCAAAGCATTCTTAAATTCTTGTTAGGGTTACAATGTTGATTTACGGTTTCTTTTTTATTAAATTTACACATTTTACACAAGATTTTCGTCACTATAAATAACCCACTTCCATGGATATATGCATACTCATATTTGTCTATCAATCTTGATGAACACTACAACAAATGAGTAATAAACACTTTCATTCTCTACAATCCAGTGCACATATAAAACTATGTGAGTAATAGGAACTTGATTTTTGATTTTAATAAATACGGATGGTAATAATTATCTTCTTTTCAATTATGTATATTTACAAATATGTACTATATAATGAAAAACACGTATTTTTTTATAATCCAAGTTAGCTCGTAAGAAAAGGATTTCACCCCGAGGATCCTGCTTCATTGATGGCCTCCGATCACATAAAATGAATTCCATTGCTGGGAACAATCGTTTGATAATTACTTGTGACGAATCAAGGACACACACGTCCTAGGAAATCATGGAATAATCTTTATTTATGGGTTCAAAGGCTTTTTTCCCTCGGAGTCCATGTCCATTGTTGAATTGTATGATAATATCGATTAACATAACCTTTCTTGAGATATGATAAAATTTTAAAATATGAGTTACTGGCTTGTAATGAAAGAATGATTAGTTCACAGAACAATACCCATTTCTGCATAATGCAGCTGCATAAATAAAAACAAACCAGTGATGCCGATCGAGAGCATTTTTAGCATGTAGAAAAAAAAGCGAAAATCAACAAGGTAACCCTCACCATTTGAAGAATCTTTTGGAGGGGAGGAGCTTAGCTGTAATTAACTTAGAAGATTTTGATTCCATAGAAAATATAGCAAACCCCGAGTCTACAACCCTGGTTGTGAGAGGTAGAAAATAAACACAATTCGACTACGTATTACTAAAGATATATATAGGAATTACTCCGATATCGATCCTCAATTCTTCACTTAGTTGGTCCAAGAAGGACCCACCCTTACAACCAGGGATGTAGGGTCTGTACATAAAATGCCAGACTCCTGTATTTTGAATGTCACCAACTCTAACTCCATCAAACAAAATTATTATTTTTCAATAATAAATTTTTTAGCCAATATAAAACTATTGAGTCATTTGAGTCTATATACTTTAAATTTAGATGGATAGGTAGTTATTAGATATATGTGGTAAATAATTGTGCTATGTATAAAGAAAATATTTGGAATATAGGATATTTAGCCACTACAAATGTACAAGATATGAAATAGATCAAAATCTATCTAATGCTAATACATTAATAAGTTTCGGAAAAAATTGATGTACTCGCAACCGAGGAACGACAATCCACACAGCATCTCACTGCAATATTACACTTTTTTCTAATGATCATATTACAGTCTGTTAATAAACTAGTACGGCTAGTGGCTATGCTCGACCCAACATAATAATTTAGACTTTAGAAGTGTTTGGTAATCGTCATTCTATGGACTATAAAACATGTTGGAAATTTGTGATGTAAACTTATAAATGAGTTAACTTACAAGTTTAATAAATTAATAGTACTTAACACCTATAATGTATAATCATTTAGAAAATAACTTTATAAATACTCAATGTAAGGCTTAAATTATTAATAAGTTTTGTGTACATCAATTATAATAATTTTTTAGTCGGAGATGGTACAAATTTTCCGACTCCTGACACCGACAAATCACTTTCTGTATAAAGGAAGGAAATAGACAAGAATTACTCTGTTGTCGATCTTCAATTCTACTCAGAGTCCAAGAAGGAGTTACACTTATGATTCTACAACAAATTCTTAGAGATACTCTTCTTATTTAAAGCATTATTGATTACTTTATACTTATTGAGAGTGTTGCTAATCTGAAGAATTTTAAGCATTTTAAGAAAAGAAACCAAAAAAAAAAAAAAAAGCAAAGATCTGATCACAATGCTAAGAACTAACTTCATTTGATAAGTTATTGGAGCACAATGCATAAATATTATGTACTAACGTTGCTATTGTAAAATCTATTTTAATTTGCTAAGTAGCAAAGAAGTTGGAATTAAGTCAAGTTACTTTGTTTGTTAGTAAAGGAGTTCATAACTAATTTATTTAAGGAAGAAAATCTGGAAAATATTGTTTTTTTCGGTGGAGGCAAAGCAAAAAACTAAAAGACATATGAATAATATGTTTTAATAAGAGAGGGCCGAATTGTCATATGGGGTGGTAGGTATAAGCTCAGTGTTGGAGATTGGTAGTATTTTGGGCATGTTAAAAAAGAAACCCAAAATCAACATGGAAATTTAGAGAATGTTATAGAAGAGAGCAGATCAGTCGTGATGACATTTAATTTGATCAGCTACAAGCATCTATGACGAGAGGGGAAGGAGATAGGACATAGGTTAGAATTACTCCAATACTTATCCAATTCTACTCTGAGTCGAACAAAGAATTACAATTGTAACTCTGCAACACACTCTCAGTGTTTCTCGCTGTCTTTCAGGCATTAGTAGTTACTTGATAATTAGCTATTTTACTTCAAGAATAATAATAATAAATGCTTTGAAAAATAACAAAAAAACTCTTCAGGTTCAACCACAAAATCATCGTGGTCGTCGTTCAATTTCATATTTTCAATAATACTTCTCGTTGTAACTATGTTTATTTATTCACTTGGATACTTGCCCCTCGTTTCATGAGTTAAGTACAGATATTGTACATACATTTATATGCAATGTATATACTAAGTAACTTCAAATTAGAAATGAGGCCTCTTTTTAAGGGATTGATTGATTCATTATTTTATATTTGTGTTTGTTTTCTAAAGCTGCTCTGTTCCTTGCATCTGTGACATGTTTAATGTACATTATTGCTATTTATTTATGATACATACAATTTAAATAATAAATTGTTTAATATCTATATTATTGAACATGTTGTACACTAATCAGTCGTTATCTGCAGGTGAAATAAGGATTTATATCTCAAATCAAGTACAAAATCGTTTATTTAACATGTTTTATATTGTGACAAAATATTTTCTGGGGACAGAGACAGTTTAAAATTTGGGGATGTGTTTAGATGACGGACACTACAGGGCTTCCCCTGGACTTGAGGCCAGAAGGTGTAGTCAAGGGGTTGCCCTCAGGTCTTAAGAAGGCCAAAAGTGTCAAAAAAGAGTTCAAAAGAGTCTTGAAACGGGCGAGATGGGTTTCTTTTATGTCCTGGTTTAAAACCTTCACAAGCTTCTTTCCACGCAATTTTTTTGATAGTTCACTTGAAAGTCTGGTGTGAAACTCTAATATTTCTTGCATAGACTCTCATGGACTTGATTGCCATAGGGATCGGGGTTTGATTGTAAATTTGTAGAAAAAATAATTGATGATTAATCAGTCAAATCAATGAAGGTCATCAATCCCTAGATTGATGATGTTACAATTGGCATTATGGGTTTTAATAGTACAAACTTTGACTGCATATAGTCATTTTTTTACTAAAGTCGTTGTTTTTCGCACAAAATATTACATATTTGGCATCAAGATAAAAATTAAACTTTTTGTTTTTTATTTTAGTAACGAAGAAATGATGACGTTAAAGGCTCTTATCTATGATGACCTAATTCAGCAAATATGTTATTCCATGAGACGTCTAATGGCCACGATTTGGATGTATCTTTAAGATTTAGAAAAAAACGTCATAACTTTTATTTAACAGATGTAACTTATTAGTGATGGATCCATCTCGAACTTTACATCTAGTCTTGAATGTTGAAACATTATTTTTTTTTCTAACAATAGAGTTTCTTACATCTCTTCAAGCCTGAACTAATATCGTGACTATGAAAAATCTGCCACTAGCCACTGAGTTCTTAAAATTACATAAATTAAATTTCAAGTATTAGAATATATGGGAAAAAAATTCAAATTTTAAACTTTCTGCTCTAATGGGAAAAAAATTTCTAGTAAAAAGGAAAAATTCATTAATTTGGGGGTTCGGACGCCCTTGGTATTAACCTGTCCCATAGAAGAATTAGCCTCTCCCGGACGGTTGGACAAGTTTTAATGTAAATCCATATATACATATGTTGGATACATAAACGTAGGATTAAATTATTTGTCCTGAAGAGCTACTCAAGAACAAATATTGAAAGTTTAAACTCAAAAGCATAATTGATATTCCTTCTGTGTGTGTTCAATAAGGATATAACTATATCCTTATTGAAACAAAGCAGCCACTCACAGTTGTGAAATCAAGTGACACTACATCCTATTTGAAAGGAGTTACATCGATTTAAGTACAATCAAAATAAGTAAATTTCAGAAATGTGGTTCATCTATATAAAAATAGTCTTAAACAGAATATAAAATATCCTTATTTTCAGCGGCTTTTAAAAAGTATTTTAACACTTTATTATCAGATTAATTTGTTAATCTTAATTCAGCTTATAGTTATTCGAAATAATATATCTCAATAATTACCTCCAGGCGAGGCTTGAAATTCATACAGTATTTAAAAATATAATCTTCGTCTGTTTTGTCTATCCTTTGTTTATAAAGTTCTTCAATATTACTACGAACCGAATCAATATTGAATGTCTCCACATCCGAGAAAAATTAAACACAGCTCATTAAGGTTAACAAAATTCACTAGTTACCGACTATGCTTGAAACGTAGTTTCTTGTGCCTTTGACCAATGAAAGGTTTCTCTAAATATATCTAAGACATAATTGTACAAATTCGCAGGGCACACGGACTTCTTTTCAAAATGTTCAAACCTGGACATTTGGGGATGTTCTTTAAAGGCTTTTTTGTGGTGTTGGGATCAGGGATGAGGAGTCGTTACATAAATACTCGACTCCAACTGCAACTCCAATTAGAGTATTTTGAATGTCACCGACTCCGATTCCATTACATATTTTTGATTACAATATATTTTATAGCCTCTATAAGTACAATTGAGTTATTTAAGTCTAGAGACTATAAATATAGATTTAATTTATAACTACAGGTAGTTATTAGTTATATGCAGTAAATAATTGTGTCAGGTATAAAGAAAATATTTGGAATATAAGATATTTAACAAGATGAACAACAAATGAAATTGATCAAAATATATCCATTGCTAATACATTCATTATTTTTCCGAAAATAATTTATGCACTCACAAGCAAGGAACAACAATACATGCAATCTGTCACTACAACGTTACACTTTTCTCTGATGACATTGACTATTTACAAGAATTAGTAATGAACTAGCATGGCTAGTGGCTATGCTCTACCCAACATAATAATTTAGAATTTAGATATGTTGGAAGATTGTAATTGTATAGACTATAGAGAACGTTTGAAATTTGTAAAGTAAACGTATAAATGAGTTAACTTATAAATTTAATAAATCAATAATACATAATGCGTATAATTTATAACCATTTAGGGAAAAAACGTTTAGTCCAAAACTTCTAAATAAGTTTTATTTACATAAATTTTAATGACTATTGCACCCGGAGTCGGTACAAATTTCCTAACTCCTGAGTCCGACTCCAAATCAGCAGCCCTGGTTAAGATCAAGTTTGACCAGTCATTCTATGAAGACACTCGTTCATGTTTTTTCATTTTTACCAAAACTGTACACCGTAAAGCAACTGATCCCAGCTGTTTGATGATTATATATCGAGTGCTCTTGTCAGCATAAATCAAAATAGCAGATGTTAACCCTTTTATTTTTTTTTCAAAATGTGTTTAAAATATACTTATTTAGAAGATAGAATGATTCTTTTTATTTTTTTATTCAAGCAATAATTTTATAGATTATCTCTAAACTCTTCAAACATGCACTTGAATAGGTATGAAAGTTTTTTTAAACAGCTGGTATTCTTTTACATGATAAATATAAGCGGATTACAATTACATATTCAAATTTCTGGGCTGGATTGATATAACCAGAAATATTAGTTGTTGACTAATGCCTTCATTAAATATATAAGACCTTGTTTAGCTCCGATATAACCTTTTAAATATTATCTGTCATATTCTTTTTTCTACATTACCTTTTTGTACAATTTACGACGCCTCTAAAGGGCTTATCAAAATAGTATATGCATGGAAATAAAAATAGAATGCAGAGCCTCTTTCGAAAAAAATCATACCAGCTTATTTTTGTGTTGACATACCACTAATATCATATTGACCTTTTTCACCTAACGTCATAACTGGGGAGGTTGGTAATCTTGTATGAGGTATCAACAAGTAATACAGGGGCTGTCAGGGAAATCCAGACTACTTTTGACTACATCTTGATGAATAAGGGAAGCAAGTAAAGGCTTGAAATTTTATTTACATGTTCTAATAATACTAAAGAAAAAAATCATTGAATGTGTCCGCCTTTTTGCCAACCATTCACTTGATACGAGGCCTTCAAGGGCTCGATGCTGTTGTGTGAATTAGCAGAGACCTTTCTGTCTAACTCCCCTTAAAAGAAGTAATCCATAGGATTAATAAAGTAGGTGTTAGAGGTCTAGTTATGGGGGTGTCAAAATGACACTTTCTCTTTTTTAAATAAGTTTTGGCCCATGCGGGCCTTGTGATAAGGTCCCGATTCTTGATGAAAAAGGAACTCAATACCATTGGCCACAGGATTAATACAAGTTATGACTTGTTAAGACAGGTGTTCACAGTACCTGTCTACATCTCCCCTCACCTTTGCCTCAAAGAAGATGGGGGCATGACAATGCCATTGTTTCTCATACAAATAAAAGCTAATTTTGTTATCATGGGACTTCAAATCATTGAGCAATTTTCTTCTGTGGGAGCTCTTCATTTTTTCTTTAAGGATATGACTTTTGTAGAGGCGGTATGGCTCATCCTCAGGTCAGTGTTTATTGGCATGGAGACTGTTGCACGGCTTACTTGGCAAGTGCGTTAATCAAAGTCTTAGGAGATTTTTTAAGGATAGGTTTCAGGCCTACAAGGAATATGTATTTGCATTTTTAATACTTCTGGACTTGTGGGGTTTTCTCTTGTGTGCTCCTTCCTCCTTCCAGCGGCTGTATACGTCATAGACTATATTCTTTGGATACCTGAGCATCTTCTTGATGTACGCTGGGCCTAGGACTCATCTAACCAGGACAGGACAATGCGCTCACGCGTTTCCAATATGGGCCTTTGTTTATTCTACATGGAATGTCTCTCTTCAAGTGTTTTGCTACAAAATAAAGAGTTTTTAAAAGTACTTTGATAGGAAAAGTCATCAAAATAATAAAAATGAGGCATTATATATTTCTAATAGAAGTGGTAATACTTAAATTAGTACTTAAATCAAAATAAACATTAAAAATATATAAAAAAGAAAATGCACTATCAAAAAGTACAAAGTTGGTCCAAGTCTACAAGTCAGATGATTTTGATTGAAATTTAGCTTTTTTGCTATTAGTTTCTGCATTCTTAGCTGCCATTTTCTTTTTTGTTAAAAATCGGATGTCATCAATCAGTTTAGCACTGAAATTGTTACCCATGGCATTAAACAAAGTGAATGAAATTCTTTGAAGCAAAGCTGACCAGGTTTTTCCTCGCACTTTACTCCCACAACGGCGATAATGTCAGAGTTTAAACTTTCCTGCATCTTGTCAAGGAATGTGGCAACAAATTAAGCTCTAGGATTTGGGGTCCCATATAGACTGTCTTTCTCTTCAGGAGTAGCTGTGATGTAAGAGAACATGGAGTGAGCATAAAGACAGGAGAGGTAGAGAAGGTCGGATGGAGTTGACAACCCCCTCTACTCATTATGTCGATGAATTATTTCAGGTATACATGCTGATTGGTTGGGCTATCGAAGGCTACTGAGTCCGGAGTTGTGTCTCTGATGACCATTAACTCTTGGCATGATGTACAACTGATCTTCTTCTTCAAAGAAAAACCAGTATACCCGGCAACAAAGTAGTGAGCATTTTTCTCTCCCTTTGGAAGCTAGTTCCCGGAGGTCGTCTGGTTGCCAGCTAGTCAAAATGAGCTTAATTTTATCCAGCAGACCTTTAATTTCTGAAGTAGTCATACCTGAAAATTTAAGAAAGTAAAATATTGTAATGATATAAATATATTGTAAAAATAAGTAATACCTAAATAAAGAAGCTTACTATTAACAAATATCTTATTTACCTGAGAATCTGACAAGAATACGAATCTTTTCCTCTGCTTCCAGGATCTGTCTCACGCTGATGTAGTAGATACTTCCACTTAGTTGTCAGTACCAGCCGAACCTTCTTTCGATGGGATCAGACTGGAACATGCCGAGGAGTACATAGGAGAAGTCTTCAACTAGGAGAAGATACTCTACCAGATCTGATGCAGCAAAGCACGTCTTCTTTGTTGCTAGGAAGGCTTCTGACGCCAGGTGCTTTACTGTTTTGCCACTCGATGAGAAAGTTGACAAAATCTCTCGAGAAAGAGAGGACAAGTTTGTTCTTTTCAGAATTTAGTTCCGGAAGCTCATCTCTCTTTTCGTAGCCAACTTCAGGAGTCTTGACGTTTAGAATATTTTACATAGTCCTGAGCTCACATTCTCCCACCTGAGTTCGGTTGAAAGAAGACAAGGTGAATATTATCTAGCTGTTGGTTTGGTGAAGAGGAGAGCCATTTGCTCACGAATGAAAGAGAACTTAGAAGCTTGCTTAGGTTCAATCTCTGAGGAGTTGAGAAACTTCACTAACTTGTTGAAAATGTCTTCCAAGGTCTCTATTTGATTCAATTCTTCTTTTTCTCCCAGAAAGGAAGCCACATTGATGGCTTGAATCACAGTGTTGACCTTGCCTTCTGAGGTGATGCGTGTCAATCAACACACCAGAGTGGTACAATTTGAATGACAAATCTGTCTCAAACTGGATGCTGGCTACTACTTGGGGCCCAATTTCTCATCATGGGATAGTTTCAAAAGGGCAACACTTGGTTTTGTGATGAGGATGAATATTATCTTACCAAAACGTTGCATTGTTTTTTTTCAATGGACCCATGTTGCACGCGTGTTTGAATTCATGTTTGCGCGTGCCCGGTCCTGCTTAAAGGAGTCTTTGGCTGGGCTGTGTTCTCTGCAAGCAAATTCGATGATGGTGTTCCTCCGGGTCTCCTACATCGTAAATACTTAATTTGAATTATAAGTTGCACAATTAATTAAGGCTAAGGCTCAATATCTCACTTTAAAACTGAAATTACCCTGCAAAATACTTTTCTAATTGTTGAGGATGTAGTTAAAGATGGTCGTGATTAACCAGAACGATTCTGTAGCAAACCTTGTTTTTCTTTGATGAAATAAAAATGAAATTCATGAATTATTCCCCTGTTTTTGGATTTCAAAACGGGAATGTTAATTAAAAGGACTTAAAACTTCACCATCAATCAAAATCTATATCTCTTAAACACTAATTTGTATTTGAAAAATATGTTATTACATCATTAATAATTTACATTTACATTGTGTAGACCATAAATTTAATATTTCATTTGTAAGGGTTAGGCATTTTCTTTCTATAATTATCATACTTTTCTGATACCTAATCCCTCCAGAATATCATTAATTATACAAATACAACCATTTTAATAGGCGTAAGATATGATTATATTTGAGATAGGCAAAATATCTGTGAATTGAAACAAACATCTTCCTCTTACACCTTGGTATCTAAAATTAAATTATGAACTTTTCCATATCTTATCACTTAGTGAAATAAAAAGAAAATAAAAAATTGCGCGTTTGTTTCTTTTTCACTGGATTTTATAATATTTAATTCCAAGTATATTTAGATTTTGAGGCAAGATATTGGGAAGGTTTTGTGCTATTTGCTATTCTGTCTAACAGAAATCAAAGTTCAGATGAGGAAAAATTAATTACTGTGGCTGTCAGTAACTTTAAAGCTTATATTGCTCTACAGATAACAGAAGATAGGGGTGGTACTGGTGGTAGAAATCGAAGGACTATCTTGATATCGGATGTAGCTAGATACATCGTTTTATCCTTGAGGATTCTCCGATCGAAAGACACATCATGGAACTATGCCGCCGAATTAATTAGATATTTTCCATCGATATCACTTCGGTATGAATGTATTCTTAGGTTGGTATAAGAAGTATAGGCAAAAAAATCTGGATTGAGTTGGCTTGCTTTTTTTTTTTTTTATTTGTTTGAGTTGTTTTGCTGTTTCTCTCTCTCTCTCTTTTTTGTTTGTTTTTTTGTTAAGTACATTAGATTATCTATACAGTTGAGCCCAAAACTATTCGTACCCTCTCAAAAAATGCCAAGCAAACAAAATTAGATATTCATGTTGGATCTGAAACTCATTTAGAATTTTCTTAGTCAATCAGAAATTACTCTTAACTAAAAAAATTATAATAGTTTATTCATTTTTCGGAGTAAATTAACAAAATAAATATCATTTTTGGCGTTTCATAAGTATTCATACCCGAGAGCAAAATGACTTAATACTTTGGGCTCTGGCTTCTTCAAATATTGAGTACGCTTGGGATAAGTCATTAACAAATTAAGGCAAAAACTGAAATCGATTTTGGCACACTCTTCTTGACAGAATCTCCAATGGTATTCCAGATTTGTTGGATGTCTTTTTCACACTGCTTTTTTGAGTGTAGTCAATAGATTCTCAATAGGATTAAGGTCAGGATTTTGGGATGTCCAGTGTGTTACCCAAAACTTATGTGAGCCATTTTTGAGTATTTGCTTTGCTTTGCTTGCTGGAAACACCAATTTCTTCCAAGTTTAAGCATCTTTGCTGATTGATGTAGATGCATTTCAAGAATCTCGATGTAGTCGTCCTTTTTTATGATGCCATCAATTTTGTTAAGCTCTCCAGTTCCATTGGTAGCAAAACAAACAAAAATCATAAATGCTTCTGCCACCGTGTTTCACTATTGGAGTAGTGTTTTTAGGCTTTTGTCGTCAAATGTACGGATGCTGGTTGTGGCTAAGCAACTCCACTTTTATCTCATCTGACAGTTGTTTGATTGTTTTCAGTTTTTAGGTCTTTTAAAAAATTAATTAATTTTTTATTATGATGTTAAATAATGTTTTTCAAACAAACAAAAATTTCTTATTATATATTTCTTATTTTTATTTTTGTACATCTAAATATTTATTCATAAAGACCTTGCAGATGAGAAAAATAAATAAATATATATTTGATCAATTATTATATTTGAATTGAGGTTGGCCAATGGCTCCTTGTTCTAGGCCCAATCACTTATCAGTTTTTTTGTAAGAGCGCGAGGAGAAGGCGGTAGTGTGACATATGGTACGCCTGAACTAAACCCCAGCTCAATATTAGCTTCATGATACATGATTTTGGAAGGAGAAAATGAATTTCTGCTATAAAGAGACATTTCAAATAGCATTAGTGCCGGTAAAATATTATAATAGTATTTAATTTTATATGTAATTATTAATTATGGATTTTTAACTTAATTTATTGGAGATATAGGCGATATTTCTTTTTTTAGAGGGAGATGTTAACACATCCACGAATATTAAATATGAATACATAAGAAGAACCACATTCATGAAGCATTTTTTCGAAGTACGAAGTTTTAATTCTCAGTTCCTAAAAAATACCAAAAAATCATGCTCACTAAATACATTAGACCAACTATTGTACTTAATATTTGTGTTTTAGTTCGTTTGTAGGCGAGATTGAGCTACAGATTCGATTTTGATTCTATAAAGGTTTGTCAACTTAAAACTTTGAGACCTCGATTCATCTATACTACAAATGTAAAAAAATTTGTCCCATCCTTAAGATGGTGGAGGAAGAGATCTCTATGAACTTGGAACCCAAACACTGAGTCCCTTGGATTCGCTCATTTTAACGTTTAAAAAAACGTTTAAAGTGATAGGTGGAAGGTCCAAAGAACAAAGCATATATCTATGACATATTTATTCCTAAATATTTTACTGTAGAGCTTTGCTCGTTAAAAACACTGCTAATGATGATTTTGTGTGTGTGGAAAAACTACAAAGACTGCAATGAATCTAAATGACTTTTTTTCTGTCCAAAGTTCAGCTGCTGCCCTGTTACGCCGAACTGCCAATGAAAATCCCTTCTCTATGTTTCTCTACATATAATATTATCTCCTTGTAGTAATAACAAAATGAGAACAGAAATAAGGAATAGTTATTGGCCCCTATAATTCAATTTCTTACACATTAAATATTAATTTAATGTTTCAAAAACTTCTTCATTTTAAAGCTATTATGATTCTAGTTATAATTGAAGCAAAAGTTAACTTTTACCCCGTGGACTCTGATGTATATTTCACAATGATACAACTCCATCAAAAATTAAGTTTTTCATAACTTACCATTTTTAAATTTTTCCTTGCCCGTTGGATCAGGTAACGGAATTCAGACAAGTGTGCCCCATGATATGCTCTATATATAAACAACAAACCGTGTACATAAGTAATTATGATAAAAGTTGATAATATGATGAGTAAAACTAGTTTAAAGTTTATATATATTTTTTTCTAAACGTTACAGTATTTCTATTAAATAACAGGATTTTGTTATTTCCTGAAATTTTGTAATTTAAAAGTTTGTTTCACTGGATTTGGACAGGTCATTGTAATCCTCAAATTTATATAATGTTTATAACTTGTCATTGGCCTATCATCTAATTATACGTTCTTAATACAATATTCATTTCTGGGAGGGCTTAGAAATTTGTTTTTAGACATTTGACAGATAATACCTACAATTGTATATATTAAATCATGCTCTGATATTTCCAATATAATCCTCATATCAATTTTTATCAAACTTATCATTTGTTAATGTCAATGAACACTTCACATCTACTATTATGAAAAATACCTTTCCATTTATATATTAGACTCTATTGGAAAATAGTCTAGCTACAGTGTTTTTTTAAACTGTCCAGAAATTTAGCTGGATATAAGAGCAACCTATACAGTTAAAATGTACCTATAAAACGAATCTGTCCAGGATTTTTATACCGTGTGGTCCCTTCAAATCTAAACATTTACTAATTCAATAATTAATAAAGGGTTTTGGGATTGAAATTAATTCATACTTCCATATATTAGAGCATAAACAATTAGTAACAAACCAGAACACACCTGAGCTCTCTAGCTTACATACAAATCCAGAAAATGCCACTTGAACGTGATCGACAAATTTTCTTTCGTACACTCCAAGCAGTTAGGCATCTACGGGACTATCGCCTACGCCATCAGCAAGTCTGAAACGTTGGAAAGGAAGAAAGGCTCTCTTAAAAAGGCCGTACTGGATCTGGAGGAATTAAAGAAAACAACCCAGGATAATTCCCTCAAGTCTATGAGGGCTCATGCAAGAGATCTCTGGGTTTCACACTAGACTATGTAGAGAGCTATCAAAAAAGTCGATGGAAAGAGTCTGGTGAGGGATGAGAGGCCACTTTTGACACCAGCAATGAAAGAATCCCATCTCCTCAGTTGCAAGACTCTTTTGCAGGTTTTTTAAAACGCTTTTGGTCCTTCTACAGCCCTGATACCAAACTCCTTGACTACAACTTTTAGGTACATGACAAGGAGAAGGTCTGTAGTGTCTGCTATCCAAACACTGAGTCCCTCAAAGCCACTATCAGTCAGCACTGAGACGCCATGACAGAGGACTAATTCTGCAGCGGGTGCCAGGCCTTCATCTACCGCCTGGAAGACTGGAGGATAAGCCATCATTCCTGGAAGGCTATATGATTTAGAGAGCTAAGACATACATCTATTTATAATATTAATCGTGTTAAAATTTTATTGTTTCTTTTTTGTAAGTTGACTTTAATACATAAACACAAATTTTAAAAACTGATATACCTACTTGGTACATAGAAGATTGAATAGATCATAAAATAATGCAATAATTCATAAAGTATAATGCTCTTGCACCTACATAATTAAGATACAAAAACAAAAGGCACATAATTGATTTATTATCGTTTAAATATTTTCAATTTGATCAAATGACCAAATAATGTCTGATAGTTGAAAGATTCTTGAAATTCTATTGTTAATGAATAAATTAAATATTGTTGAAGTTTATAATTCAAAGTGCTTCAGATTTAAATGGACCTTTCGGTACTATAACAAATCCCAAACGTATCAATTTTAAAGGGCTATAACAACTGTATATACTGCTATATTCAGACTTATTATTTGACCTCAAACACGTACGAGATTTTTCTCTCGTTGACAGCCTGATGAGTGTTTTTATTTTCTTATTCTTTAACTCTTAAAAATAGAACACATATCAAGCATAAAGTAATTGATGTAATGATGGAGAGTAACGCTGTGGATTTGTTAGGAAATTTTTTGGACTCAGAGTATATTTGAAAATCGCCATTGGAGTAATGCCTGCTTTCACTAAATAAGAATTGAGCTTTATATTTTATTACCTCCTTCCTATAGGTGCTTGCTGCTAATCTCATGAAATGTTATGACAGCCAAGCTGCTCGTCTCCTGAATATTCTTCAAATTGTCAAGGTGAAGATGTCAATTTTCATTTTTTTCTTTTTTTTTTTTACATAATGGAAGCACATATTTTATACAACTCTAGAGATGACCTAACAACACATGGGTCTATTAAAGAATTAACCAGGTAAAAAAACAGGCGTACCCACCAGTGAGACAAAGGCCTTGTCAATATGGCATATTTATCCATTTTGGGCTTGTATCTACATTAGAACTGTGGTCCAGTGTTTTTATTGTTGTGTAATTTAATAGCAGCGTTAATACATTGTTAGAGTTGACATGTTTCTAATGAAAAAACTAATTTTAAGAATGAAAGAAGGAAAAAAGATTGTTGCGTGTCCTCTTCCTGCTTTTTTGTTTATTATTTAATAGGTCCTCGTTGTGTAGACATCTCCCTCTAAAAGAAGAATTATTGCTTATCTTTGGTGTAAATTGTTTTAAAAATACATAATAAAATAAATATATACGAATTTAATTAATGTTCCCTGCACTAATGCTTATTGGAGATGTAGAAGGTTCTTCTCTTTAATGCATTTTCTTCCCCCACCCCCCTAAGAAAATCATAAAAAAGGTAGTTCATATTAACAAGGGTCTTAATACCATACTATATATAGTTATGTAAATCGTGTGAATTTTTTCGGACTCCTTTTTTTTGAATTTTTAAAATGAATAATGAATTTTCTTCTCATCGGGGATTGTCATTATTAATTAACTCCTGACTAACTCGTTTCTACTACTACAATTATATTCAAAACGTGCGTCCTTGTATAATACGGATAGTAACCTTGATGTTTATTGGGCAGTTGTAATTGTAAGTCTTTGTGGGACTCAATGTAGAATTGAGCATCGACATCGAAGTAATTCTTGCTAAGATCATTTCTTATTTCCTTCTCCGTCATCCTATATGATTGCAGCTGATTTAATGAAACGCCATGAGCTAAGCTCCTTAAAAATATTCTTCCAATTGTCAGGGTTACCATATCAATTTTCGATTTCTTTTTTTAACATTCCCAAAATACACATAATTTTCATCAATAACCATTTGTCTCGCTCTCGCCTTCTCCTCGCGCTCGATTTTTCCTGACAATAATGTCAACTCTACGCACTGTATACATCGACACTGATAGTACAACCGACAATTTACTTCGATCGCTGATTTATCAAGATTCCTGCTAATGACACATCTTTGACAAAATAAATTTTGGTCTCGTGTGGACGTGACACTTTTTGAATCCAAATTAAAGAGATAAATGATCATTTTAAAAACTTTGCCGTGTAAACAGAGCTTTAGACAAAGTCAAGATCAAAAAAACTTTTGGGGAGTCATACTGATTGCATCAAAAAGGGGTATAGTGACAAAAGCCAATCTCGAGAACCACATGACTGGCCAGACTACATCGAAAGAATTTTTCAGTGTTATATTCTGTGAACAAGTTGTACTTTATACAAGCATGCTGTACAAGTTACAATTTCAGAAAATGGGACGAAGGATTTATATTTAAATAAATAATTTACGTTACTTTCAATGTAAACATTGAAATTCTATTTTTTTATTCGATATACATATTCAAGGTCTAATGTCTAATTTTCCTTATAAAAATGACTATTTAAGAGGTACTCTGCGGCATATTATAAAATTCAAGTGCACCATAACTCATAAAACGATAATAAATAAGTTATTTTAATTGAAACAATAGCATCAATTAATAGATCTCAGTAATTAAAGTGGTCGGTATTATGATTAAGTGAAATACACTCAGACGTATAAATAACAACTCGTACTGTGTACACAACATATTTGTTATTGTTTCGTAAATTTATCCATAAAAGATATTCCTGATAAACATTACTTAGTAAGAGGTATTCTTCTGCACATTAGTCCAAATTTTGACATATCCCCCAGCTCTGTTTTAAATCTGAAGGACACGTTCGAGATGGATGCAAAAGACGTCCTAACGAACGTTTTTCCTTACTCCAGTCCCTTCCGGTTCAATCTTGGTCCAGTCTTGTATATCCGTCCTAAAAAACTTAAAATGTTCGGACCTTGATGACGTCACTCAAAGTTATTTCTTCTTTGTTTAATCATTTATAGTACTGACATTCCTAAGGACCGACAGTCTTAAGGACAGGTCCTAAGACTGGATTGAACTGGCCCCAATAAATAAAGACCGACATAACCCTCATCAGAAATGTTGACTTGTGTTTGAGCTTAATTGACTATATTTTAAAGACTCTTGATTCAACTTGAACCAACTTTATACTCAAATTAAGAAACCCTTTGACCCTATTTTATAATTGTAATTAATCAGTGGGGGCGGCAGAGACTGTGATGGAGAGTTTTGAGCTTTTATCAAAAATTTAAACTGTAAAACAGGTAAAACATTTATTTTCAAAGTTTTGTTTCTACCAAAAAAAAAAAAAAATGTTCCTTTGTTAATATTCGGGTGCTTCTCCTCTAATTGTTACAACTTAATTATTCTGAAAAGTTTTTTAATTAAATTCTTTACATTTAATCTGAGGACTTGATAAAAATATTCAAGGCCTCGTATCCTACTCAATGAAAATATAAAGGATTTAGACTTGACTTGTTATGACAGACTTAAGATTCCAATGGGTTTCTTTTATTTATATATACTAAACGTGCTTAGAATTTACAACTCTACAGAGGTGGGATCCAAAACATTCAATAGTGGTATGACTAAAAATGTAATTTTTAGGGAATCAAGAAAAAACAACTCGAGACCAATTTCCGATATGTTTAAATATTACAATATTTTATTTAATATGTAAGACTGGTACATTTGAATTTGCCGCCATTTATCTCCAAGATGTCCAAAACTGTAAAGTCTAGGGACTTGGGGAAGGGATTGGGTGAAGGTAACTTGGAAGCAGAAAGACGTCAGTCATCTTGTTGCTGCATAACTTTGGATTTTTCTTGACTAAGTGTAGTTCTTGATGTTGTATGCAGTCTGGATAGAGATGTTAACGGTCTCTGCAGCCTTCTCGACACTGACACCGGCGCAGAGGAGATTGCGCATGCTTTGTCTTTCTGTTGTTACTCCGACATTTTTATACTTTGAGACATGGGATGACAAAAAAATTATTTACTTTTTAAGATGTTTTTTGATTGTGTAATGACACATTCAGGGGTGAAAGCAAAGATGGGATGGAGGGGCTACAGCCCCTCCATCCCAAATATCCAAATTTCCAAAAAAATTAATTTTTCTATTTTTTCCCCTAAAAATTGTTTTTTTTTGTGAATAGCTATCGATTTTGAAAATAATTTTCTGAATGTTTATAATGTAGTTTTTGTTTTGTTTTTGCAAAAAAATCATTTTTTTGCAAACAATTTTAAGTTTTGAAGTTTTTTTATAAATAGATTATGATTTTTAAAAAAAAATTTACAAAACAATTAATTTTTCGTTAGCATTTTGTAATTTGTGAAAAAAAATTTAAAATTTATTATTTTGTAAATAGCTGTGAAAATTAATATTTATAACTTTTTTTGACAGAAATTTTATTTTTTGTTTACAGTTTTGAGAATTTAAAAATAAATTAAAAAATTTTTGTGGCCAAAATATGATAATTAAATCTTTTTTCTCCGAAAATTTCTTTTTGTGCAGCTGTTTTTCAATTTAAAAAAAAAATTCATTTTTTGAAAATTTTTGTTTTTTGTGAATAGCTATCAAAAATATGATAATTAAATCTTTTTTCTCCAAAAATTTTTTTATTTTTTTGTTTTTAAAAAAAATTTACAAAACTATTAATTTTTCGTCAACAGCTGTGGAATTTTTCAATTTAAAAAAAAAATTAATATTTTTAACATTTTTAGTGTAAAAAAAAAAAAAAATAAAAAATATTATTAGGTGTGGTTTTTTGATTTTTGAAAATTTTTTTTTTTTCAAAAAAGAGCTTGAATTTAAAAAAAAAAATTTCAAGTTTTTTTGAATTTTTTTTTCAAGAACTTAGACCCCTGACCCCCCCAAAAAATGATATATATATATAAATATAATCCTGTGGACCTGTGGAAAATAAGGGGAATAAAATACTACTGCACGTTTTGGGTCCTCATTCTGTTCAAATTGGTTAAAATGATGTATAGTATGATTTATTTTTGCCCCAATTATATTTTCACTCAAATAACGTTTCTATACTTCATCCATTAAAAAAAAATAAGAAAAAAAAAAACTCATTTTATAAATATTAATTAATTATAAACGTTATTAAACAAGGATTTATGTTGAGAAATCAAAATTGTTATACAATTTTTTTGACTAGAGAGGACATTTTAAAGTTGTTTACTTGATACTCTAATTTTTTTATTTTCAGTAACACACAACTTACTTTTTAACACATCTGTGACCAGCATATACATATAAGTTATCCCTACGACTAAAAATCTGCTCTGCAAACAAATATATAACCTTGTACTTTATAAATCTATTCGCAAACCCAGTACAACTTCTTTATATTTTATGTAAAATCCAGTGCTTGTTCTCGAAAAGTTCTCAATTTTTATAATACCTATAATTAAAAATATACATTATTTCCAAGATGTTGTGACAATCGTTAGCTTTTTGGTCAGTGGTTGCTTAAAAAAGTGGCACATCCTAAGAAGTATTTTCAGAGCACCCTCTATCGGAGTAACATACACCCATAAAGAAAAAAATACATAGAGGCGACAAGTGATTTTTGGCAGTTTGGTAAAGCAAGGCAGTAGAAGATTAATATTATCAGTTTGCGGGAATGAACTGCAGCTCAAGGAGGGGCTATGTTATTTTCAACTTCAGCTTCAGGAATAATTTGATTCTTCAACTTTTTAATACGTGATAAGATTTGAATATACTTTCTCCACTTGGGATTACAGATTCTCTATCAAGAAACTTCATATTCTGTATTTGTTCATAAATGATAGTTTTATACTTTTACTAAAATGGTAAAATTTTGTGCTTTATACGTTTGCTCTAATTCGGAAAAACTTTATTATCTCGACGTAGTTTCCATAAGTTTTCTGGAGATCGAGGTAAAGCTTGGATTAAATCCTAGCCCCCAATTCAATTTCAAGTTTCGTTTCCTTGAATACTAATAGTCAATAGAGATTCCAGATGACTGGATTAAAGCTGTTCATTTTAAGGACTTCCTGTCGTCCTTTCATCATGCAGTATGCTCTAATCACATTGCCAGAGAGCCATTTAAACACCCAAGAATAATCGGATAATCTTAAGGAAATTAAAATACAACGCTGTTCCTATCAAATTTAATGCAAAATCTCATAAGATTTAGCATTATGGAAGTCAAATAAATTAAATTGACGCAAGACAAGGTGACTGAAACAAATAATAGATATGAAATCACTAAAAAAGAAACCTCAATCCTAATGTCATGACTCTTTTGTTGAGTTCCATCACGAATTACAGATCAGACAATGAACCACCACCTGGCAAATGACGAGTAAAGAAATCGTCCAAATAAACTCTTGAATAAATAGCTGGTATCTTTAAAATATTTGATGGATAAATATATAAACATATCGTCAAAGTTGTTTGCTTAATCATTTCAGTTCCATACTCTTCCTAACTTAAACTTGTGATCCTCATTAACATAAATAATAAAGTTGCTTTTAAAATATGAGAGTGGTGAAGATAATGATGATTTTCTTGACTGAATACACAGAAGTCCTTAAATGGCCAAAACACTCCTTCATTTTGTACCGTAGTTGAATCTATCTTTCGCAATTTTATGTTATTTTAAAGATTCCCAGACTACTCTAAGCTACCGTCTCTTTTTACTATCTTGTCCAAGTTGAGTCTGATTAATCATATAGTAACCATTATCTATCACTTTACAGACTAAATGAATCATATATCAATACAACATATAGTCATTTCATCAATTTAAAAATCCCAAAACTGACTGAAATCTATATTATAACGCTTTGAGGCCATATTTATGTCTTGATTTACTTAATATACATACAAATATCCATTCACATACGAATGGATCCCTTCCTAATGCATTAAGTACATCATTCTTGTCCTCCCAGTCTCATAGAGATACGTAGTTGTCCATAGCATATATTTTTTCGAATTCGAAGTTATCAGGTTTCTGAGTCCAATTCCTCATGCTCCAAGATAAGTCCAAGTCATGATGCCTCTAACCTAAGACGTCACTGGATATGATATGAGTACATTAAAATAAATGTATCTTTTGAAATATCAACTGTGACGTCATTTCATTGAACGTACCCTCACTGTAAGATGGGGTATAATAAGAAATTTTTGCAGAGTTGATCAATTTCCTTCTAATTGCAATGTATTCTATAGGATTGTGTCTAGAGTATTTGCAATGCAAGGACGAAAGAAAATTATTTGCATCTTTATATACTCAGACATGTCTATCTTGGAGATCTCATTTTCTGTTGCATTTAATATACGTTCTCAATTCTTTTGAAATAATTTGAAAAGAGAAACTGCAGGAAACCTTGATTCTTCAATATTTAATGCTGTAAATAAATCACTCAAAATTATCTCACTAACATAATGAGTAAAAAAGAGCAACATAGATTTTTAACTGAATTGTGATATAAACAGCTGTAATATATCCAGTATTTGATGCTGTAGTGTCGCAATACATGTGACGACATAGAGTATAGCTATAACCAAGAGTAGCTTTATATCACTTTCCTTGACTATTACTGATAAATTACCGTTGTTATACTCTATGATGTCAAAATCTGTCTGTCTTGCCAAGCAGTTGGTACGGTACATAAAATTGAAAATTCTAGCTAGGCCGATTACATGATGGTTTAACCTACAACCTTCTATTAACCTTGCCTTTGTACAAATATTGTGTGCCTCAGTGCTGGGTGGATGCCAAACGACGCACATGACTCCATAGATTCTGATGCTGCAGAGCTGAAATAATTTTTAACTGATTTCGTGTCATCTAATAATTTTAAATTGGTGCATTATGTCCAAATCGGGTAAATGAAACCTGATTTACTCCGAATAAAAAAAGATTATTAATACCTTAATGTTGTGGGCAAAGAAAATGTGGCCTCCTATTTCGCCAGATCTGAACTCTTTGTAGTACAATGTAAGGAGCAGCATCTTAGGGAAAAAGAGTCCCATAAACGTACACAAATTCAAGATGATTTAACATTTTGAAAAAAAAAAAAAAATTGATGTTATACGTAGAATTATGCCAAAAGAAAAATGTAAAGTTTACAAATGATTGATGGATTACATGATAATTTTTTGATTCATGTGATAAACTTATATTCAATTAATTTTCAGAATGAATAGAAAGGATATTAAAGATATGTGATGAATATGATGCATCTTAATTCGTGTGTTCTTTATACTTTTGTATTTGAATCATTTTTAATTTTCTATTTTTTCTATACGTTGATAACAATAAAAAAACATAGCAACTCTTGCAGAATATTTTTATCAAAAAGTATATTGTTAATTAAAAAAAAAAAAAATCACTCAAAAAATAAATAAATACGTCATTTTCTATAATATTATTTCTTAACTCTCGAACCCGTGACTGATTAGGCCACGTGCATTTTATTTGGAAATCAAAATATATTTAACCTCATTAAAAGTAATAAAAATTGGGTGTATTTTCTAGCTTTTTTATCTTTTTTTTGAAACTGCCCTACTAAAGAATGAATTTGATATTCCCAAGATATTGTTATTGTTATTTAATTCCTAAGGAGTGAGCTTTCTATCCTACAACATATCATTGAAGAATATGAAATAGTATTGAGCATTGTGGTGTGCTCATAAAGGACAAAGAGAGAGTAAGGATTTGTTTCAGAGTTGTAATTGTAAATCCTTGCAGCACTCAGCGTATAATTAAGGATCGATATCGGAGTAATTCTTGCAAATGTCATTATTTATTTCCATCTTCCTCTCGTTACAGTTGGTATAAACTCATCTAATGGAACATCATGACAGCTAAGCTGAAATTGCCAGGGGTACCATGTTGATTTTCGGTTTCTTTTTTTAACATACCAAAAATGCTGCAGGTTAGCATCACTGTTTATTAATAAAGCATTTGTGTCACTCAAGAAATAACAGGAGGACTTTGTTTCTTCCTCAATTTGGTTGATTTTATTTTCCTAATTTTTTTGAGAGATTTGTAGAGAAAATACATTTTCCCTAAAATTTTAGTAAGATAAAGATCTATTTTGTTACGTAGAAGCGTGAATGCGCTACAGCTCTCACGATTGAGTCTTGAGCGCCACTTTGAGTACTTCAAAATCAAGCGCTGCTCATTTAAAATTAGGGATGTGAATATTGGCTACATTTCCAGTGGGTGTAAAAATAATACTAACTGTATGTTGGCAAAATATGAGTGTTTTGTTAGGTAATTCCTCCCAATTTAAAAAAATTATAATTTGAATTAAATTTTTTGAAAATTATTCCTCCATCTCACAGCTGGAAGCAGCTGTGAGATGGAGGAATGAGCACAAATTCCGCTCCATTTATAGCAAAGCCATATAGCTTGGAATTATTGTGAAGAAGATCCCCAATTCTACTCGCCCATTAAGGACTTATACTTATAAATCCCGAGTAAACCTTCATTGTAACTATCAGGCTTTCATGAGCACGAGCACTATTAATACTTTATACTTAGGCGTTCCTATTTTAAGAATTGAATAATAAAGGTAGCAGCATTGGAAAATAGAAAACTTTGTTCGGATTGCCAAATATAAAAACCACTCCCGTTTTTAGGGCATACCTTGGTCAGGAGATTCTCTCAAAGTTACAATATTGTTATAGCATTTTCTAAGACGTGCTTTTTATAGAATTCCCTAATTTAGCCAATATTCACAATTCACATACCCTTATATAAATATTGTCTCATTCAAAAGTACAAAAATTGAATACACAATACATATTACTTGATTAAACATCTTTGCTATCAAAAAGGCTTAAACTGTATTAATACAAAGGGATTATATTCATAAACCCACTTACTTATTAGGTAAATAAATCGATTTATGGCTTAATTTGGAGAATGAATAAAATATACTCATAAATGAATCATAGTCCCGTGAGGCTATAGTACATCACGAAATACTTGAAACACCAATAAAAAAATCCGTCTCGAATAAGCTCTGAACACCTTCAATGGTGATGGGGAAATCAACACTATTTACTGACTCAGTCTTTGAATTCTCGTTCACAAAAAAGCCATTCTACATGAGTTCTTCAATGGTTTTTTTTATTTTTAAATAAGTGCATTGCCAACTTAGTAGGACTGTATTAGACCCTCTATAACTCAACAAAACAATGAAAATGACTTGATGAATCATTCGAAGTTTAAAAATAATAAAATTTGATAATATTTATCTGACAATTTATGCAATTTCAAAGTATTTGCGGATGCACTAGTTCTAAACATGGATCAGTATAGTTCAAACCGGCTTTACAAGTAAATACTATAGATAAATAGAAATATCATCAGCATATTAACGTTGTATCTAAAAAAAAAAAGGGAAACAAACAATATCTCTCAACATTAATATCTAAAAAAAAAAATCCAAAACACCAACAGAAGCGATGGTGCATGATCAGTACCAATCATTTAATTAATAGGTTTTATACGGTTGAGTATCATTCTAAAAAATTGAGTATTATGAGAAAAACTAAAATATTTTTTTCTGGTTGAATAAAACTAGGTCATGGTGTTCTGTTATTGCATCAAGTTGAAATCGAATCATCGGAGGCACTGTTTTTTTTATTGATCTCTTATTTACAGGGGTGAGCAGAAGTATCCGGACATATTTCTAATTGTTTATTTTTTAAAATCTAGTGTATTTATCTTGCTAAGCTCTGACTTCAGCTGAAAGTATTGTCCATTGACACACAACCTTTGTTTTTATACTTAAAAATTTTAGTTCTTGAAGCAGCAAGATCAAAAACGTAAATTAATTGTATAATTGTTTGGGCCGGCAACGATGCTAAGGCAATCATAAAAGTCACAAAATATGCCAAGAGCACCGACTTTGACGTCTGTAAGCGACTGATTGTGAGTAAGGAACTTTCCCATACCTCATGTGGTAAATACAAAGACAAAAACCTCGATTGGCCACTTCCTGGCTGGGTACAAGAGCTCCATCAAAACAAATGCTGGCATTTCAATGGCTTCTCATGCTCGGAGGAGGGTTATCTGTAGGAGGCCAGTGACCATGACCATCAAGGACGACCTTTGCTTGAATTCCTACATCAGGACAATGTGTCATCTTTTTACCACGAAAATTTTGGACATCAGGTTGTAAAGAGGTAAGAAACCTCCCCAAATTTGAAAATCAAATCCAGGCATCATACAAGTATTAAGTGATGAGTCAAACTTCACCTTGGAAACTGCCTACCATCTAAAGAATGATCGCTAGTTGGCAGAGGACACAGGTAATTTTCCTCCTGTGATGAAGACCAAGTTCTCCTCTAAGGTAATAGGGTTTTGCTTTACCACCAGCGATCGGCTCACATTTTTGACAACAGTCTCAAGTTGACCTCCACAGTGTACTTGGACCTTCTAAAGAAGGATGTGATGCCATGGCTGGAAGCCAAATATCCTCCAGAAACAAGGTTCATGCGAATTCAAGACTCAGCGCCTTCTCATGTTGCTAAAACTGTCATACATTAGAAAATCATTAGATAAGCTGATGAGTGACCTTCAAACAGCCATGAACTTAACCCATTTAATTTCTAGTTGTGGTCAGAGCTGAAGAGGAAGTTAAACACACATCCCCTTAAGATCCCAGAACCTCTCTGTGAGGAGGAAGAAGCCCCTTATCAACAAGAAAGATGTAGTAAAGACCTGCTCAGTTTTAATCTGATGATTGCAGTTGGTGATCAATGCCAAGGGTGATCATATTGAATGATACAACAGCTAATTGTTCAATTGCAATTTCAAATGTCATAAGTTTACTCTTAAAATGCCATCTGCTATTATATAAATCGACTTGAAAATATAGTCTAGAGACTTCTGCTCAGCTTTCTATATCATAATTCATATACATTTTCAGTATATTTTAAGATTTTATTGATATATAAACGCTAGTGCGTAAAAAGGAATTAATATCGCGTACCGCTTAGTATATAGCATATTTTTATGAGCGCTCTAGAGGCTATAGTACTCATAGTCATTACAGCATTTTATTTTTATTTTCTCAAACTCATATTAATATTTTTTCATTCTTGTGGAGTGAAAACATATGAATTGTTATAATTATTGAGCACTTATGTGTTCTTATGAAAAATAGAGAGTAACACTGAGGATTTGTTGGGGAATTATCTTCTATATTATAATGGCAAAATTTGTCTGTTTAATCACGCTTAGTTACTCCAGGTAATGCCAGTTTCTACTGCAAATAAATATATAAACAATATACTCACATAAACAATCGTTTTTTGTAATATATATTTATTTATCCAAGGCCCATCCGCAGTGAGAAATAACACCGTATGAACTTTCAAAGTACTGATTCTATGTCAGTAGTTATTTGCCCAGGTGAACAACATTTTAAAGGCTCATTATTTTACTTTTTTTAAAGAGTAATTCATTTTGACCGAATCGTTCACACATCACTAATATACTTACATATATTTTGCATTTTGATAAAGAAGAATCTCAAAACCAGTTTTTTAAGATTTATCATCACTTAACCTTGAAAGTAAACAAAAAAATATTCTTGGTTATGTGTTGTTTCAAAAACTATTATACATATATATTAAAATTTTGTTGTATGGATTTATTAATGGTGAACAGTTATTTTTTCACGTTTCATAATTATAGCATGTAGAAGTGGGTTATAATCATTAAGCATATGAAAAGGCGTTATTCTGGTTTGCGTAGACATAGATGACATATAGTTGTAAAATAAATGATCTGTGAGTATGATAATAATTTGTGTTTGTAAGAATATATTTGTAAGTCATTTGAAAATCTGGATATTATTTAGTTTGACTACATTAATAAAGGAACTAAAACTCTTGTTGAAAGATAATCAAGAATACCTTTTTGTTTAAAAAATGGACATGGACTCTAATTAAAAAAATAAACTAAAAAATTTGGACAAACTATTAATCTTGTGGGCGTTATGGGGTCAATTATAAAATCATTCATTTTATTTAACAACTATACAGGGTGTAACAACGAAATCCGTTGCTTTAGATTGCTGATTTTTCCTGCATATACGATGACGAAATTGTACAATACTTTTTTGTGGTTAAAATATACATATATACTTAGTATACAAAACACAGCCATGGAGTCAACAACAGAAGATTTCAAGCCTATTACACTTTCAAAGGCGAAATGCACGTGTGCTGTTGTGATGATTTTGCTGAACAAGAATCTGATTATGAGTAATAATTGGGTGTTAAAGATGACAGGAATTGACAAGAAAAGGTTTGCAGAGTTGAAGAAGATAGTGGTCTTGACCAAAGACTCAATCGGTTCCAGGAGCACTGTTAGGACAATTAGGTATTGTATCATTTTGTATGATCACTCTCGGCATTGATCAATAACTGTAAGCCGGACATAAAGGCTGAGCAGGCCTTTATTTCATCATCATTTTGGTTGAAGCTGATGTTCCTCTTCTTAGAGAGCTTCAAGGATCTCAAGCGAATGCTTGATTAACTTGACCAGTACCAGTAATCACACGAGTTATAGTAAAGGCTGTTGGAAGGCCACTAATCCGCTTTACTAAGGACGTGGAACTAGATATTGGCTAATGCTGAGTCTTGAATCCACATGGGAATTAGACTGTGGATATTAGGATTCCTAGCTCTCTGGCCTAAATTCGATGGATTCTTTTGCCAACGGTCAACAGATGTACTCACATAAACCAAATAAAACAGTAGTTAAATTGTACAGAAGCCGGTTTGGAGAAATTACTTTATAATTAATTGATTAGTTATTGTTATTCTAATTTTTTCTTTCAATAATTATTGGTGAGACAAAAACCAATTTTTTTTTCTAACTGACCAGACACTTGCTAGACAAGATAACAATTTATAAAAATGTGTGCTTATGTACATAATATATTAAAAAACCAGTATGGAAGTAGGCACGAAAGAAACAGGTTTGAAATATGTTTTCAAAAGGATAGTTGGGACTTCATTTCATAACACAAGTTTACCTTATGAATCAATTACTCAGCTTCAAAATCTCAATAAACCACTCCCTTGAAGATTTTTGGCGAATATTTTGTGGGTATTTTTGAAATGGATACTCTGAATTCTAGAATGTAGAATTTATAATTACGTTGAACAATTTAAATATGAACATATGCAAGATAATTTAAATTTGGGGAGTTGTACCAATCAAAAGTTGTTCATGATATCTTTTTATAAAAATATACAGAACCAGTTTATAATATATATTGATAGAGTCGATTATTTTCTAATGCCGCTTATATTGATCGTACTATTTCTCTTTAGTTTAAAAATAGGTCTCAGTTTTCAGCGATTACTTCTGAATTTTTTTACATCGATGATTCTTTTGCGGTTTACAAACAGTAAAAGTTGGGAACAGTTGGGAACAGATCTGGAAAACCAATTTGTTGCATAATTCATGCTGTTTTTCCATAGTTTTCAGGGATTTGTCACACTGTGCATTGTTTTGAGAAAAACAGCATCTTTTTCTTCTTCAAATCGGACTGGGTTTTTCCCCCGTGATTTCATTAACTAAACGCTGCAAAAGTTATATTTAATACTCGTTGTTTATGGATTGAGCATTTTCCAGGTAATTAATGAATATTAAACAATGCACATTCCAGAATACTGATTCCATAACTTTGTCAACCAACTGTTGAGTCTTACTGAGCTTTGGATTCGTTTATTGCATGAGGTACACTCGGCTGACTATCATTTGGACTCAGGAGTGTAATTACTTTGTCAGTTTTCATCCATAATCACATATCGTCTAAAAAATTGTATTTATACGGTTGAATTTCGCTAAACAATTAATTCTACATAGTTTCGCCATATCCCGAGTGGGTATTAAAATATGGACACATTGAATCTTAAACTTCAACGATATATACGATATAATTGCTGACAGTGGCATTGAGGGCCTCGGTGTTTGGATGACAGACACTGCATGCCTTTCTTCGACATATATCCGAAAGGTATAGTAAATACTTCGGATCCATTTTGGCGGTTTTGACAAAGCCCTTCTTGCTTTTCAACTTTTCGGACTTGCTGACGGCGTAGACAGTGTCCTGGAGACGCTCAACTGCTCCAGTCTTTCGTTCCACTAAGGCACCGGCCTAGACCTCCTTTGGTGACTTGAGAGGAATAATCAAATCCATCCCTTCCTGAATAACCCAGTCCAAGCTGCGGAAGAAATCTCAATGTCGCCTGTCATGGGATTAAGCTGATCCTTTAGATTTTCCCGATATTAAATAGTTGAATCTTTGCGAGTCGGCTTTAATAAGGTTACAATATTTCTCCACGACTGGTTCATAGCTATCTGTGGAGTATTTCAGATATTAGTGATCACTATGTGAATACTTTATGCCCACCTGCCAATTATTAATCTGCATACGTTGGTTGAAGATATTGTTTGTAATCATGATGTCAATATAAGTTTAGCCACATTCAGTTAGAAAAGTAGGTCTAGTTCCAATATTTTAGATGATTAAGTTAAGTTCCTCAACCACCTCCTCAAGAGCCTCATGTCGAGCATTTGAACTAGGAGATTCCCAAAGGGGTCTATGAGCTTTGGAGTAACATCCAATCACAAGTGTCAATGGCGTTATTTACAGTATGTAACTAATGCAAATAATTTATTTTGGGTTCTCATATTAAGAGAGATATCAAAATATGCCGAACAGTAGTATACATTCAGCTTTTGTGTATGAACAACTCGACTGTAATGGACATTACAAGTTTGTTGAATAAAAATTGTGTCAGTATCATCCTTGTGAATTCTTCAGCACCCCAAATTGGGACTCGCTTGTCAACTCGTATGCATGCCCTCCACCTGGTTTTCCTAAAACAAATTTAGTTGGACTACTGGAAAAGAGAAAGTTTGAATTAAGTCCAAGCAGAGGTTCCTGGAGGAGAGCAATTTCATAATTAGGGTCACACAGACGCAGTTCAGCTTCTGTGGCTTTTTCATGATGGATGTTTATTTGAAACATACGTCATTGAGTTAAAATTTAAGGATTAAACCTCAGTAGATGACTCCAAAGGTCTTTTAGTTTTCTTTGTTTTATCGTTCAGTCTCGGAGGTGACTTGCCTGGCTTGCATTTTGGATATTTCTTGTCACGCGATTTTTATTTGGACGTGAAGATTTGCTTAATCTAAAGCTTTCTCGACCCCGTAAGTTTTCTTCTTCCACGGACTCTTGCTTCTCTAAGACTATTCCCCCTTGACCGTTTTTTAATTTCTTCCTCTGGACTTTCCCAACCTCGATTTGTAATATTATTAGCTTTTAGGTTCGAAGTAATATGCTAATGAAAGATGTATTAGTGGCTTTTAAGATAATGAAGACAGTTTCTGCTAAAAATAAATGAGTAGCTGCCCCCTCCTACCCTAAGACACCTAAACAAAGGCTCATTGTTACATAACTATTTCAATTACATCAATTATGAACAGTGGTATTATTACTGATTAATAATTATTATGTTCACCTATTCTCACTTTAATATAATTAATGATCCAGCATAATACATAAAAGAAAGTTGTAATAGAACGTAATAATTGTGGGATTTCAAAGGAAGCATGTTTCAACATAATTTATCTTGTCAATAATAATAAATATGTAAAATCGAAAATACTATATCTTTATTTTCATCAAATAAAAAAGGGTTTAAGAATGTAGGCTAATGCTTGAATTTTACCAAAAAATAATGAATAAACAAAATAAATTATTCCGAGTTATTAATTTTAATTTTGCACATTTGATAGCATGGATCTGCAATTTCCTTGGCTTTCCTTTATGTCTTTCGGATAGCTAAACATTTTCGTGGACGAAAAGCCTAAAGACTTTTTAACCGTAGATGATCAATTTTGACAATACTAAAATGACCATTTTGAAAATTCATAAAGGGAACGTTAGATTTCTAGGTGTGGAGGTGTAAAAATGACACCACCTCCTCTTAAAACTAGTTTGTTCCTTCTGAGATGGGGAAGAATCTTGCAGGAACATGAACGGGACACCATTGGCCTCAGCCTACATCCAAAGTATAACTTGGTCAGACAGGAGTTCATAGTAACTGTTGGTACCCACCCTCTCCTTTGATTCGAAGAAGATGGGAGGCATGACACTGTCATTTCTCCCAATGACCTCAAGGGTATGATGCTGACCTTAAACTTAGTTTAAAAGATGTGGGAGACTTTAGCTATCTCTGTGGCCAACTATCTGTCATTCTGGAGGTTGTGGGATCTGTCAAAAGTCTTTTGTTTCTCATCTGAATAAAAGATGATTCGGTTAACATAGGACTTCAAATCGTACAACAATTTTTTTCTGTAGGCAGTAGGGTGGCCTTCATTTATTTTTGTAAGGATATGTCTATTGTAGAGGCGGTATGACCTCAGCACAGTGGGGATGACCCTGGAGACTGTTGAACGGCTTACTTGGCCCTTTTTGAGAAAAGCGTTAGTCAGAGTCCCAGGAGAGGACTTCAAGAAACTTTCCAGGCCTACGAGGTATATGGGAGTGTTTTTTTTTAACACTACAAGACTTGTAGGAGTTTGTAATGTATTCCCCGTACTCCTTCCAGTGTTTGTAGGCGTCATAGACTGTGCTCTTTGGATATCAGAGCCTCTTCTTGACGTACGCTCTCCAGTGCCCCGCTCAAGTAAATTCAATAACAGTGTTCCTTCAGGTCTCCTACATTGTAAATACATATTTTGAATTAAAAGTTGAGCAATTAACTTCAAGCTAAGGCTCAGCCTCTCACTTTATTATTGAAATAACCTAGTAAAATGAATTCCTTATTGTTCAGGATGTAATTAAAGATGGTCTGATCTACCTGAACGACCATATTAATTATACAAATTAATTTATTTAGTCTTATGTCTGTTGAATAGAAAACATCCAAGATCATTCAATTTGGAATATATGGAAGCTGACAATGTTAAGCCAATCAGGAAAGAGAACGCAAACACATGCTCTCCTTCTGCTGAGTGTCCACTGTTTCCCTTGAATACTTTAGTTTTACCCATATATTCTCAATTATTCTTTTCTTCAATCTATCATAAGCTTCAAAAGTTTACAAGTTTGTTTTTACATCAATCGGGTATGATTTTTGGAATTATGTAACTTGATCCGACCTGCAAAAAGTACACTAAAATCTATGGAACGATTTTATCCCTGATCCGCCTAATTTATGAGTTTTCAGATTTTATTTATGCAACACATATATATATATATATATACGACGTTATATGCCAATGTTCACAATTTTAAACCACACATGGGATCATCAAAAATTTGTCTACAGATTAAATTTTATATTAGACCGATCCATCTATATTTTTGTAAGACCCATCTAGACCGAATTTTTTTCCAATCCAGACTTTAAAATACTTTTTTAATACACAACCCAATCCACGGGCTAAAAGTAAAAAAAAAAATTATGATAGAATTAATGTATCTTTGTACTACTTATTTTATAATTCTAAAATGGGTATTCCTTCAGTTGATGGTTTTTATAATTCATTTAAAAAAAATATAGTATAACTTAAAATAAGGGCATTTTAATTCAATTTGGATATATAACATTTATAAATGAATGTAATTTCTTATTATAATGAATTCGAACCGTATTTTTACTGGTGTACTTCAGCACTTGAGAGAAAAAAGAAAGAAAAAAAAAAAAATTGAATATAAACAGTCAGAACTTCTACTTCAAGTTTTAGGAGTTTTGTCATTCCCAATCTGGGTAAAAACTCCCTAAACATGTCAAGGAGACAAAGAACATCAATGAACTTCTTGTCGATGTGATAAGACTTCATTTCATGATGTTTTATTTGTTTATATTGTCTCTTCCTCTTTTCTTTCATCAGAAGTACAGGAGTAATAAAAAAGTCGGTTCGAACTCATGATAAAACGGTGCATGATTCCTATGTGATATTTTTCTAATTAAATCATATCAAAATTGAATTAAATGTGCTCATTTTACGCTAATGAATGCAAAAGTCCATTACAAATACCATTCATTTCATAAATCATCAATATTTAGTTCAGTGACTTATATATAATTATGTTAATCTTATATTATTAAAATTGAAATGCAGGATGCCATCATAATTTCCCGTAAGTGTATAACCCTGAGACATATCTGAAAAATAGTATCCTTTGAGAAAAACCTTTGTATGCGTCCACATTTGTGAATAAAATCTACCCTAACCTTTCAAAATTTAACATTATCGCATACGGTCAATCATTTTATACTTAATGAAATTGTCATTTTTATTAGGTATGCGGAATAAGTATTCACAAATAATGGATACAACGTTTTCATAGAAAAAATCTCTTTTGCCTTAAGGGCTTTATTAAAATCAAATTAAAAAACTTGATTTATATCATGAGTCATGGACGGAAAAAGTAAAATATTGAACAACAAGAGACGAGTGCCTTTTTCAATGCCATCTATGTAAACTTTCAAACCCACACATGGATGAGTGCATGCTTATTTTCAATACCAAATATATAAATACAAATATATAAATTGGTGGCGGGCCCCTTTCCTTTCCTCCATCTTCCAAGATATGAACAGATTTACTTAGTTATAGTACAAAACCTCCTGTGCAATAGATTAATTTGCAATGCTATTTTTGATATTACTTATATGGTGATATAGATCATAATTGATATATTTTATAATAATTCGTGTTATAATCAGTTTCTTGTAGTTGTGTCTTAATCACGGTTTTTTATTGGAGGGTGAATAGCCCCGGGTATCTATATTTTAATGGTTTATGTAGATAGTCATGTTAAAACTCCGGGGAAGATCGAACTTTTTCCTGGTTTGGTCTTAATTTAAAGACCGAATTTCTCCCCTATTTTGATTTATGATTTATAACAATTGTACTTCATATAACATTACTTTAACCAATGTTCATAGTTTTACACCACGGAAGACATCATCAACAACGTATCAATGGAATCGGTTTAGATCGAATTTGAACATGAACCCGACCTAGACGGCTTTTTGTAACACCGATACAGACAGAATTTTTTTTAAAGGACGGAAATATTATGCTACTTTCCTCCAAAAATATTTCTTCAAATTGGCAGGATTACTAAGTTCGCTTTCGGTTGCTTTTATTTTGACATACAGCCAGTATATAAAAGGGTCGTTTGAAAAGTCCGTGCAAAGCCCGAGAGATGACACTACTGGTGCGTATGGAGACTATGTTTAGTTAGTAGAATCTCTTGGAAGAACACACACTAACCATCAGCCAGATCAGTCTATTTTTTTCTGTTTGCCATTCGTTTGTATCGAGGAATTGGCTGACAATATTATGGCCACAGTCTTTTTGATTTGCAAGGAATTATCCTCATTTACTTTTCGGAAAAGGGTAAAACTATTTCAAGAGTATATTATACATCGTTATTGGACCGTTTGAAAACCGTGCTGCAAGAAAAAAAAACCAATGATTCCTCTCCAAAAAAGTCATTTCCATCACGGCAATGCACCTGCTCACACCTTTGCAGTTGTGGTCGCAAAATTAATAGAAATAGGGGTCCCACTCGAGAGATACATAGCACTAGCAACCTGATGCACCTTCACTCTTCTGTCATCCATCACCATATCAAGGATTTTATCAATGATTTCTGGAGTAGTAACCTCAACAGTTCAGTGTCTCTTGTGCCCATATGGCCTCTCCGAAAATTTTGAAACAACTTATAAACTGTTCTGTGTAGAGCCCCCATAATATTTATCAAGCTTATTATAAGTCTCTTGAGGCGTTCTGCCTTTCATAAAGTAATGTCTGATCAACACATGAAATTCTTTTTCGTACATTTTATCAAAATCACTCCACTTCCTGGTTTAAGCTCGATACACGCTAGTAATCCTACCTCTTGAACTTAGCAAGGACTTTTCTAACTAGCCTCGTATTTTATGTATCACTCCTTATAACTCTGCAAAAAATCTTAAGTTTTGCTCATTGTATTTGACGTTCTAGTGATTACTTCTTGAAAAAATGACATGTTCGGAAAAAATAAAATTCTTTAATTACTTTAATTGAATACAAAAAAAAGTGCAATCTTTCATTCTCATATTTTTAACTGATGGACATTACCACCTTCTATACATGTATTTGATATATTAAGTAACCCACATATAATATATGTTAAATATATGTATATTACAGTTATTCTATAACGTCATTTTGTTTAATCCCCAAGACAAAAAGTGTTCACTCATTGCATTGGAGGCCACATCAATAGCGAGTACTTTGAATTTATATGTACTTATTTATCTTATGAATATTTTTATCCTTGGTTGATATTATCTTAATATATTATGTAGGTATACGGAGTGGAGACGAAAAATTAAAAAAACAACTCTTACAAATCAAAATTATGAGGTTTTTTGTGGCTACATAGTATTGATAAAGTATCTGAAAGATTTATTATTTTTTAAACCAACAAAGAATGGCATTAGTGTGGGACACAAGACTAAAAGGCACAACTTTAATTCGTGCAGGTCAGACTTCAACTCAGATTTCAAAGTTACAACATCAACAACTCCATTATCAATGCAGATAATCTTAATAACTTCATTGGGATTAACCACACCAAGTCTATGCACAATCATAAAATGTTTTGGAGTACCTCGAACTGCCGTGAACAATATAGTGCAAATAAATTCCTTTATTGCAATGTTAACTTCTAGAAGGATGGAGCTCCTGTGTACACGGTCAAAATCATTCATGCTTTAATATATCAATTACTGGGATTTACGATTTCTACTATACTCTAAATCCATTTTTTTCCTTTTCTATACTTATATGCAAACACAAAGCCAAGCTTACCACTGGCCTACTTTTTGGAGAATTCGAAGAAAAATAACTTTAAAACGGAATTGTAAAATAATCTATACATTGCCAGAGTTGAATAGATAATTGTAATTGAAGAAACTTCTTGTCTTGAATAAATGGAACGAGAAATCTGTAGTCCCATAGAATGAAGAAATAAGGAGGAATATGTTTAATGTTTAAATGACTCAAGGTCACAACTCTAACATAATGGGTCATACTCCAACTGAGATTTCAAAGCTATTTGAGTCCCACAAATGCCTGGATAGCTCCTCTTCGTTCAATAATTTCATCACCCGCTGAACGCCACGTACGAGGTCTTCCTGTCTATCAAAATCGTAATCCCACACCAGGTGCTTCAGCTTACGGAATACAACTAGTACTGTACAAGCAGGTGGGACTCCAAAAACTGCTTCCTATGGTACTGGAAGAGCTTAATCACGGCCTTACATCACTTCACTCGCTCATCCTTGTTGATTTGAGAGATAAAATGGGGGTACCCAGACGCTGAGGAAGCTTTGGAGGAAGACATCATCAGTCAAGATTCTTAAAATCGTTGTGGGTGGTAGGGAAAGCCCCGCTAAGACTCTATTCTTTTCAAAGTTATTGACTTGGGCAATATTGTTGTGTGTCTTTATCTCCCAAGACGTCCTCAGAGACAGCTTTCTCGAGCTTCGCCATCCCAGATCTCACCAGCCCATCGAAAGATGGTTGCACAATTAGGGCATGCATCAGGGTAAATGATAGTGAGGTCGGAGTTAATCTCAGACACTGTTTTTCCCAGTTAGTAGTGTCTCAAAAAGTACAAGTGCAATTTTTGAGTCTCCATGTTCAGTAACAAATGGAGAAACATGTGCAAATGTTGTATGTAGACATTAGTTATTTAATCTCTGAATAACTATTGAATGTTCTCCACCATAAAATTCATCACTAAATCCATGCAGGTGGGATTTTGTAGCTAACTCTTCTCCTTTCCTTTCAAACTAAACCTTCTCAATAATTTCGGAACAGGATAATATAAAATATATTTTTGTAAAATACATATAACAAACACATAAAGCATTCAGGAATAATATGCAAACCTGTAAATTTTTAGTTTTCACCCGGTGTTATACATGTGTATATGGAAGATCCGCTTTTAAAGGAATTGAATAATCAATTCTAAGAACTTTGTAGATGATAGTCAAAAAATAAGTACCTTTGTTTGATAACTCCTTCACACGCCCAAGTCAAACAACAATCATTCAAGAAGATTCATCTGTGTTTTTTATTCAACATAGTGGAATGAATAGAATATATTGTATTTAAACAATATATATAACGTATTAACGTAACACGTACTCTTATATAATTATATTTTTTTATTACGCATATATTTATAAATTGAGTTGTAGAAAATATGATCTGCCGGTTAGCAAAAACACATAAACAAAAAAAAAAGAAGAAAATTAACATTGTAACCATGACAATTTGGAAAATGTTTGTAAAAATTGTAGACTACCTGTGATGGCGTTTATTAAATTAGCTGCGAGCTAGAAAGAGAAGGAAATATACATTATGTATATGTACTTCAAACACAATTCCTAGTTCAGATGGAGAGACATTGTAATACTATACTCTTTACTTATATTTAATCAGTGCAACTCCATGTAGTCAATTAAAGAAACATTCAAAAAAGTGGTAACAGCTTATAAAATTAATATACACTCTCCTCAGATTGCCAACTAGACAAAAAATATCGCACGCGAAAAGGTGAAGTTCTGCACAACTCTAATTAAAGTTACACTCAACTAGTATTTTTTATTTTCCCGTATACATTTTCGCCTCTTGACGATTTTGCTGCATGGCATATTCGCCGTTTTTTATGTTTTGTATTAGATGTAAGTTCAAATTTTACTTCTAGCCGACACTGTTGAAACATTCCATTCCTTCTATCGAAGAAGTTTCTTACATTTCTTCAACAATCAACTTGGATTATTACTTGCGGATCCTCTTGCAATCCTAACAATGTTTGGGAGGAGAGAAGTTTAGCTATCATGGCGTCATATTAGATCAGTTCCAAATACCATGAGAGGAAATAAATAAACACAAATCCCACTCCGTATTTATGAAGGCCATTTAGGCTGGAATTAATCCGATGTCGATCCTCAATTCTACTCCCAGTCCAACAAGGATTTAAACCAGCAACCCTCCTCATTGTTAAAAAATAGGTCTCGGAAAATTCTCAACACTAATAAGCACTCAATGTTTATAACTATTAAAAAAAAACTTTATTTAGGACGCCATTAAGAATGATGACAAATTGTTCTCCCACATGAAATACATATCGTTAATGTTATTCTGAACCAATGTAATTTACTATGTACACCATTAGTGAAAATTATGTTTGTAGCGGGTGCTACAAAATTTGTGACATTTTATAGGACGGACATCATCTATGGGACCGATATTACGTTTCATATTAAGGACATTAGGTATTCAACACGCATAAACTATTATTTCATACGACATATTTAGTTCTATATGAATTACAAAAAGTAAGAGGCAACATCGTAAAAAATAATAAATATTAAAAACCATTATATATATATATATATAAACTACCATTTCCAGATTGTGAGTATATACTTATGACTTGTTATTTTTTATAAATAAGTTACTCTCAAATGAATTATTTTGCAGTAGCCATATGAAGTGAGTTACGGTGACTTCATTTGATTATTTCACGCATCAATGATATCCTGTTCATTTGTTCAAATACTGTTTAAATTATTAATGTATTATCAAATTTTGATTTATAGCAAAGAATAAGATATATTTGTGTAGCAGACTATATAGGATTAAAAAAGCCACAAATATTCGTCCATAAAGCCTCAAAGTTAAAAATGTATCTCTTCTTTTTTTGGTTTCTTTTATATCCCTTTCATCCTTTTGTTAAATCCTGCTTTAAAATGTATGTTACTCTTCCTGAGATATTATATACATTTATGAAGAGCCTGACAAGATAGAAAAAATTAATAGAATATGAGTTTTGCTTACTTAGGTATTAGTCTACTACGCTGAACTTATTAATAAAAAATATTACTTTATTCATTTCGCTATTATGGTTTGAGTACTCTTTACTTACTTTTTTCCTTGCTATACCCAAGTTCTCTGGGCCATCTTCCGATAATTACTCATGTATATTTTGATGTTTGATCCTCAACGTATTTTACATTTGATTATATTTATATAAGTACTCAACGTTATGGATTTTACGGAAATTGACAGTTTTATAGAATTTTATATATTATTTTGTCCAAAATTTGACCATCGTAAATGTCAAAAATTGAAATTAATGTAGTTTTTATTTTAAAAAAAAATATTTTTTTGGTTTGCATAGCATTTTACGTAAAAATCTAGGGTTTATTTTCCAATCTTGAAAACTTTCTTATATTCTAAAATGTCTCCTACAAAAAAAAGAATGTTTCAAAATGACAACTAAAAAACCAACATGTTTTGGTCTATGATAATGTGTGTTTGACCACGGGTTTAATGTTTTATCTAAAAATAAATGTGATCTGCCCATAATCATTACTCCAAGAATGAACGAGTTATGCAAAAATAAGGACTCGACATATTTATATCCTCTGTACCCATGCAGATTATACTAGTTTTGAAAATGTTTACCTTCAAAATGTTGGGGAGACATTGTTCAAAAATGTTTTTTTGTATTTTTTAAATGTAAGATTTGAGCCATCATGATCAAGATTATCTGTCATTGACAGCCTTTAAAGTCGTAAATTTTTACAATTTCATGTAAAAATAGTCCCTATATTCCCAAATAGAGAAATTAATTTGCTCACACTTGACCAAAAACAGTGATGTGAAGAAGTTTCTCAGCAACAAAGACTTTTTTTTCCAGTTTTTTCTCAAGGTTATAGAGCGGGAAGGACATTTCGTTGAAAAATAAATCTTTTTTTCATCCAAAGTTGTTGTGCTCTCTTTGTTAGGTCGGGACCTCCCCCATATGAAGTTGTATACGGTACGATAGTATTTTATTTGCCATAGTTTGTAGTGATGTCCAAATAATTTAAACAAGATTTATTTTCATTTTTGGATTTTATTGACATTTTTTGCATTTTAACTTTTATTTGCATTTTTAGGTAAAATGTGTATTATTACAATCGTTATATAGGTTTGATTACACACTCTCTATGTTTATCCCTCAAAAACAAGAGAGCTCTGTCACTTAGCTTCCCCACCCAAGTTTATCCTATGCATTTTTTTGCCAAAGCTATAGAGGTCTTTATAATCAATTTTTTCTCTATAAATATTAAGTGCATCCATTTTTCTTTTCATTACTGATATATAACTCTCCTGGAAAACACTAGGCTCTTATTTATTTTTATTTGGATATTTAGCTCAATTTTGAAGCATTAATTGGACATGACTACATATGAAATGACCATTTTAGATGGAAATATTATTATTATTACATTTTTAGGTAAGAATCTATTTTATTCATAAAAATTTGAAATTTACAACTTCAAGGGATGTGGAAAACGTCTAAGCCATTATCAATATGGCTCAAACTTTATACTTTCTTCATTTTTTATCAAAAAGGATATTATTGGACATGTTCCCTCAACATTTCTACTAACAAAAACAAATAAAAAAGATAAGAAATAGTGTATTGGTCTATTGTAGTTATGGTATACGATTCCTTATATGACATTTGGATGAATGCAAATATGATAAATTTGTACATGCATACATGTGAACCAGCATCTTTTTTTTTCTTGCCCTTTATTGGCATGCATTTAAACATCTACAATCTTATAATAATATAATACAATATATTGGAACAATAATTCCTTAAAACATGTACACAAACGAAAATTAGACAGACTATTATAAAATATAGCACAATCAAGAATATATAAAATGAATATTTAGAAATAATTAACTACTAAAGAAGACTCAATATAATTTAAAAGTTGCAAAATAATGTTTTGTTTATCAAGCCACTTATGCCAAACTCATCGAAGGTGTATTTACCTACAAATCGATCACTCCCTTAATCGTCAGCAAAATACTTAAAGTTAGAAGATCCATTGCTCGTAAGGCACTCACAGAACTTTTCTAACAAAGCAATCATCAAACAAGTGGTCCACCAAGGTGCTTGCACAATCTATTTACAAGCGTGTCACGAAAGACGAAGGTGACGTTGAATACGAGTAAATTATATAGTTACTTTCAGTTGTTAAAATAAAATCTAAATAACCCGAAAAGAAAAAAAAACACTTTTCAAGCAAATTAATCTCAAATACACAACAGCAATCTATGCGAAGAGTAAATTAAACCATTATTTTAATTTTTTTTCATTAATTTTTATTTCCTTGGCCACAAAAACAATGCTTACATGACGCCCGTAAAATACGGTTTCAATTATTTTACCCACATTTTTGACAATTGGTTTTCCAGAGTGGGGTGCATCTTTGACATTAATTTACCGGAACGGAATTTACAAAACCGAAGATGTGCATAATTGGCTATAACAGTATCAGAACCATAAACAATATTCACCTTTTTAGTCGTCTGTCTTGTGTTTTTCCCTTTATCGAAGAAAAACTGTAAAAATATGGCGTATTTTTCATATTTGAGGAACACTCAAACAGACTTAAGTCAACCAATCACAAAGTTGTTTTATAAGTCTTCTTTTCTAACGCCATCCAGCGTAAACTTATTGCACTTATACTACGTGAGATACACATTAATATAGTCATCCATTGGAAAATAATGGATGTCTCTTTACTACTTGTATTATGCTGATAATCATAATTTTCGAGACTATTTTCTCTACATATTGTTTTAAACACATGCTTAAATTCTCTTAATTTATCTAATGGACTCTGGGCTTCCTATTTTTATTTTAAAATCCAATTAAATAATCGTATCTTCATCCAGTACTAATTACGATGTAATTGTTTTCGATCCTAATTTTTGTATTGATAAAACTATTTAACAATTTACAATTATAGATTCAAATTTCGCAACACTGCTAATCTTTTCTTGTGACAAATAAATAAAATATTTACATAATAATTATTGATCATTAATTGTTCTACGTTTCATTTGTAAAGGAAATTGCTCAATTTTATAAATTAAATATTTTCGGTTGAGCTCTTTTACCTGAATAAGACATGGGATTAGTCTTTCAGCAAATCACGTTTGTATTTAAGTAAATGCGAAAAAGGTACACAAAGTGCTCCTTTGTTATAATTTATCCATAATTCTTTTTGTTCTCTTATCTCGTGTTGTTATTTTTATTGTACATCGCAACCTTTCCTTACAAAAAAAAAAAAAAAAAAATAGAAAAAAGGCATAAAATGAATGGGTAGATTGTAAATTCTTCTTAACTATCAAAATATTGTTAGAAATTGCTGACAACTTAGCAAGAATGTTAATTCTAATTCAACTAATCAACCTTAACTATGGTACTTTTCAGTGTTAGTTAGCTAACGCCATGATCTAATATTCATATGGTTTACAAATAGTCACTCTGTGATCATTTGGTTAATTATACTTTACTTCTTATCGAATAAACCTCATGTTAAAGTGGTTAAATTAACATTCAACTCTCAAAACTAAATCATATATAAGTTGGATTATAATTTTTGGGTTGAGAGTAAATAAATGTTTAATGAGGAATACTTTTATATTCATTTATGAATGAGTGAATAAATTATTGTTATTAAATCACCTTCCCAAAATCATCTATTTAATATCAAATTAATTTTAATTTTAGGAGTAATACATTTATGATGCCCAGATGACGGGGGGGATACCGATTTAAAGATTATAAGCTGGACATTACAAAAATATATGTGAAAAATACCATAATCCAGGGAACCGTAATTCCTCGCGAAAAATCACACTTCAAATCAGAGCAATTTACAAACAACTCTTTCCCCAAATGCCAAATGACTGCAATTCTAAAGTTCATATGATACCCAGTCAACTTTGAGTCCACATGGTGAATAATCTGAGACGAGTCTATCAAAAAATTACTATCCGGATCCAAGTACTACAACTCTGTTAACAACATTGTCAAAGATGACGGTACAAAAAGTTATCTTATAATAAAGACATTTAAGGAAATTCATCAAGATATATATTTTCCAATGAACTTTGAAAAAAAAACAACTTTTACATACAAATTGTTTTTTTAAACCTTTAACAATTACTTGCTTCAAGGATGTCAATCTTTTTCCCGTCATTCAAACAAATATCTAAAAATAAACTCCACATGAAGCATATTGAAGTAACAATTATATAATATTTTGTCTCATCATCATTGATATTTTTTATAGTTTGAATAAAATACAAATACATGACAAATAAGATTTCTATCAAATTGGAGTAAATATTTATAACAAAAAGCTTATGTTCAATAAAAATACTGCTGGTCTGACTGATTTAATCTTTAAGGCATCCGTTTTTGATAAAAACTTTGCTAAAACAACTACTTAGGTGTTTAACATGGCAATCCTTGTCTATAGATAATGTATATACAGGGAGCGGGGATTAAATTGTCGCCAAAATATTTTTCTACAAAAAACAACACAAAATATACATTTTTTAACTTTTTTATTGAAAATGAAAACTGTGACAAGCATATAGGTATAGAGTAGCCATTCATTTGATATAATCACCGTTGGCATTAATAACGGCCTCCGAACCGGTTGCAGGCTCTTCTAACCATCTCATTGTCTATGTTGCCGAATACCTCCTTGATGGAGTCCATCAGGCTGGCCTTGGTGCTATGGGGATGTCTGTTAGTATGTCTCTCGACATAGCCCTATACAAAATTGTCCAAAGGATTAAGGTCGGGAGAGTTAGGAGGCCACAACTCCTTGGTTACGACGTCATCACAGTTCTCGGTTAACCACTGCATGGAGATTTTGGAGACATGGCAGGGTGCTGAGTCCTTATTGTTTTCTCATGGCAGCCCAGAGCCTTCGCCATGGCCTTCATGGACCTGGTAGGGTCATCCTCAACCATCTTCTTCACGTTGTCGACAAAGTCAGTGTCCCTGACCTTCCTGTCGGCGCCCTCCTCCTTGGGTGCCCTCTTTATGGTAGCATCAACATCCCAGGTGTCCTCTAGCTTCTTACGGATACGCTGAACAGTCCGTAAATTCACTCCTAAGGTTGAAGCAATTGTTGAATTGGAGATTTCACCTCCATTATTAATCAATGCTTTGACTACGGTGGACCTCGAAAGCTCCTCTTTCCACTTATAGCTCTTTATCTCCTCATATGATGACGGCATGATGCTAACTGAACTACGTATCGTCAGCTGACGAGAATAGCTTTCCTATTTGGTAACCGGTTTTTTATTTGATAATGTCGTCTTCAAGTTATCAAGGTTTAAAGTAGGCGACAATCTGAACCCCACTCCCTGTATAGTTGATCAAATATGAATAATATCAAACTAGACATCATTTATAGTGTATATAATCTAGGTATGTTACTCACATAGAAGGCGTTTTGACAATTCTGCTCATCAAATAACGTAATTGTCATTACTTAACTGATTCATATGGATAAATTGGTTATAAGTAAAGGCCTAGAGTGAAAGGGTGGACAGACAAACAATCTACAACAAAAACAAAATTATAAGGAATAAAATAAGGGGTTCATTTACAACTATTGCACTAACTGATATGTAGTAGTATTCTCTCATGGTTCATAATATAAAATGGTTATTTTTTATTGTTAATATTGTATTATCTTTATGAAAGAATACCATTTAAATTTAGTTTTCAAAAATAAATATAAAGTTATAAATGAACGGAATTTACTTTTCAAACATTAAAGTATAAAGTTAATTTTACAATATAAATTAAATAATATTATTATGAAATAATCCATTTAAGTAATTAATTATAATTAAACATGGCAAACAATTTCAAGCATAATTGAACTTTTATTAGGCCGAACATTACTCTTTACTCCTTTGTTTGTCTCTTTTGAGAATTTTTTCGTGCATCTTATCAGGAACTTGGGAATATTTGCATTACAAAACACTGCACTACAGATTTGGCTAATTATGACAAATGATTATATTAAGCCATTATGTAGTGCATAAAATACCTTCAATATCTTTAAGATATACCTTGTGGCAGCTGACAATTTTAACCCTATCGGCAAGAGAAGAAAAAAACAAGCTCTTCTTTTACTGTGTGTCCACTACTTCCCTAGAGTGGTTTAAGTATAAGATTCTTTGTTTTGCTGCAATCCTTTTCGTCTCTTAGAGATTTTATCGCATGATGTATTCGTCCCCTTTTTATCTATATTAATACAAGAAAGTTTTTATCATGTTTTAATCCATCTGCCTGCAAAACAACAAGTTCCCGGGTGCTCTGCATACTCTCCATGATGTATATAATAAACATATTTTGATCCAAGAAATAATAATGTAGTCGTATTAATAAAATATGATAGGTCTGAAAATATAACATCGAACGCCTATAAAGGATGCACCGTATATAGTGCTCCCTGATGTACATCATAAAAACATTTTTGATATAAAAAATAATAATGTAGTCGTTTTAATGAAATAATGCAGACGTGTACATGTATAACAAGAACCATTATTCTACCTATGTGCTTGTATCTTTGAGATTGGAATGAAATATGAACAATGGTATGTTAAAATGAATTTTGTTTGTTTTTATTTATGAGCACTCTTAAGACTAAAGTACTCAAACTCTTATTATTATTTCATTCTTGAATAAGGAACACCTCATATGAATTGATATAAGGGTCATTCCATGTCAAGTGTAGACACTTTTTTGAAATTTACGGCATGATCATGACCGATTTTGATGATTTTTGGTGAGCTGGCTTTTCTATATAAAAGAAGAGAGTGTGTGGAATATTAGGGGTCTGTGACTCATCTGGAGCGTTCTAGGCCCACTCAAAGTTGGGCACCGGAAAAGATTATCAAAAATCTAAAGGATTTTTTTTTTTAAATAATGTAAAGTTTTGTAAGAACCATTTATGGTACACAAAGACTTAATTGATTTGTTCTCGAATTAGACCAATCACTTAGAGTTCGCATGTATTGTGAATGAAAGGAGTCAAAAGTTGAGTCTGTTATATAATTTAAGTTTAAAATGAAAATTATTTACTTTATCGTAATGTTATTTGATAAAATATTTGAATTTTCAATTTTATTGTGCTTATCTAAATTAGAATCCTATTTAATTTTATTAATCAAGAGAAAATCTGTATACTACATAAAATACGAGTTTAAATACTGAACAATAATCCAAACAATGTAAAAGCAGTCCTATATACTCTATTTAATGCTCTCATAGGAAGTGATCCCACTAAAATCCCACTCTAAATTTTGGATATGTTTGAGAACATATATTGAGATATGTTCTACCAAAATTAAAACGAAATCGGTTTCGCTGCTTGGTAGGGGCGCCATTTTGAAGGCCTCACCAGAGCAGCACATCTGGAAGAGATGTTTTTTTTTTCATTGCATTCCAAAAATGGCCTTTCTACTAACACAAGGCTCTTTCCACCCACTTTTTGATAGGTTTCTGGACATTTTAGAGTGAAAACCAGAATCTTTTGCATAGTACCTCATGGACTTGAGGAGTTTGGCTTTGGCTGTTTTATTTAACTCCTCCAGGTCCAGTTTGGCCTTTTTGACAGATCCCTTTTTGCTCTCCAACGTTTTAGACTTCCTGAAGGAGCTGTGGTCCTGGAGATGTCCAACTGTTTGGAGTGCGGAAATGGAAATTCGTCGATCATGTTCAAGTGTCATTGTCTCGACTTGTAGAGAGATCAGGTTTCTTTTGTTTTCTAACTAATCGCTTATGCTTTAATATATCGAAAAAGGAATTAATTCCAATAAGAAACCCTTTACTAAATATTTGAATTAGTAAGTGTTCAGATTTTAAAAAGGACCCCCTCCCCCCTGCTATATATCCAGCATGATTTCTTTGCACTCAGCAATAAATCCGTGCTTTTATATTTATCAAAGATCTCAATTTAAAATAAATGTTGTATTTAATTAAAACACAATATCCCTAATTGACAAAAGAAAAACTTTTTCACCAAAATATATTTTAAAAAATGCACATAAATTACATTTTTGATTGAAATGCATTTTGCCATCGTTTCTCTCTTCCAACAAAACGTATTTCTGAAGATATATAAATCAATTAAAAAATATTTGAACAGGTTTAATCTCGTTTCAAAAGAGTTTTTATAAACTTATTAAACATTGTCACCCAAATATAAAAATGACAAAAAAGTACTTTTAATGTGTAGCATGAAACCTTGCTGCTCCGCATTAATGAGTTAATGGCAATTGAAATGCCCTTACCGAGAGATTTTTGGTTGGGGTAGGGGCTAGTTCAGAAATAGAATGAATATTTTTTATAAACAAGAATAGTTTATTCTTTTCTTTTCTATGAGGAACAATTTCATTTGGATGGATAAATGAAATTTGAGGGTTTACGTCATCTACGGGTCTTTTTTTTGTTACATACCTAGTACCAAGTGCTATATCTGTTTAGTATCGTACCTTTAATCATGGGTAAGTATTAGGGTATCCCTATAGTACGGATATACCAAACCACACCATTGTATTGTGGCCTGTCGACACAAAAGCAAGGTAGAATGATTTTTCACAAAATTGAATTTAAATTACACAAGCAGTCTTCGACAACGTTATTATCGTCAGTTTCTGCCCAAAAAATATTTTTTTAATCCTTGTTCGTTATAAACACTTACACTAGTCAATAAAGGTTTTAAATACAAAATTATTCTTTATCCTAACTTATACCATTAATTTGAATGCAGATCCTTCACTTCACTCAAATATGTCTATTGGGTTGTATGTACAGTATGTACAGGAGATCCACCAAAATGCAGTTTCCAACACCGCAGATATTTCATAATTGGGCATTTCGAATGATTCTCACTCCCAGTATCGTGTGTTATATTCCTCTCATATGGAATTTTTATATATTATGAATATAAAAAACTATATCTTAACAAAAAAATTGTAGTTTTTGATAAGATCGTTCATACTATGCCTATATATTCATATACAGGGGAGTCCAGATAAATTTGAGAAAACTTTAAAGTCTTATAATTGGGTAGAAACGTATATTTTCTTTATTTAATGATATAAAATTATTTGTAATAAGATCTACCTCTGTTTATAACTTCGGCAACGGCGTTTGAGGCTTTGGCAGGCCAGGACGTCCTTGTGTACGGGTAATTGAGTTCTTGAGGGCCTCCATAGACGTATGATACTTGGCACAGTCCTCATGACCGACCCTCCCCCTAAGATATAAATCATATGGGTGCAGGTCGGAGCTCCAAAAGTGATTACATTTTGTTACCAAGGGATCCTAAACTTTTGTGGCCTTGTAAGACGGTCCACTGTCTTGTTGGAAGAAGGTGTAATTTCTTCCTTGGTCTACTCCATCCATCCAGGGAATGTAAATTTAAAACCAACACCAGTACAATGGAAAAGCTGGATCTACAAGAGGCAGATCTAATCTGCCTATACTACTATCGCCATATGTGGGATATGTTATCAAGAGAGACGGATCTCATTATAAACAATTGAATAGCATTTATATTTCGATATATTCAATAGTAAACATTTAGCTGCAAAACATAACAAATCTGAACACTAGCATACGCACAAGTAGAGAAAATGACACTTGAACAGGATCGACGAATTTCCATACACACCTTCTAAGCCGTTGGACGTTTTCAAGATCATCGTTTACGCCGTCATCAAGTATGAAACAACGGGCTCTGTTAAAAGGGCAAATGAGACCCGGATGACTTAAATAAAAGAGTCAAAACCAATTCCTTCACATCCATGAGGGCCCGTGCAAGATATCTTAGGATTTTACACCAAATTGACCAGAGAGCTATCAAAAAAGTTGATGGAAAGAACCTTGTGTGGATGGAGAGGCCACTTTCGACACCAAAAAAGAAAAACAAAACAAAAAAAGTATCCTCTCTTGCAAGACTCTTTTGAGTTGAATTATTTTTCTACAATTTTGGCCCTCTACAGGCCTAATGCCAACCCCTTTTGATAACATCTTTTGGGTGCTTGTCGAGGGAAAGGCCTGCAGTGTGTGTTATCCAAACACTGAGGTCCTCTATGCCATTGCCAGTCAGCACTCGGACGTCATGGTAGAGGACTACATACGCAGCATGTGCCAGGCCCTCTGTCACCACCTAGAAACATCATTGCTGCTAAGGACGGCTACATTAATGATGAAAAATTTTAAACAATTTTTTTACTATTAGTGTACCAATTATTTTCCTCTTATTTTTAATTATTGTTAGTTTGTTTGTTCATTGGCTTGTTTTTAATCATTTTTGAATTATGTAATAACAATATTTCGATAATTACCCTTACATTGGTTGTATAGTTTATTGTTAGTTAGAGCCTATCAGCATGCTTCTACCTATAAAAAATTACTTATTAGTTGTATGTAGTGTAAAAAATATATTTAAACAATCAAAATTCAAATATTTCGATTAGTCTTTGAAGTTTTTTTAATTTGAGATTTAAAATTTTAAGTATTTTTAAAAAACCAAGGAACCAAATCATAGATTACTTCCGTCTGAAATTTCTTGTAGTTGCGAATCTGAATAGTTTTTAATATATTTCAAAGTTGTTATAATTATTATTTAATTCTCGACGAGAAAACATATAATGACTTGAATAATATTCCCAATAATTAATGAAGGTTGAGTGATTGAAATTAGTTTATGTTTCAATATATTAAAGCAGTTCCTGGGAAAAATGGCAGATGAAATAATGTCAAGGAAAAAATGGCAGGAGAAAAGATTCTTTTAACCTGATATAATATCTACTACCAATATTAATATTTATAACATAAAATACAAATAAACAAACACAACAGTGGTTCGAATGGAATCCATTTATGTGTTGTGAGGTAACACCGTGCGAATATTTATATCTGCTAAAAGGCTCAGAGTAACCAAAAGCTTTTATTCTATTATATATCAATTTGAAACTCAACTTTTTTTCTTTGTTTTTGTATTAATAGCCTTGTTTTGATGACATTTATCTTTTTTAACAATGTTTTTGTATTTCTTTAAAATATTTACCTTCACCATCACTTTTTAAACATCTTTGTATGAAAAAGTGTTTGTAATATTTTTCATAGTGTTAAAGGTCCTTCATTTTAATGACTCTTAGATTTGACTTTGTAGAGATGAACGATAACTTTAGCTCCTTTTTTTGTCTTGGTTTTAATTATTTGGAGTTGGTTTGATCCAAACACGCCAAAATTTTACACAAAATATCACGATATGTCTGCTTTTGTTTGAATTTAATTAAAGATTATCCTAATCTACATTTTTTAAACACATTTATATGGTTCTTTTACGGGAATCTTTTTACTGAAAGCCAAATTACTGAACTACCAATTTGTCTATAAAATAATTTGTATATTCAGGGGTGTCCTCAAGAATTTATATATATATACATATATACTTCTTTTTTTTCAAAAATCCATATTTGTTCACAAAAAATTTCAAAAATTAAATTTCATACACCAATTTTTTGAAAAAAAAGCTCAACATTAAATTTATTGAGAAAAAGGTCAATATTTCATAGCTATTCACAGAAAATTAATTTTTTGAAAAAAAGGATTTTTTTTGCCGGGTGGGGTATAGTCCCTTCAGCCCACCCTCTGCAGACGCCCTGATATTTTGTGATGATTTATACTGCAATTATAATTCTTTTGTGTTGCTCCAATTTTCAAAGATTAAATGTTAAATTATTTGCTACGATTTGCATGAATTAATTATCGTCCCTGACTCTAAAATTCTCAAGATAATTTTTTTCATTGGGCTAGAAGCTTACAATTCACAAGGAGTACAATTCCCTGCAAAAGACCTTTTTCAGGTTCCTCTTTTGCTTAACATATAGGTTTGCTGTGAAGTGTATATCTTGTATTAATTTATAAGTCTGTTTTTGGAGCTAACACATGGAATCCAAAACAGTCGAAGATATCTATCTGAAATTTAGCCAGTAAACCTATAAAATAACCAAACATGTTCTCATGAAATTTTTTTGAGCTTCCAAGGTAATTAAGATGCAGTTTTTGACCGAAATAAAACATCCTTTCCTTTCTCTCTTTCTATATATCTCTTCCTTCTTCAATTCTTTCTCTGTATCTTTCTCCATCCCTATTTCCGTCTTTTTTCTTCTACATTCATTCCAAGGTTAAACCATAACGCACGTACGACTGATGTTTGACTCCACCACGCTTTTTAATATTGACGTCATAGTGTATGAAAAAATGATTTGTTAACCTTGCATTCACTCTATGTTTCTAATCCCTTCTATTTAGCCTTGCAACGGAGACATCCTCTGCTAGTATTACATACAAGTAAAATGATTAAGAAAGGGCAATTGCAGCCCTTTTTGCAACTAATCCCTTTGTACTAATCTTTAAATATCTCAGATTTCTCTTCAATAAGTGAGTTTTGTATTATAATAAAATTATAACAACTGACTTAAATTTAAATGATATCAGAGTAAAAGCTATCAAGATTATTTATCATCTAAAAATAAATATATAAATCAGTCTAATTTTACACCTCAGAATCAGTTTTATCCAATACCTCAGAGAAAATAGTCGAAAATACTTATTTTCTACATTTGACAAATTATAAGCTAAATTTTGCGGCTGTAGCTTTTTTAATGCTCAAGAAAAAATAACTTCTAGAAAGTTTCTCAATTCTCGTTTACATATATTTAACAAATATAAGTCGCTATATTGGGGGCAATATAAGTATCTTAAATCCAAGAAAGATTTTAAACTATACCTAAAATTCTTAAGGGTCTTAACACATCCTACAAATTTGTGCATAAGATCTATCATTTACTCAAATATGTGAATTGAATATTGGCCTTCAGGTACCAACATAGGAAATAATAATAATAAAAAAAGGGATTTGCTCCTTGTTTTGTACAAAACTATTTAATGTTGATGGACTAAATAGTTAAGTTGTACTTTGGATAATAAATAATCCCATATGTCTATAATATATTGGACTGTAGGGGTTGGTCATATACGGGGTCAGACAGCAAAATGTTAATGAAGTTTAATTTTTTCGATAATAATGGAAGGTTTATTGATTATTTTTGTCATTCTGGTTCACCCATTTATTGTGCATAAACAAACGATAATAAATATTTCTTTCATGAGGCAGAAAAAGCCAAGAGACAGCGTATCTCAGATATCCTAGATGCTGAAGTTGAAATGGTGAGGATTATGGACATTGTGAAGTGATCCAAAAGCCTGGTTTTCAATGAATCTAATATCAAGAATGATGGAGAAGACATCTCCAGGAAAGCACGAAACGGAGGGTACAATTTACAGAGGGATCCAGAGTTCTTGTTCAGCATGGAGAAGAAGATGAATTAAGATACCATTGAAAGGGGACTTGAAATTGCCCATGATTCTCCCATGCCACCTTCTGACAGAGTTCATGTATCCCTGTCAGGGGAATATGTGTACTCGAGAAGTCCCTTTAGAAATACTTCAGTATTTGTTTTATTCTCCATAATTAAAAAAACCTTCAACATCAATCACACGTCACCAGAAGGGTTCATAAATAATCAAATATATCTTTAAAATATTGGACTTTAGGGGTTTGATACTCAGCTGTTCCGGGGGAAGGAAATGTACTTAATGGATATGTACTTCAAAGACAATTCCAATTACATATAGAATAGTTTTAATACTATAATACTTAATTAATGTAACTCTATTAAGTATCTTTAAGCCTATGTTGTTTATTTCCCAAAATTCTCTGTCCTCGAGAAGTAAAGAGGCAAAGAGATGTGTCCCCATAATCAGCAGATTTGAACAGATGAACTTAGCTGTGTAGGAAGCTTTGGAGAAAGACACCACCATAACTCAACACTTTAATGCGAACCCACCAAATTTTTTCAACAATTTTTGTTAAGCCTATTGATGATGTGTTAAGGTTGCTGAAGGGTGGCATATTGAGTGACCAAGTTTGCAAGTGGCTTGTTTACAATTTTTTTTAGATATTGAAAATAAAAAATTAATGAAATATTTATAATGCTGTCTCCTATGTTCATTTTTTCCTGTACAACTCTGTACATGAAGTAAATTTATATATTGGGATTATTTCCTTTTGCTGGTGATAGATTGGTTTTATAATGAACATGATGAATATTTAAAACAAATAAATGTACGAACAAAAATTTAGAAAAAATTGATTAATTCAATGTGCTACATATTTTTGTGTATGTGTAAATAATAATAATTAATTGAACGATTGTCTAGACTTGTCACAAAATCCATAAATATATATTTATATCTCATTTTTACACTTACTTGTACATACATTATTTATGAGCCTATAACTCCCCATTATGAATTAGTATTTTGGTCTTTTGTACATATGTACATTGTACACAAAGCAGGTTTTGTATCTATTCATACTAGACAAAAACAAGCAAAACAAGTTTCTGTTATGGATGTGTATTTGTGCATACATTTGTTGTAGTAGTAGACAGATACACACACGCTTTTTTTTTTAGCTAGCTCTTTGCATTAATTTAAAGATGAAAAAAATATGATCTTTTTGGAGTAGGGCGTACGCAGGATTATCTTTAGAGGGGGGTTTTAGATTTTTTTTGAAAAAAAGAAATGAAAAATTAAATTTTTTGAAAAAAAATTTAAAAATTCTAAAGCTGTTCAAAAAAAAAAATTGCATTTTTTGGAAAAAAAATCAAAAATTAAATTATATAATTTTTTTTTAAATCCACGGCTATTCACATAAAATTAAATTTTCAGAGAAAAAAAAATTCAAATATTAACTTTTTTTTAAAATCCATCGCTATTTACAAAAAATTAAATTTTGGGAAAAAAAATTCAAAAATCCTCAGCTATTCAAATAAAGTCTAGTAATTTAGAAAAATTTACAGCTGCATACGAAAATTTCAAAAATCTACAGTTGTTCACAAAAAAAATAATTTTTGGGAAAAAATTTCAAGAATTAAATTTCAAATATAAAATTTGTTGGAATAAAAGAATTAAAAAATCTATAGCTTTTTACAGAAAGTTTCAAAAATTCACAGTGGTTCACAAAAAAATATTTTTTTGGAAAAGATTTCAAAAATTAAATTTCAAATATACCTGGAAAAATGATTAAAAAATCCATAGCTTTTTACAAAAAGTTTTAAAAATCCACAGTTGTTAAAAAATAAATAATTTTTTGGGAAAAGATTTGAAGAATTAAATTTAAAATATAAAATTGGTTTGAAAAAAATTCAAAAATTCATAGTTTTTACAAAAAGTTTCAAAAATCCAGAGTTGTTCAAAAAAAAAAAAATTTTTAGCACAAAAAATTCAAATATTTAGTTAGGAAAGAATTTATTGCTGTTTAGTATAGTCAATGCATTATAGTTATACATTTGCATACGTTACAAAAATATACATCCATACGGCAAAGAACACGACCAGACAAAGGGGTAAATGTGCTACGACAGCAGAAATTGATCTTAAGTCTTACTTAATTTAATAGTTATTATCTATAATTTTGTACATTTCATAAATTTAAGAATACAAAGATCTTCATACTCTTTTAGCATAGTTTCGTATCTCTCAAATGAGAGCGATGGCTATCTGTTAATAAGGTGGTCTGCACTTTGTGGTTCTTCCATGCAAATATTGCACTTGTATTTTTCCATTTGCTTAGATGTGCTAAAAACGGCCCATGTCCTGGGTAGGCTTGAACGAGTAAGTTCATGTTTTGACTCGAAAGATTGACACTCTTCTGTTTTGGTTTCTTGAAAATGTGATGTGATGTTTCATTCTTTGATCTTCCCTGTATCTATTGCACCAAACTTCGAAAAGGAAGTCACCCACCTTCTTCTGTATGTAGCTAGGAGGTGCTCCAACGCAGAAACGATTTTGACTTTTAATACCACTCTTTGCAAGATCTGAATGGTTTTTGCACCAATCCAGATATAGGTTTATTTCACATTTAAGATGTTTAATATTTCTTAACACTTCTTATCTGCATTACTCTTTGTAAAGGGATTTAGAATAGCAGCAATTGCCGATTGAGAATCCAATGGAGTTATTACGTTTTTTGATGGATTGTCTTGGTTAAGAAAAGCTACCAATAATTGTGTTATGCCGACGATTTCTGCTTAGAAGACTTTGTTATTTAATTATGATGATACTCGATGAATTGACATGTCACCTCGAGTGATAGCCCATTCCACATCTGTGTTGCCTTTATCATCTTTGGATCCGTCTGTATATACAATTCTATCCGGGTGTTCAAATTCAAATATTAAATTTTTTATTAATATGAAAAAATTAATTAATCAGTGATATTTCATTTTCGTCTTCCCCTTCAATAAAATCTGCACATAAGTGTGTAGAATCATTTTCTGCATATGTTTGTATCGTTGATGAATATTCCTATTTTCAAGTGTCCTTATTAATGCTATAGAAGGCTTCTAGTGAAAACGTTTTCTGATATTTTTTCTAATATATTGTTTAGCCGCAGCTAGAATCAGACAAAACGAGAATGATTTGAAAATATAATTAATATAATCACAAGAAAGCAATCAATTTACACCTATTAATAAATTATTATTGGAAAGTCCCAACATTTCGACATTACAATAAAAATCATCCTTTACGTAACGTTAATATCCCAAAATAGAAGGATAAATCCCAAGATTATAATTATTTTATTTTTAAAGAGAGAACAATGAGCATATAGTAATCACTACATATATTGTAGTGTTAGATTGGTCCATGGAATTCTAGATACCTAGAATAATCATAAAAGGAGTGATTTATTTTAAAAATAAATTATTTTTATCACAATCCCAAAAAAATTTAAATAAAAGTAGTATAATTAAATTTTCAAAAAACCAATTTCAAATATTTTATTTCTTGGAAAAATTTAAAAATTCAAACAGTAAATTTTTTGACTCTGATGCTTGCTGTCAAAAAAATTCTTCTAAAAAGGACATATTTATTTGATTCATTCATTCAATTCAGTCCCTCCACCCCACCCCCTGGGAACGCCTCTGATATATTCTTGAAGTGGCAACTTAATTTATTCCATCCAAACCAATTAGCATAAATATCTTAGTTAAGGCTTTTGTCCAGATGGCTTGTTTTCGTGCTGGGTTAAGGAATTATTGAATATTAATTCAATATTTGGGAAGAATGAGCTAAAGATACAAATTTATTTTCTAATTATTTGGCTTCTTTTTGGAAGTAAATGTAATGATGTAATAGATTTCATAGAACGATTGTTCTTGGCATCACTTCAGATCAAAGCAAGAAAAAAAAAAAGTTTCAAACCGAGTCTCAAAAGTATCACTATCTCTTTGGCAATAGTATGCAAGTATTTATTTCACCTGTTATTTGTGCCCGTTCTTATTTTATAATCTTTAATGCCTCATTGCAATATTTTGCATCAAATATATATTTATATCTATGAAGTGATAAATACATAAATTAATGAGATAACCAAATAGGAAATGCCACTTTGTCACGGTTGAAGATTATTTTTGCTTGATGTGCGTAAATGTAAAACAGGTTGCGAAAGGATATTTTACTTTTTTCAAAAGGTAATAGAATAAGTTATATAATAATCAAAGGAGTTTTATTTTGGTTTCATAATGATAATACACATTTAAATTTTGTTTTACACAGTATTGAAAATTATATCAGATAGGTGATGTCCTACATTTTTGAAGGAATAAAACTTTTGTATTTGAATACCCGGAAATTTATTCATTTTTTTTGTTCCTCTTTACATAACTCATGGGTAAGAGGTTTTACAGGACTATGTAGTTATTAATTACAGAACGATGAAGTATATAAAACAATCCATTTTAACAGTTGAAAAAGTCCATTTGCTTTTGAGATTTTGTAAAGGTCTTAAAAATGTTGTTATTTCCGGAATAAATCCATTTATACTACCCGACTTGGACTAACCGTACAAATTTAGAATGCTTGCTGCTAAAATGTTGCTTGGCTTTTTACCTCATATCAATTGGATATTTTAATGAAGGAATACTTGACGGCTCAATTTTTCAAAGCTTCTTAAAAAACCAATAATTTGGTTCAAAGAATTCCAGAAGAAGCAGAGTGTCATCCCAACGAGGAAGTGTGAATGCCTTTTTTATTGTTTAAAGCTATCTTATGTCCTATTAATTATGAGTCCTTTTTTTTTCCATGTTATATTTAAATATTTTTCATAAAAATGCTGCAACATTGGGAGGAATGAAATAATAATATTAAAAAAATAGAATTCTTGCATCACACTGACTGCTGGTAGCAGTTATAGCTGTTTTACAATATAATGCATAGAGTATACTGCATTCAAATAGTTTTGCAAATTTTAAATTATGAAAGTGAATTAATAAAGTTGTTTATAGAAATTGAAGAAATTAACTTATTTTCACAAAAACTTTGGAGCTAAATTTTATAAAGTATTAGGTTGTTTTTTGGTGGATCAATAGGGAAAGTAGAGCTACAACTTATTTCTCTTTGGTCTGTATCCTTCATTTGTGTATGTATCTTTGTTCCTGAAATTTGTGTACAATTATTCAATAGTTCTACTTGACCTCTTTGCCGATACTCCTCCCAAAATCCACCTACAAACTCAACGTCAAACGATATGGACAATTGGGAAAGTTCCATTGGGCAATGAGGCATATTTCTACTTTGCCCTTTGCTCTCTACCAGAAATAGATCTATTATGACTAAACCATTTTTTGTGAATATTTTCTATCGACTTCAAACGCACGTTCTTCATGCAACTTTAGAATCATACCTCTGGAATAAAACCTTTACCAGGTGCGGCGAAAAAATCAATACACTTTAAATCTAAAACTTTATCAAAATGTATTTCAGTAACCAGTTGTAAGTGGGTATGTCAATAAAATAAAAATAACTAATATGATATCTTGGCTACCCTAATCATCAATGTAGATCCCCTTGGCAGCAATGATGGCTTCCAGACGGCCTTGCACCCTTTCAAAATGTTGTCCTAAGACATGGCATCCCAGTGCTGGTTGACAGTGTCCTTGAGGTTGTCGATATTTGGGCCAGTTGTCCTCAAACCACTTTTGGGTCTTTTTGGACGTGTGTGCAGGCCCACCATCGTGCTGAAACACCACATTAATGTCTGGGCAGTTGGTCTGGATCCCAAACTACTTTGCAATCTCCGTTGGTTTCTTGAAAGTGTCCAAAAGTGCACGGACCGCAATTCGTTTGTCACGTTCATCTGGAATTTTCTTGGCTTCTAAGACACTTTTTTTTTTTTTTGGTATTTTACCGGAACAATGTTATCGCATTCACAAAAACTTTGATTTATATAGCAAACACAAAATGTAAAGACTGTTTTGTCGCACCTGGTATTAGTAGAAAAGTGGAACAAACTGCTTATTTTTAATCGTGTGAGCGTACAATTGTGCATTTTGCTTGTATAAATGAACACTTTTTAACTTCTCAAATAATATTACATTATTTTTTTGTTTATTCGCTAAATTACATAAAATATCCTTATTTTTTCCCATTTGATATATTTTTAATAATATTTGAAGTCAAGTTATAAGTTGATAACATTGGCAAAAAAAAAAAAAATCATATATGAAACTTTTATTATTAGTACGATATATTTCATCCAGAAATCTGTTATTGCCGAATGTTTATTGGAAGTTAATATTAACGAATTAATCTATTATAACTTTAACTTCTACATACTTATAAACCCATACGAAAATTAATTCTAATTATTTATGAGGAATCTTGGTAATAGTTTCAATGCTGTTTTAAAATAAGAGAAATACGTCTTGCATTTTAAACATGACCGAAATTATTTTTTTAACTACATATTATAGAACTTGAAGTATTGACTCCCAATACCTTAAAGTTTGAAGAAACCATTATTACTTTCAGTTTGTATTAGTTAATTTCACCGTGTTTTACAACATTTTATTTCATTATATAGCGTCCCATCTTCGGAACATTTAGCTTCAATATTGTTTCGTCAAGAAAATAATATATTTGATCAGTAAGTGGTAAAAAAAAATATATACATATTCTTTGGAGTTCTTATAAGTTTAAAATTGTCTGATGCGCTTTATTTATTGTTATAAAGAATAAGACCCACTTTGATTTTAGAGAAACACATATGAAAATCAATACAGTCACTGTAAAAATCTGAAAAAAGTTTGAGAGGGGATATGCTTAGCTGTCATGAGTATGTTTATTATGTTAGCACAAATCCAATTCCATATCTAGCAATGATATAAGTAGGGATTCCTACATTGGGATCCTCAATTTTACTCTGAGTTCAACAAGGGCTTACACTTATAATTCTTCAATGTTATTAAATCCATAATATTATCCATGAGCTCACGCACTTCAAATATACGTAGATGCTCCTTCCTCAAAAATAAATGGAAGAATAATGATAACAGTTTGGAAAAAGAACACAGTTTATGTTGTAACTAAAAAGGCTATCGTGCCCGTGTAAAGTCATATTTTTTTACAACTTTAAATATATAACACTTTTGACACACGTCATGGGTATTTAAAATGATTTTTGTAGAGAAGTATAAAGGTTATAATTTATACGTTGCTTTATAAAAGCCCAATCTCTAGTCATTTTATGATCGAGGGTGAGTGAATGAGTGAACATAATTTACATAGATGTCTGTTTTTTGGTTTCAATGCAATTTAAACTGTCTTGTCTCCTCTTTCCTTCAAGTTTATTTAGTTTTTGTTGTATAAAACACTCAAAAAACTTTTTTGTTTTGTTTGTCTCGTAATTTTCATACAAGATACATTCGTCGATGAATACATTTTGTCTAGTCATAGTTGACAAAATATGTTTGCAATGTGTCAGTCATGCCGCAGAGTCTTGTTACCAGACAAATGACCTCCCAGCTGCAAATTGGAGAATAAATACTTCATTGATCGATGTCATTTTTTAATAAAATGACGCCAAACACTTCTGGCTTGCCCCCAAAACAAAAAACAACTTCTTACCTGTGCATTCCCTCAATGTTTGTTATTAAATAACGGTCGTAATCATATCTCCTTAATGTCATTATATGGAAACAGCCTTTTTCCTGGCCAAAAGACGGCCATTTTCGGGAAAAAATAAATTTATCTTCTATTTACAATTACTCCTATTTATACTGTTGGAGGGTGCTGTTGTCTCACTCTGTATATTATTTTTAAAAATATAGCTCAGAATTAATGAGCAAATTACAGTCATCACAGGTAATGTCTCATCAACCCCTGGCTTAGAGGTTCTTTTGATTTAATAAATTGTAAAATTAATTTTCTATATATAAACTCAATGGGGCATGCTCGTTATTTACTTTTTAGTAGTTGGTTAAAATACCCAAGGACCTTGAGTTTATTATTGTTTATTAGTAATTTTCATACTTATTTTTTTCTGCACCATGTTGTGTTTTTTGATGTTATCTTCTTAGTTTTTGTTCATGTCCTATTGCTTGTTGTAATATATAATAACAACAGCCTGAGCTTTCTTGAAAATGCCTTTTGTACCCTGCGTTCATAGAATTTGAACGATCTAACAGTTTTCTTTATACTGAATCATCTCAGACACTTTAAATTTGACCCCAACCATTCAAATATGAATGTTATATACAATATCTCTAAAATTGCCCACAATTGACCTCAGTATCCCTATACTTCAACTTTAAATTACTAGTACATTGACAAAAATATATAAAATGAACTAAAACTTAACATATAGACTTTTTTTAAAACACATCAGCACGTTTAAGTATTATGAGCATAAGATATATGCCCAGGGTCTGATGAAATAGGCCTGTTCGTGACTTGGAGGCCTACAATAATTGTAAACATTAATTTAAAGTGAAACTTACTCTAACGGACACTCATCACTGCAAGTTAGTGCCCTTACAACCAATTTTTAAATTTAGAATAATTACAGATAAGAGCCTTTTCTATATGGTTTTTCTTCATTAATTTCCCTTCCCTCATAGCTTGATGCCAGTTTAATATACATTAAGCAGAAAGGTAATAAAATTAGAAGAAGAATCTACTTCTATTTTTTCAAAAAATTGTCTATTCAAAACATGGAAAGTAATATTATGTTCCGAAAAAATTCATTACCATAAAAAAGCCCTAAAAAGGCTTGGCCCGTTCAAAAAAGATCACAACCATAGTAACTATATTTATTTTTGTTCCAAGCCCTGCTCACGCTAAAACCAGCTCTCTCCATGCCCCTGAGAGAGCCTTTGTTCGAACCAAATTCACGTTCTTTATACTTTTATATACATATATATTTTAAAGTATTTGAATAAATAAAATATTCCACACTCACTTTAGGATTATATGTACGCCCTAACTCTAAATTTACGACTATTGTCTGATTAGTAAACAATTTCATAAAATCCACTTGAACTCTTTTATTCATTCTAAATCTAAAGTATGTATAAATAAAACTACTTCTAGACTAAACATTAGGGCAGTTCGTTTTTCAACTTTTTTCGAATTTCAATGATGGTTAGCTTGAAAAATTTGGGGTATGATAAGGAAATAACTTAAGAAAAATTTAATTGTTTTATAATGTGATCTTTTGGTAGCACACCTATAACAAAGTTTGAAACGAGTTCAAAGTTATTTATTTCGCTAATAACGAGCAATATGCAACATTAATCATAATTTCGTATAAATTGATTATAATAGACATTATTCAAACCTATATAAAATATTAAGGAAGTATTTTTCTAAAGATACCCTTTGGAGTAAAAAGAAAGAAAGACATAAGCTAATTTTGATCCTTCCATAACGAAAATAAAAATAAAATAATGCGCACTATACACGATCAACAATATATAAAAAATATGTTTCTCTTTTTTTATTTGTTCCATAGGACAAATTTTGAAATAAAACTTTTTTAACATTTTTCATAGATTAAAACAATGTTGTTTATCAAAATAGTTTTATCCAAAATAACTAACAAAGTCTTTTTAGTATTTACCCATAAATTGTACCTACTGTAAGTGACGTCACAACATAGAATATTATCAAAACAAAATAATGCTTTGAACATAAAGCTACATGATACAATAAGATAATAAAGCAGAGAATACTAAATGAAGTATAGAATATTGGATTCTGGATTGAACTACACCATCTCAATGCTGATTAGGACCATTTTCTTCATAGATGTGTGTCATAAGATGTTTTGTGGATACACTAATTCACAAAATTGCAATTTTTTTTTTGCTATTGGATTAAGATGGTGTTTTTCTAATTACTTTTCACCAAGAAATATAAAAATGACTTATGTAACTCAAGATTTATTCTTCAGCAAGCTACATAATGTTTTTTTTCCAACATAATCGGGGTGGTCCATTAAAATCTAAAAACTTATTACTAATTCACTAATTAATGAAGGTTGAGATATTGAAATCAATTTATGTTTTGATGAGTATTAAAGGAAAAACAATTATTTACAAAACAAACCGTACCTGACCTCTTTGGCTTATATTTAATTCTAGAAAATGACAATTGAACAAGACTGACGAATTTCAATTCGTGCACACCAAAATGTTGGGTGTGTTTGGATGACGGACACTACAGGCCTTCCCCTCAACATGCATCTAAAAGGTGTAGTCGAAGGAGTTGCCATCAGGACTGTGGGGGGGGGGGCAAAATTATAACCAACCTTCTTCCCCTCAACATGCATCTAAAAGGTGTAGTCGAGGGGGGTGCCATTCAGAACTGTAGGGGGGGGGGCAAAATTATATCCGACCTTTTTTTATGTCCATTAAAAATCAAAATTATATCAGATCGTTCTAGGATTTTCAGACAGTAATCCTTCCCGAATATATATATATTAATATCTTCAACGCCTTCCTATTTATTGAAAGCAGTTACCTACTCATTGATTTAATAAATAAGTATGGTGTAAGAAATATCTTATATTTAGAAAAATGTACCACGAATTTTTTCTGAGAATTGGGAGTTGGTCTATAGATGTACATACAAAAGAGTGTATTTTGTCACATTAGACCTGTTCAATTAATGGACAATTTATGTACCGTGTATAGTGAGCATCCCCTTTGTTTACTCCCCCCTATATTAAATTAAACATGTCGTTTTATATTTAAAGAACAAAACCACCAATAGATATAATTTAGATGAGTTTAACTTTTCATTTTGTAACATAACCATGTCAGATAACATTTAAAAAAAAATCATGGCTTTCAAAATAGTTACATTCAAAAGAACTAAGGCTTCTGAAAAACAAAACAATTGCAGAAATTTTTTCAAATGTAGATTGAATTATTTGTTTTTATTCTGAATGAATATATTCAATATTCATTCGGAGTGATTTTATAATTGCTGCTTTTAAAGTTTAAGTATTGCAAATCCTTCAAGCTTGAGTGACAATCTTAAAATAGAATGAAATTTCTATATTCAAAAACAAAAATGTTTGTAGGATTTTTCACAAGACAGATTTTTATCAATTTATTGTCACCTTCCATCGTCGCCTGTCTTTCTAAAAATTATTTATAGATTGATACAGGGCCGTTCAAAGGATTGCTTTTTTTATAGGAGGATGGAGGTAGAATAAAGTCAATTTTTTTTTATTAAATACTTTTTTTTCTGTTATAAAATGTTTGAATTTTTTCTCAATAGGGTATGTTCCAATAGTTATCAGCGAACAGCTCGTGGGCATTTTGTACAATCCTTGCTCAATCACGAAAATGAATTAAAATAAAAGACAAAACAGAATAATTTAATCATAATATATTTTGAATGTATATACCTTTTAGTCTGGAGAGAATGGATTAAAGATTGAAGAAATGCATGAATGGTTTCAATTTTCAACTCAGTAACATATTTAAGTAGGGTTGCAGATTTGGTAAAAAAATTCCTCGACTACGAATGCAATATTTTGAATATCACCCACTACCATTCCTACACACATTTTTTTTAATGATGTATTTTATAGCCTTTTATAGCTTATTTTGAGTCATTTGAGTGTAGAGACTATGTATATATATATAACTTATACCTATGGGTAGTTATTACTTATATCTAGTAAGTAATTGTTAGTCAAGACGATATCCTACTAAATAAACTATCACTAGGAAAGTATCAAGCCCATCCCATCAATGGTATATTATAATTTGGCCAAAAAAAAGAAGAGTTTCCTTGTGGTTATTATGTAGCTAAATTATTTCACCTTAGCTCTTGCAATTCATTGGTGGAGATGTTAAAAGAGTTGAAATTCGGGTGAGTGTTAATTTAAAGAATGCACTATTGGTTCGAGCTTATTAACTTTTTATCTTCTATTTTAATGTTCTTTCCATTAGTCAGATGGAGTTGCACTAATTAAGTCCAAGCCAACATTATATTATTACAACCACTCTATCTGAGCTAGCGAATGTTTTTGGAGTTCATTATGTATATTTCATTCTGAAGGAGCGATCGTGAATCGAACAATTGCACAAAGAGTTCAAAGGAATAGTTTCACCAATCCTGTTGTCCACTGAGCTTCGTCACTTCTTCTATTATTAATTAATCCTCACTAGATCTGATAGTTCAAAAATATTAGTAAGTAAAGAGTGCTATAGCTTTTAGCAATCTTTGTCAACAGATATGTAGTCTCTCACTGTTTTTCATGACATTATCTCAAACGAGGTTTTTACACTGACCGGGATTTCATTTTTTTACCATCTCTCAAATCGTTACTTTTATTTCGTACGAGATCCTCACCTCCTAGTTTTTTTTTACCTTTACATACAATAGGTTAGGTGACAAATTACATAAACTTCTGTTTGTGTTCATTTTGAGTCAGTTGTTGAGATGGAAAAATACAATCCCTCATAAATTAGTGTTTAACGAATTTGAAATTTTCCAAATTCTTTGAACGCTTATCCTGAGAACAACTATGTGTGGACCATAGACGGCGCCCCCAGTTACACGGTCTTGAATACACAATACGTCTCCATGGAGCACTTTGCTGACTTCTGGGATAATACCTTCTGGGCCTCTTCCAGTCCTGATCTCAATCCTCTCGACTTCAGTGTGTCGAGTGTCTTAGAATGCAAGGTTGGTAAGACATCCCACAGAAATGTGCAGAATCTCAAGGCCAGCATCAGAAAGCAATTGTCAAACATGTTTGCCGATTATACCTGCACCAGTTTCTGACCTCGTATAGAGGCTGTGATAGAGGCTGGAGGCGACCATATCGAATAATTCTTGGCCAGATTGATTGCTAAATATTTTCAATAATATTTTTCGTTATACTTTTCTAATAAAAAATTATTAAGGTTTTGGTTTTGCTCCATTACCACGGAAAATTTCCATGTCACACTCTGTATATGAGATCAAAGTTTGTTCCAATTATATGGCACGACCTTGTATATATTGTAATCTTCGTCACCAGATAATATATTGATTTTTTTTTTTATGAAAATATCTCAGGCGTGGTTTTTATATATCTAAATGTGCCTTTTTTGTATAGAGTAGAAAAATAAATATTGAAACAACAAATTAGTTTATTGCTACCCCTTTGCCAACTGTTTAATTAACTATTCTCTTCTACGTAGTACATAATATAATCACATTAATTATCACATCATATGTAGAGCAGAATCTTACAAAATACATCAACTCATTTATGAGGCTCCAGGGAAAATTATAATCACTGTCCCTTGCTTTTATTGATCATTTAGCTGCAAGTAAATTTAAAGTCATGTTAATCACTTACAGGTTAGTATAATCTATTATTAAAAATAGAGAAAAACCCTTGAACATTATTTAATATTTTTTTCTATAGTAAACTATGCAGAACGGTTTCACTAGTGTAATAAATTCAACGAAACTCCATTTTAGGGGCTCAAAATGAATGTTTTTACTCCATGAATTGAAAATATTTCGAACAAAGCTTGGAAAAATTCCATAAATTGGCTTTATGAATAAAAAAGACTTTACCCCTGAATGGAATACTAATTGATGCCAATGGTAAGCATTCATATTTGATTTAGATCAAAGCAATATGTTTTGAAACTCTTTTAAAATTGCTGGGATTTTTACCATTTGTTTTTTTGTCAATTAGGGACGAGAAAAATAGGATAGCTAGAGAAAAATATCTCATTCTGTCTGTTTATCTACAGCACGGAAATATGATTGTATAGCGATATCTTTTTAATCATTCAAGGGTCAGGTATATAATAAAACGTGCGTGGAAACCTACCTCGGGGAAAATGGCCCATGGAAGATTCCCCTGGAGAAAATTGCCATGGAGGAAAATTGTCCGTATTTTTTTCAAACTTCATGATGAATAATAACACATTATAAATTCACTTAATATTATTTATGACTAAGGCCTCAACATATTTGTTTGTTCCATCTCCAATGGTAGTAATTTCAAATGTGAGTAATATTATTGCAATATAGGAGGAAGGGGGGGATAAACAGCTTAAGTCCTCTTAAAATATGCTTGAATACACTCCACCTTCGGATTGGCCATTGTCCCGGGGATAAGGTGGGATGGTTAAACACCACCAATTCATCCAATACACCCAAAGAACTTCTCTAAAACCTCAAACTAGTTCAAAGTCCTCAGGGTAGCCTGGGAGATGTCTTTGGTATGTTTATTAGCAATACCACACTACCCCTGGCCAATCCGAGTACGGAGGGTATTCAACCATATTTTCAGAGGCCCTTGATTGATTCCTTAGAAAAGGTGCAAGCCAGGTTTGTGCTGTTTTTTCCTTCATTGGGAGATAACAAGAACTACAAATGCAAAATCAAAAGACTTGACCTTATTACTTTGTCTCATAGACGTGCAATTAAAGATATGATTACACCACATGAATTCTAAGCAAAAATATTAACCTATCTCCCCAATCTAGATACTAAATATAGGATATCTGTTCCACAAAACGAGACTCTCCACTCAAAACACCATCTACCTACCAAAACCAAAGATTGCCATTTTTAAGCATAGTTTCTATTACAAATCTATTATTCCTTGGAACAAAATACGTTTTTGCTTTCGTCAGGGAAGTGAGGATGACCTCAAGCAATTTTAAGTAAATTCTTTTTTTTCCTCTGTACTGTCACGTTTTTTGTACGTTTTTGTCTGTTATATTTTAATTTTTGTATTATAAATGCATCACTATTATTAAGAACGATAATTTTTATATTTTATAAAATAAGTCGTATTTTATAGACTTTGTTTATCGCCACTGGTGGAAAATAAATAAATAAACTAAACTATTTATTCCCCCTCCTTACCAATCCTCTTGATCTATTTCCTAGAAGATTTGATTAAAATTAAAAAATTGCTAGGAAATTGTATTGTAATAATTTTACCTACGCAATTTTATCTTTGCTAATTTTCCGAACTAGCAATTTTCCTCTATGGCAATCTTCCACGTACAATTTTCCCCAGTAATATCAATCAAAGTAATATCTAAATAAATTGAAATGTCTAGATTTGTACTATTTATTTTTGCTCCAAATAGATTAGGGACAATAATAATATTGTAATAGGTTATTGTTTGTCTAAATTATGGAGATAAAATACATCATGATGATGAAATTAAATATTTTTATACCATATTTTGGTCTGATTTGTAATCAAACTAGGCATTATAAAGATATATTTTTGATGGACGTTTTAATTATTAGTCCCATTTTGATATGAAGAAGTAAAATGGTTTGTATTGTTATAAAACTTGGTTATTAAGGCTCCCAAAATGTTAGACACAAACAATGCTGACGTCACATGAAAATACTCCATTGCTACTTAGAAATCTACCTAAAATATAAGATTCATTTAGGCAATCTAATTGATTCTTGGATACATTTTAAACATCCCATCTTGTACCTCATGCCACTTAATTATTTAAAAATAATGTTTTTGATAAGTTATCAGATCATCATATTTACGGCTACTAAGTTCAATATATCAGGGTACAGAGTCCAAAATCCATTCTCAGCCCATTCATATAATATTTAGGGAAGACAGTTTCAACACTTGTTGTATTTGGCTCATTTATTTAGAGTTGGTTTGACTCAGATGTGAAAAATTTAACACAATATCAGCTTAGTATTGTGTGAAGCTATTTAGAGATTTTACGAATCAGTAGATTTTTCACAAATTGCATTTTAATACAACCATTCAAATTCTACAAACTTACCTCCGAAAGCGGAAAGTTTGTAATAGTGTATAAATCAAATTTGAGTTCGAAATTAAGGAAATGAAACTAATTAATATATACTTCTAGGAATAAATTATTTCACATTTTAATTTCTTGAACATCTAATGAAAATGAAATAATTCATAGGAAGGTATGATGAATTAAGATATATATTATAAACCACTGATTTATTGATTGGAGAAGTTATTTTTCACAAACCTTTTTAGAGGCCTGCCCTTAGTATTATAAATGTTTGCTGTGAAGTTTAATCAGGTATATAAAATAACAAAAATGAATAAACAATTGGACGTCAATTGCAACTCATGTTTTGAATGTTGTTTAAAATTAATGAATGATTCAAATGATATCAGTTACAGTAAAAACAATCAAAAGTTGACTGCATTATTACAAAAATATTGTTACTCCAGACATATCATGAATAAAAGTTGTCAAAAATGATTTATTTTGTCACAAAAATTTGCAATATAATAGGTTTGGAAAAAAGTAATATAGTATTTCCCGTCCTTTTTTTGTAACACAATATATTTGGTAGATTATTGGTGATATCGAACCATACGATAGCACACTGTAAAGGTGTAAGTGTATACTATTAACGCTTTTTAGACGGTTCAGTTGTGAATTATCGTGCGTCGTATATGGAAGTCTCAAAGGAAGAAATCTGAAATGTTTTTCATTTTCACTACATCGAAAGCGACCAAAAAAATTGAAAATGTATACAGGGGCGATACTCTTTTAGTTCGTGTTGCACAACAGTGGTTCGAGCAATTTTGCTCAGTGGTAGTGGATGTAAATGATGCACCACGCACAGGCTGGCCTGTCGTAGAAAATTTGGATAAAATCAGCGAAAATATATAGATATGCCGTCATGTTAGCAGTCAAAGCACCGCCCAAAAGCTAAACATTGACCATAAAACCTTGTTTAACCAAATGCAGAAGGAGGGATACAAAAAAACTTTAATAGGAGATTAATAGTGTTTCATCAATACAACGCCAAGCCGCACACATCATTGATGACGCGTCAGAAGCTCCTGGAGCTCAGATGGGAAGTTATTATGCATCTACCCTACAGTTTGGACCTGACACCAAATCAATAATACCTTTTCCTCTCTATTGTCAACGCACTTGCAGGTACAGATTTGAACTCAATAGAGACCTTTCAAAATTGGTTGTCCGAGTTTCTTTTTTGCCAATAGGTACAAGTGCTTCTACGAGAAGAACATTATGAAGTTGAATTCTCGTTGGCAACAAGTTATCAAATAGATCAGGGCAATATTGGCTTATATTGAATAATTGTAAGACTTCCTAGTAAATCATTACTATATTTAAATTTAAATTATTTTTTCCCCAATCTAATATTATACATCTGTATTGTCTTATTTTTTTTGACTTTAGCTTTTTTTATCTTAAAAAAAGATCATGTTGCTTGGTCTTCCCTAGGCATATATATATATTATCCGGACGTTTGTACCGAACATTCAAGAATACTATATATATGTATGTAAAATGTATATAAAGTATTAATCACACATATATGTTTATAGAGGCTTTATTTAGAGGTGAGCAACTGTCGCAAAAATGAACAAAAACTATTTTGTTCGCTTAATTTTAGGAGAAACAGGCTGGAGAAGTACAATTCTATTCATAATAGTCATTGAACCATTCCATTTATTTTTGTTTTCTCTTGTTTGCCTCTGTTTGACAACAAGATAAAAAAGATTATTTCCTGGTTTTAAATGGAAGTATTACTTAAATGTTTGTACAAACTTTATCTATATTTTTGCGTGTTTTTGAATGTCTAAAAATCCACATAAATAGTAATAACAACGTCTAGGTTAGTATTGTCATGATACCAATATTTCCCTTTTGTGATATATTATACATTGATTAACTCACTTGCCGTCATAAATTGCATCATAATTTAAAGGAAACAACATCTTTTTAGTAGATGAAATGAAAAAAAAAATCAATAAAGCTTGATAAGGCCCCCATCAAATGGCTTGAAAAAAACAACAACTTAAGTCTGTATTGTATACTACTTGATGTCTATGATTTTTGAATTAATTCAAGGTAATATCTACTGAAAATACCTAAAAATGGTTAGATTTATCATATATATTTTTTTTATGGGTCGATTAGGGACGAGAAAAGTATGACTCCAAGTGAAAAATGTCTTATTTTTTTCCATTGTTAGAGTTAATATTTATATACAGTATGGAAATAAGATTGTATAACGATGGGATAACATATTTTGTAGTATATTTGAGTGTCAAATATATTACAAAACTAGACAATAGAGGAATATATTTTTAAAAAGCAGTCAGCTTTATGTTCTTTTTGTTTGTTAGTCCTATTTGGATATCCAATAGGTCACTATTTTCCTTAATATTATTGAAAAAAGGAGTTTTATTGATATAAATCTTGATTGTTTACACCACCAAAATGGCTAACATTACCTAAGCCGAAGTCACGGGAAAATGTTATAAATGCGTCATATTTATTTATAATTACTTTTCTGTAATGAAACTATAGCCAACCAATGCTATAAATAAAGTGGAGAAATAAAGACCTTGTGATCATTATTTTTTTTAAAGAAGTGTTCTATTCAATAATCTTTTGCCTTCAAGGGGTTGAGTGCATTTGAATATCACTGCATAACTTACTGTACAACCTCCATAAACTCACAATTTTAACTTTGTTAAGAAGAGTAATTCTGTGAAGGAAAAAACAAGTTGTATATGTCATGAGGGAAAATAACAAAAACTAAAGACGTGAAGTGATCTGTGTTATCAAATAAAGTGAAATCAGTACGACCAGGAATCTACTCAAGCTAAAAATCGCGTTTCACTACTTTAAAACTTATAGTAGACCACCAACCTGAGCAGACATGTGCCTTTTCTGCTGATTCAAATCCAGAATACTATAACCAATTTATGATATACAGAGTGGAAATCTAAAACTTGATGTCGCTTTTGATTATGATTGTATTGCAGCTATTCGTAATTACGAGGTTTCATTACGCAACAATGAGATAGCTGAAACAAAAATAAACAAGTTTAGTTTTTATTCCACGTCTCTTAGTGTAAAAATGTCGTAGCAACAACGAAAAAGCCAACGCGTGTATAATCTCCCTCAAGCCAGTGCCAGTCACGAGAAGGCTGCAGAGAATGTTGTCATATACAAGGTGAAAACGCTACTAACGCCCGTTTTTAAAACTGCAATATCTATCCATGAATAAGGCAAGACTGGCTAACTATGTTAATCAGCTGATAGTCGGTTTTCAGAAGCTACATAATCAAAACAAACAAATCGCTCAACTAAGAACGGGAATCTGTAGGAGGCAATTTGTAGATCTATAGTGTGTGGATTTCTCACACAAAGGACCAGCGAGGAGATTGCCCAGTTTAACAACTTGTCTTTCAACACTGTGAGGAACTTCAGGCGCATTTATGATGAATACTGTGAGAAGGAAGGGGACCCTTAAGAGTTTGACGTAAAAAGAAACACTCACAGGCGTCATTCTGATACTTATGATGTTGATATTGTGAACTTCTTTCAGACTCTCATCAAGGAGGCCCCTGGCAGGTCCATCAGCTCAATTTCCAGGGAGTTGGGGTATGTCTCACACCTGAATAAATAAGATTGTGAGGGAGGATATAAGATATTAGTCATATGCATTACGGATAGGCCAGTTCATGAGCACTGCGATCAAACATTTGACAAGGCCAAGAAGCTGCTGATGAAGTTCAAAAAAGCCACCCACGAAAGACATCCTCATCTTTTACTCAGATGAAAAAAACTTTTCCCAGGACCAAAAGGTCAACCCCTTGGACTTTTATATGTGGGGAAGGGCTGAAAGAGATACCAATCGTCAAAAACTGAACACTTTGAATTTTAAACTTCAACAAGACATCATTTATTAATTAACAATATTATTTCAACAAAATTAATATTATAAATAGATATGTGTCTCAGCTTTCTTGATTTTTAATATATCCGCTAGGATGATCGCTCTGCCCAACCGCTTTCAATCTTGTTGACCATTAACATAGTATTGAGGTTTGATATATTGAAGCTAAAACCAGAATTTTATAAAGAATGACCGAATATCTAGCGTTGACATAATCCTATTTTCGATCGGTCTTATCTCATATAAACATCAATTGTTCTTTGTTATCTCTATGTTATATTTTGTACCCCTCAACTTTGACCCAAGGTGAAGACAATGTCCAATTGTTAAATTTAGAGCTTCAGGTTTCTGTCCAAATGATGTTCTTAAAACCCCAAATGTTGTTGATTCTGCCGTCAAGAAAATGTTTCAGTCACAACCCTGACAGAAATAACGTCAGCATTAATCAAGGGAAGCAAGGTTGGGGTAAAGAAGATTAATTAAAGTTATGCTCAAGCCCAAGAATATAGTATCGAAAACGTTGGTAGCTTTGCAAAAAAAATGAGAAGTTTCTGGAAACTTCTTCTCCAGCTGGTCCCTCATCTTTTTTGTCAACTTCTCCTGCACTCTTCTAATCTTATTTGTTTTCAATGATTTACGTTTTATTAAATTGATTCATGACTCAATTATTATGTATGTATGTTCATAAGGATTTATAAAATATTTAAAAGTTAACTTAAACTACTAATTGTGTTCAATTATGACTTTTATATTTTCATCATCAAATCGTATATTTACGTATAAAAATCATAATTAAGCATAATAAATATAAAGATATTCCCTAAATATCAATACCTATAAATTGCATAAAGAAAGCCAGTACTCGAAAATATAGAAAAACTCGCATTTTCTCTAATTTTCAATAATATAATAACCTTAGGGTTATTATATCGTATTAAAACGTATATTTTGGAGATCTACGTTAAAAAACACAGTTAAAAAATACTACAGGTTTTTGATTTTCGAAAAAATGAGAAGTATGACCCAGCCTAATGGTTAGCATAATTCCTTGCTGGACTCAGAGTAGAATTGAGTGTCGGGATTGGAGTATTTTCTGACTTTATCATTGCTAGATATGAAGTGAGGGTGTGTGTTGATGTCTTTCATCTCATAACTGCTCCCAGCTAATTTCATTACACGTCATGGTAGCTAGGTTGCTCTCATCTAAAACATTCTTTAAACTATCTGAAAATCTATGTTGATTTTCATTTTTTTTCTATAGTTAATTTTCGGCTCATTATTCATAAAAAGAATAAGATTGTAAATGAAGAGTTATGTAGGTATACTTTATACCTACATACATTATACAAGCATACAAGTACAAAAATGGATTGTGTTTACTACATTAATCTTGGTCCTTAGATATGACATTGATAAATAATACTAAATATTAAGAGCACAACTATGCTAAAAAAATGGAAAAGAAAGGCTTTGATACTCTCACTGAAAATGTTAATGAAGCATCTTCATAATATTATATAGGGTTATTTGAAACAGATACAGTCTATAAAGAATGTAGTCAAGAGCCCCAACAATTGATGCCAGTAAACTCTAGTAAACCTTTAGAAACAACAATTGCTTTGTCAAGTACAAAATATACTTTTCTCTAGGGCTGTAAACGCATCCTGAGTGATCTTAAACATCATGGAAACAGAGTAAATTTCTTCAGTGATCCTGATATTAACAGACAAAATCATAGATATAAAACCCTTGATAAAATTAGGATTTAAACTACTTAAATACTGCCTATGGACAGGTAATTTTGGTTTTAAATCATAAACATTACCTTGTGTCAACGTTTTATACGTCGAATAGTCATTGACAACAAATATTATGGATTTATTAAGTAAAATATATCTTTCAACGCCAAATTTCCCATTTTTACAGAATTCGGATTGTGATGAAAATGAGGCAAGCAATGCAGGTTACTACTTCGAAATCAAGAATTTAAAGGATATGTTACATTGAATAAAAATTTAATTTCTCTAGAGCATGATTAATAATTATTGCATTACAAGTTCAATTTTTTAGTTGTATTTTTTATCAAGTATATATTCACAGAAAATAGATTACTTTCTTCTTGATATTCACAAACCTTACGTTATTGAAAACATAAGTACCTTGATTCTAGTCCTTTACTAGTCTAAAAATGATTTAATATTTTTGGTATTCTGGGCTACCAATTTTTTTCACTGGGCTAGTAATTTATTATTGGCTATCCCTGCTGGCTGTTGGCATATTTTAACGACTGCCAAGGCCTGTATATAACAAAATATTTTAGGCTATTAAAATATCCTGTTCTACTGGAGTCATAAGGATAATTATCCGTGTCTAATATGTTTGAAAAAATTAACGGGAACTATTTTCTACATTATGTAATATACCAGGTGGAAACTTGAAACTTACACACTTGTATTATATTGATTTGGGAGGTCTCCTATCAGGAAATTCGAACTGTCTATAATTGTATTGTTAGCCATGTATCTCAAGAACCTTCTGCTTTGTGATTTTTTTAAATCTGAAGAGAAATGTCACCGCAGCGAGATTCAAGGCTTCGGGAATCAACATTTCTTCGTGAGGGTCACACTCCAATGGAGGTAGCCAGGCTGACGGGAATCATTAGTGCAGATGATCTCAATGACAGTCTGATCTGATTCCCGTAGGGTTTCCGACTCGCGGTAGTCATATAAATCGACATTTTCAAGGCTAACCTGATCCCCTGGTTCCAAGAAAATTTCGCCAAGGGTTACGTGTTCTTTCAGAAAGATCAGCCCCCACCCCCACTGCGAAAATTACTCAAAGCTTCTTAGTTAACAACATGGCTTTCAAGGACAAGAGAATGTGGCCAATTAAGATGTCAATTCCCATGATTTTTATTTCTAGCTTCATATCGAAAGGTGGGCCTGTAGAATTTGGTACCCGACCGTTGAAGACATGAAGGCCTCTGACGACAAGGAGTGGGTTGACATTCGTAATACTTGCAACTCTTTTCGTAAGAGCCTCGTCGGCGGTCAAATAGAATAAATCAATTTGACAAAGGCTGTTTATCAGCAAAAGATCAATGATTATTTTTGTTAAATGTATAATTCAAGAATGACGAGCTATTTTCTTTCCATGTGTGTAAGTTTCAAGTTTCAAACCGGGGTTAAAATTTTTTTCAATTTAAAATAAAAGAAAAAATTAATTCAAGACATTTTCTAAATTAAAATATAACATTATTATTTGCGTCTCTATTACTTGGCATTTTTTTATATGACGTATACCTTCAATAATAACTATCCAAATGTCCTTTTTTTTCTTAGTAATTACACAAACACATTGCAACATTCATCAATAAGTCATTGTATATATAATAATGGTATGTTTATTTTTTATTGTCCTATAAAAGCTGTAGACTATATCTGGAGTCTCAATAAATTGCAACTTTATACTTGAATCATACTTACGTTGTAAATCGTATGCATTTTTGGTATATACTATAAAAGTAACCTAATATGGAAGGGGTGTTTATGACAATTTAAAAAATGTTTAGATGGAAAGTATCTAAGCTGTCAGAACGCTTCATTAAATTAGCTATTAGATGAAGGTAATAAACATAAGTTTCAGTTCGTATAAATTAAGGACATTGGCAGGAATACTCTGTGTTCGATCTTCTATTCTACTTTAAGTTCAACAGCGACGTTTCGTCGGCCGACGAAACGTCGGACGGACAAAACGTCAAATTGACTAAACGTCGAATAGACAAAACGTCAACCAGACAAAACGTCGACTAAATCTAGAATATATAATGAAGGGCTACTCCAAATGGTGTTGCAATATATAGCATTCCGACATTTCCCGCCTGAAACATAACCCAAAAACATCATTTGTATATAAACTCCCATTAAGAGGCCCTCCCAATCCCCAATCCTTGGGGGTGTTTTCAATCACCGCCGTGTCCCAAAATGGGATGAAACCTACTGCCACTATTTAAGCAACCACTAAGAGCCCCTCACAACCCTTATGTACCCCCCCCAAATGTTTGAGCTGTTTTCGGGTATGGCCTGGCCCCAAAATGGGATGAAACCCACTGCCACTATTTAAATTTATCCCAAATCTATTTACACCCCGAAAAGGCCCCGAAATTTGAGATTGCTTCGGGTTTCATTTCATTTTGAGGACCGGCGGTACCCGAAATAGTCCAAAATTTCGAGGTATAAATGGGGGATTGGTAGGGTATCTGACTGTTAGTTTATGTAGGTGTGGTGGGGTAAATATCTCGGGCTGGTAATGTCTTGAGTAAAATGTCGTTGAAATAGTTTGTTATCTTTTGAAATGTAATATCTTCCGGTCGACGTTTTGTCCATTCCAAATGTTGTCGGTCGACGTTTTGACCTACTACTATAATAACAACTTTAGAAAATTAATAATACCTTTTTTTAAGATTATATATAGTCCTCTTTTCTTTTCTTTTTTTATTTTATGCACTGAACTTTAGCTACAAATACACATTGCTACACTGATATTTCGAAGATACTTTAGTCACATAGTTCTAAAAAATTAAGCACTTACACAAAAATGAGTTCTCAGCAGACAAAAAGATGGAAAGTGATGAAAATTGTTTGTATTTTGGATATGTTAAACAACAAAACATAGTTCAATGGACAACGCGCTTGAAAAAAGTTATTCTCTTTAACTCAATTTGCGTAGGTTCGTGCCTGGTAATTTGTAGAAAGCAAAACATACTTGATGTAATATATGGACTTCAAAGAAGATTCCTAGATCAAATGGAGTAAATTCAATACTTTAATGTTTACTTATACTTAATCAGTGCAACTCATTCTAACCTAAAAAATGAACATTAAAAAAAAAAAAAAACCTTGCAAACCAACATGATAGCCCTATCAATTTGATTAATCTTTGAAAGAGAGTAATTTAGTTGTCATGACGTTTCATTATATCAGCTACATTTAGCTGTGAAGAGGATGGAGGGGGAGAAGGAAATAAACAGGAACATACCTAGGCAAGAATTACTCCGATGCCGATCATCAATTCTACTCTAAGTTCACAAGGATTTACAATTATAACACTACATCATATCTTGTAGGGAAAAAGGAGGTTCACTCCTGAGGCAAAATAATAATGACAACAATTTGTAAAAAAATTAATTCTTTGGATTACCAATTCCCAAAAAAAAAAAAAACGGAAAACAAATGAGCTAAAAATGTTAAAGATCAGCATCTCAGTAGATCACTCCAATGTTCTCTTTTCAAATATGAAATATTTATGATATTAACTTTAGAAAACACAAAACTCTGTCCAGATTGGTACTAACTGCAACAAAAACTCGCTTATTAGTAAATCCGCATTTTGTAACGTACCTAAATAAAGTAACCATTAGTGTCCCTGCAAAGTGTAACCCTGAGGGGTTGTTGAGGAGTCCCAAGGACAAGACTTTGGTTGACTCAGAGTAGAATAGAGAATCGACATTCCAGTAATTCTTTTGTATTGTATTTGCTATATACTGAGTTGGATTTTTGTTTACCAATTTTCCTTCCCTCATAGCTGCACACTGCTAATCTAATAACACGTCATGGAAGCTAAGCTGCTTTTGTCTCAATTTTTTGGAATCTATAGGGAGGGCTGTAAAAAATATGACCTGTTGGTATGAAAATAAAATGAAACCAAAAATTATTTTGTAACATTATATTTTGATGAATGTTTGGAAGAGAAACAGCTTACCTGGCGTGCTACTTCATTAAATTAGCCATAAGTATCTAGGTTTAGTTAGTTAGATCCGTTGCTAGATTGCTATTTTTTAAATCAAGTAGTCATACATTTCTAGGATATTAAGTCCACACTAAAAAATGAGTCCCCGTTTAGACAAACGGACATACAAACCTACCTTTATTAATATAAAATTTATCAAATACTTTAGTAACACACATGATTTTTATAGAAAAATGCATTCAGGAAGTACAATTATAAATTGAATATATATTAAATTTATATTTACCTTCACATGTAGGACATCTAATTATCATACAGTCTTATTTTTTAATGAGTACTTTGATCCGTCTATAACTACAAGATAAAATTTGATATAAAGTACAAAAAAAAAGAGACCCATAAAATTTAATAATCCTAGTTGAAATTTGACATTTACTTTGTTGTAGGACTATGTAGAACGGGTTTATGTTGAATCAAGTTGAGTTAATGCAAAAAAAGTGTGTCTACGATTTTTTCTCAAACTATGTAACTAATGCAGTTTAGTATTGTTCTAGAATTGAGATCCACATTGAGTATATTGATAAAAGGGTTGTTACAAGTAATGTTTCCGATAAATAATCCTGATCAATGATGTATAATATAAGTTTTATTATACAAAAATTATTATAATTACTTTTAAGTTGATGACACTGGTGACGAGGGGCGTTTCTAGCTTTCATCATTGAGGGGGGGGGGGGCAAAACTTATCTGCACCGTGATATAATTCATTATATAGAAAGATTTATTTTATATGCATATATACTAGCAAAGGGTGCCTGCATTTTAGTGATGAAAAGAGAGGAATAGAAACAAAGAATGAAGGTAGAACAAAACAGACAGAGGGAGAAGAAAAGAAGAGGGACACAGAGAGAATAGAAAGTTAGATGGGAAATGTGGTTTTATTTCATTCAAAAACAGCCTCTTAACGACTGCCGTTTTTCGGACTTGCATAGACTTTGAATTTTGTGAAAGCATTACTTTAGGTCATTTCAACTATTGAATTCCAGTGAGTAAAACCTTAAGTATCAATCAAGCACGATAAAAATATTTTCACATTATTATTAATTAAAGTATTTAAAATTCCTGTAACCATTTGATGTTAATTATTATAATAAGTTTATCGAAATTGATTAATAGAGACGTCACTTGCACAGCGCTCATATCTAATAATCATGGCGTCAAAGATTGTTCCATGGATCGTCTTTTGCTTCCGATTTAGACTCGTTCATAAGATTTAACATGACAAGACGTCGCATTTTGTGGACTGATACACTTTCTACTGAGTCGTGTAATATTTAAATGCATGTATTTCAAAAACCATTTATTTGTATATTGAAAACTTCTTAGATGATCGACATAGGATCAATATCATTTTAAAAGTTTAATCAGATTGGTGAGTCATTATGCAGCTCTATATTCAAACGAAATAAAATTGAGCAGAATCTTGTCAAAATTTAGATTATTTAAGTTATAAGTATATTTATGCAAATATTCTATAAAATAAACAATGTTTCATAAAAAGTCTAATAAAATAATACCATAATTACATGAACATCTCTCAAAATAGTTTGGCAAGCAAAAATGATCATTTTAGCAACCTACAAACCTGTTAATTGTGCACACTATTCGCATACAAACATGTACGTAGATATGACCTTGAGAAACTAAGAATCGTTAATACTTTATTACTAGGTATATACTCGTTGGTACTTGCATAAAAACGTGAGTGTTTGTGTATGTGCTTCGAAGTCAACTATACTCCTAACAAATTCCATGGATAGTAATGCAATTTTAGAATGATATCCAGCTGCAAATATGAATCAAACAGGTAAAAGATAAAGGGTACTTGCATAAATGTCATTTTTATTATGCATTGAATTGCACTCTTGCATTTCTAAAAGACTTAAACCTCTACTGTCGTATGTACTGAATTTGGTACATAGAATTTAAATAAACTTAAGAGTAACAAACAGGCCAGTCTACTTTTTGAAAACTTGCTAAATTGTCTTACTGCGGTACAGCGACAATTAATTTGTTATTCTTTTATAACAAATCAATAATCATTTTAGGCTATAAAAAAAACTTAGTCTATATCTAGTGATGTAACTCGTGTGTCTACATAAAAGAAGTATACGATTTGTTGTGAAGTTATAATTGTAATTTATTTTTAGACTCGGAGTTAGATTGAGGATAGATATTTTTAGTGGTTCTTGTTAATGTCCTTGTTTATTTCCTTATCCCTTGTCACAGCTGCTTCTATCTCATATAATCTAATGTTATGACAGCTAAGCTGTACTCCTTCAAATGTTCTTCAAATTGTTAGGGCTACAATGTTGATTTGCAGGGTTTTTTTTAACATGCTCAAAATACACACGATTTTCTGCATCATATTTTGAAATTTTATAAACAAAATAAGATTTTTTAACCATAAATATACTTTGCATTCCTTCTATTCAATTTTTTTCTAATTCAAAATAATGAATTAGAAAAAACTTATCAGTACCAGTAGATCTATGATTTATAGCTAAAAAAACAAAAAACTACATACCTCTTTACTCTGTAATTACATATTATTAAATTATCCAGGGGAGACTAGCAACAAGAGCAATACTTTTGGCTTAAACGCCCGGAGCTAATTAGACACAGGCTTGCAAAATAGCATCTAAATATTTCAAATATTGGGTGGTGTGTGTAGTTACGACTACAGGGTACTACAGAGCGTTTTCTGAAATTTTTCCGTGCGACAAAATTACATTATTTTTGAAAAGACAATAAAAAAAAGTTTGGTAAATCAGAAAACATTGATTTATAATTCATAATGATAGTACACACTAAAAGTTTACTTTTACATAGTTTTATAAATCATATTAGATAGGTGACGTCTCTCATTTTCCATAATCTAAATAAATCGAAATTTGTTGTTTTAACACCCAGTGATTTTTTAACTTTTCTATTATAAATTTTCATTTAGAGATTTTGAAGGTTTTTTTTTTCATATTAAGAGAAGAAAAATGCAATAATTAACATATTTTAATTCATAAATAAGTCTAATTTTTTGATTATATTCTTATTTATATGCAATTTGCAAAAGACTTTAAAATGTTTTTTTGGGGGGAATAAATCCGGTTCTAATTACTTGATTAGGATCAATGTTACCAATTATGAATTCTTGTATACCTCCAGTTCCGATGGCATCAGTTGTATATCTGTTACATTGTTGCATGGGGATTTATTTGCGTTACAGTTATTTTTGCAAATTTCAAATAATGAAGAGGATTGTATTTTGTGTATTAGAGATTAAAGCAATTAACTGATTTTTATTAATATCACCAAAAAAACTCAAGAGATAAAATTCTCTAAATATTTAAAAAAAAAAAAAAAATTCTTTACAACTATAAGGGTTCGAATAAGTCAATCCAGACTATTTTAAATACGTATTTAAAATAACGCGAATGAAAATAGTGATAAACAAATTCAGTTAACGACATTAATTATCTAAAATTGTACATTTATTCAAGTTGCTCATCTTCAGAAGCAATAACGAACCCCAAACTAGGCCAAAAAGACTTACGGGCATTTACTAAATCGCCAGGAACGATGGCAACTCAGTTTACTAGCCACAGCTCCCAATGACTCTGAGGGCCATGATGGAAGCTGTACACTTTATTTTGAACTTGTGAGAGCTATTGGCTCTCATTTCAACAACGTAGCCATCATTCTGTCCATCTGTGCACGATTCCGTTCATCTCATAGGCTCTAAAAATATCTTTCAATCATTGAATCTCATTCGTTGATTGATATATTTTTTTTGTAAAAATGTAGTGTTAAAAGAAAATAATCCTTAAGTCCAAATTAATAGTTTTGGAGATAGTGAAACGGCCTTATTGCAGATTTTTTTTTTGGCCTAGTTACTGATAGTATTTCAGGACTTTAGCTCATAGATCGTTTTAGGTGGACAAAGAGGATTGGGATACTTTTATTGCCCCACCTTGGTTCTAACATCCTTGTCATCCTTCCTTGGGAGTGTAGGTATAATGAATTGTGCTCTTAGAGTAACCAAGCAAATATTTAATTGCACTAAGAAAGTAAGCTATGTTAGCTATTTCAACCCTTTAATTTTTTTCATTTTTGACTGATTAATTGTTTGATATGAGTGAACTTATTTCTCACTTCCAAAAAGTAAAGTATTGCTACTTTCCCTATAGAGTTTTTTTTTCCATAAGGTGAATAATAGTCCAGATTTATTTATTCGACCCAATCGATTATTGATAGGTAGGCAAATATTATAATTGATAAATTCACTCGCACAACTGTCTTTAGGGTCCTCATCTGGCTAATAAAAATCAATTTTATGAATAATAAATACATATTAATAATAAAGAAAAATAAAAAAAATCACCAACCTTCAGGTACCCGCTGTTGTTGAGTCTTATAGCTAAAAGCTTGTCTTTTCAGAGTTCAAGGAGAGGCTCAACGCCGAATATGGAAGTAATAAAGATATTAAGATGAATTTTTTCATCTAGGTGTTCTTTGAATAGTCAAGAACAATATCTACATATTTGGTAAAAAAAATTTGCCAAATATATGCATTCTTTATATACTCACGTTTAAAATTCGTGATATTTAGGCATTTTAATGCCTAGGCCTAGATATAACAAAGGTCACTTATAGCCAAGAAAATTGAGTTGTGCTTATAAATTATTATCAAGATTATACGATTTAATAGAACCAACAGGAATTTCAAATCTATGTAAATGAAGCAAAGTTTGTCTGTAAAAAAGTAGAATAAACAATACCGGGAAAAATTCACCGATTTTGATAATTTTTGGTCATTGTGTTAATTTCCTACAAAAAAAATAAAAAAAAAATAATTATGAAATTTGAGAAATATTTTTAGTAAGAGTCAACTGATTTAAAAAATGTTTCCTTTAAAATATTCCCAAGAGCAAGTGCCTTAGTTTATTTTCAGAGACAGAAACGCGAATCTACGCACATGGAGTTACAGAGAATAATTTCTCCGGACAACATTATCCATTGAGCCATTTCGTTCTGTATTATCGACAGTTTCTATCCATAAATTATTCTTATCATCCTTTAGAGACACTGCGCATTTCAAGTCAAACTACCTAAAATTTGATCATTGCAATGAAATACTGAGAAATAAATGGGTTTTATATAAAAGACGATATTGAGGCCGAATCAATTCACTTTAAATGTCAAATAAAGGTAATAAACTATAGATAAAATTCTTGGGTTTCTGAGATCATTCGACAAATTTGAATACAAAGCCAATGATTGACTGAAATATGTATTTGAAATTTTGGACAGTATGTAGATATGGAGTAAAAAAATAAATTAGCATTTTCTAAAATTCTTGATTTTTGTATATATTATTTTATGTTGACAGACCAAATATAATGTGTGTTCACAATTTCTTTAATTAAAAACATGCCCACTATCATAACTAGGGTGGGGGATGGACTAGAAAATTTGTACCTCTTCTAAATTAACTATAAATACATATATACATATTGTCACGATATTAGAGCAATATGTATATATGATACCCCTAGGTTATTTTACAACTTCACTTATTAGGTGTATTTTGATATCTACTATTTTTTAATTATAATATAATTGGAACTCAATCCCACTCCACACATTCTTTTCTCATGTCCTTTTCTCTTTCCACCCTTCCAAGTCCACAGTTTACCGCTCATCTTTATGAGTTGTATATCAATTATATGCATTTTTTTCGAATATATAATTATATAATATTTTATGATTTAAAAGTACATTTTACCAGGTCAAATTGAGGCCGTTATTAAGGGCAAAAACGATTATATGGAAAAATAATATTTTTCCTCGACTCAGCCTTCTTTTGGCCTTTTCTTATATTAAAGTTGGATAATTAGTTTTGGAGGATTAAATCCATTTTTTTATAAATGGCGTTGGTTGTTAAATACAGGTCGTACACTATATGCCAAGTTCTATATTATAACTATTATTCTTACAAAATATTTATGAATGAGACTTGCGACTACATTTGAGCTAATATTTTGAAGACTTGCAATTAGATTTGAGCAAATATGTTGAAGACTTGTGACTTGACTTAATCTTAACACCATAGAATATAAAACTTGATATGAATTAGAAATATCTTTTGTTGTAGATAAAAAAAAAACCTTAGCAATATGGGTCCTATGATATCATGTGGAATTGAAATGGATTCACATGGAATCTGCAGAAACGAACGGTACTCTATCAATATGTTTATGAAGATCACTAGGGGTTGTGACAACAGACTATAAAATTTATTGGACTTGTTGTATAAGAACTTTTTCTTGTCTGTATTAATGGTTACTAATCATAGTCACTGCAACTAAGCCCTTCCCAATATACAAATCAGGCTCTCCAAATATGAAAACTGTGATTACTGCATCACAAAATTTTTGTATTTATATTTTTTAAAAGATAATATAAAGAAAATTATTATTATACTAAATTCTAGAGCAAGCTCAATGTTTTAAATATATTTTTAGACACAAAAAAATAATTTAGTAATTTGACTTCATAATATTACATTCAGAATAGTTGAAATATCCTTTATACAGTAATCAGTTGCTTTTAAGCCATATTTCGCCACAATAACTGTTTCCATGATAAGTAAGGTTCCAATTTCTTGCCTTTGTTGTTTTTGCTATATGATAATAAAATCTAATGGTTTGAATTTAACTTACATAAAAAGAAAAAAAAGCTCGGGGCTCTCTGCAAAAGAGAAAAATAATCAAGTTATTGAATTACTCCCTGAGTTATTAAGTTTTTAAAAATGTCACAAATCTTTTGCCTCACCCAGTTGAAAGGAAATATACATTATTGACTTTAAATACCATTCCGAGGTCACGAGGTCATATGGAGTAAGCAATTGTATTACTTTAATGATTACTTTATGAAACTTTATCTGATCTACAAAAAAAATATTACTATAATAATTTACACAGAAGGTGTATTAAAAATACGATAAAAACAATCATTAAAATAAATATCCCAGAGAAGTAACGGAAAAAACATATAATTTATACATAACTTATTTAAATATAATGTTTAATATTATCGATTATACATATGTATTAGTTCAGATACAGATACTGGTATGTGAATCAACTCCCACACACTATAAAGGGGATAATAATGATTGTTTTTAATGGTAAAATCCCAGCATTGTTTTTTGGATAAACAAACAATCAGAAAAAATCCTATTGGTGTCAAACATGCCCTCATAAGAATGTTAAATATTTTTTTTTGCTGTTTATTGTTTATTTTAACATGCATCTGGCAAAAAATGTTATTAAACACCTCATCTTTCAGTTAAACATCAGAAATATCAATAGAAAATGCTCAATGAAAAAATTGTTTTATTTTTGATGCAGCTATAAATTTTAAAATAGAAAAGTTACGAACCTCTATCAACAAATTCAAAAGTTTAAATATATCTAAGTATTTATATATGAATTTGGTGCCAAATGCTAAAAACTCAAACTTAAAATAGACAGTTGAAGCACATTTAGTTCTTGGCTAAATTGCTCGAAAGTGGTATTACTTAGAAATGCAAAAATTTAACAAATTTTATCAACGGTTATAGTAAAATACATTCCCAGTAAATGGGTGCCTTGCCTTTCTATTCCCAGATACTAATTGACGTCATACAGTTTATGTTTCTAAACTAATCAGTATTTTTTGTTTAACTTTGATATTTATATTATTTTGGTTGAGGTAATTATGTCCCTATCTACCTTTTTCTCTATGAAAAATATCTCATTAATTAATTTCCTTTCGTTCTTCAAATTATCATCGGTGGTAATTAACTTAAAAAGAAACTACAAAGTATTGCGTAGTATTATTTGTAACTAAATATTCTTCAACTATTATAATTAATAATTGAAGTTCGAGGATAGTTCTATACAGAATGGATTTACATTGTAAAGAAAAGTACTCCAAATGTGAATATGAACCGATATATGGAACTGATTTTATATCCCAAATAAAGAAACGGCACAACCACAATAAATAGTCTTGTTTTGCTGTAAGAAAATTGTGGGGAAAAAAACAATCCATGCAACACGTTCTAGTGTATTAGTTTTCTTTTCAACTATTATGCATTGTAATTCAAATCCAATTTGTTTTTTCTCAGAACAGCAATAATATTTCTTTCAGTAAATTAAATATTCGACGAGGAACATGTACTGCTTCAACAAGAAAAATATAATAAAGGCCTCCTCATCCTTTATGTCTCGTTTACATTTGTTGATAAATACCGAGGTTAATAGTATTAAAATATACAATATCTAACTGTACAATTTAAATTTCATCTCTTTTAAATTTTGTCTTAAAACCCATCTACTTTTATTTAAACTTACTTGAAAAAATTGTTCAGATAATTCTGCCCACCCTTACATGTATGAAAGAGCATAAACTGTTTACATATTAAATAAATTTTATTTCGTATGTTTGAGTATACGTTTAAACCTTGACATACAAAAAAAAAAGAATGTTATTTGCAGATAAATAACGATCAAACTTCACTGCATAATGTAAAATTAATAATTTTGCAGAAACGTTAAATTATATAATCAGTATTTATTAAGAACTTGTCTCTTCTTGATATTTATATGTACATAAAAGAAACTCATTTCATTAGGCCAGAAAACTATTTATAATTTATAACATATGTATGTATCTATAAATACATATAATATTTGTAAAATGTTTACAGTAAAGAGACTCTAAGGAAAGAGAAGACAAGACGATCGAAATAATAATAAAATAAAAAAAAACTAAATTGTGTTCACTCATTCATAGAGTTCTGTAAAAATGAACGGTATGCTATAAAAACAAAATAAAATTTAATGAACTATCCTACAAATTTGAATTTTTATTTTCACATATATATCATAGAATATTTTTAAGTTTATAGTTTTTAGCAATGACAAGTGTCCACTTTCTGTTTTTTAAAGACACATATCATGGTTTTGCACTGAATAATTTCATAACAGATTACAGTTATAATATTTTCGCATCTGAAATATGGAAAAAAGGGGTTCTGATAATTTTGCCTTTGAACATTTTACCTCAAGAATATATCGTCTTAATTTATAAATAAATAAAGTTTATAAGTCATTATTTTTTATTTTTGGTTTAAATTAAGATTCTTTTTGAATTTTTAAATCAGAATATGTAATATGTTATCAAATACATTAAATGTTTTGTTTTCTGTTAGAATAAGGGTGAAATTATGCTCTTGTCTAATATTATGCTTGTTTGTCAATCCATGTGTCTTTTCTCGTATGAATAATCCATAATCTCTAATGATAATTACTAACAATGAAGTGATTAGCTACTATTCCATTCGAATCCTTGTCGTATTTGTTAGTTCTATTATCTTTTTTGTCTCTACTTTGAATTAATTATATAGTTAGATTTTGTTGGTATATTAATTTAAATTTTGGAGTATGATTTAATCATTTTTGGAACAGAAAACAATAATTTAATGCGTTTTATATTAATACTCATTATATATTTTGATTAAAATTCCAAAGGAACATCAATTTTAACGATAAAAAAAAAAATTTAAAGTATAAATCTTTTTATGTAAAATATAGGCAAAATATCATTGAGGCAATATAGCTCTAAGGCAAGATGTCCTTAGCTGAAATAGTTAAAGGAAGAATAGTGTAAGGCAAAATTATCTAACGTCTCTAAAATTATTCAATTCCTGCAACTTCTTTCTTTGCAGAGTCAGATAACCCCAAAAAGTTATTGAAATCATTTTATAATATATGAACTAACGCGTGCAAAAAAATCTCCATGTAAAATTTAAAAAAATATTTTCTAATGCTGTAATAATTATTCATTAATTCTTGAAAGGAGCATATCCAAGTATAAGGAAATCACTAATGCGTGTGCTCATGAATGATGGAGGTCACAAATTAGGATTGGCTTAAGGAGTTATAAGTAATGTTGTGTCGGCCTTTGATGACGTAACACAAGTACTTACCGTCGTAAGGAAAGGTCCCAAAGACCAATAGGACCGGTCATTAGACTGGGCTAAACTGGATCAAATAAATAAGGTCATACACAACATTTGTTATGAGTGTTGGAAATTCCTCGTTGGACTTTAAGTAGAATTGAGGATGGCCATCTGAGTTATTCTGGCCTATATGTCCCTGCGTGGGATTTTTATTTATTCCTATCCTCTCATAACTACCCAATGCTGATCTATGACAAAGTCAACGCCTCTTTGCTGCTCTCCTTCATAATATTATTCGAATTTGTCAAAGTGACAAAGTTTATTTTTTGGTTTCTTTTATTTTTACATAATGGGAGGTTATATTTTATAAAATTTCAGCAATATATATATCGATTAATTCCAACACGCTGAGCAGGTGAGGTACCTCTTAAAGTAAAGTAACATAAAAATCTTCATATAGTTACTTTCATCATCATAATATTACCAAAAATAAACACCTCAAGGACCTAATAATTACTTTATCCTTGGAATTAATTGAACCTTTATTTTGTTATTTAAAAAAAAAAAAAAAAAAAAAAAAACCTTCTGAAAATTATTACATTATCTCTTATACATAGAATATGTTGCTGAGAAGTTATATATAGGTACATTATAAAATGCAAAAGAAGCCCTTTTTATTTAAAAAAAATATTTTTAGTACTTCATTGTGAAAAAAGAAACGATAATCTTTATATGTGATAATTTTGTTAGATGACATAGCAAATATGAATAAATAAACAAACAAATATAGGAAAAAAATAATTTTAATTAGACATTTGACACTATTTTTAAATTAAGTTCAAATTATTTTATAACAAAAGTATTGTTTTATAATCCCCTAAGTTCTGAATAAATAATAACTATGTGAGATGAATCATTACACTGGTCAACAAAGGTTTTTTTCTTTCTCTTGCATGGACTTTGACAACGGATTCTTATAGATTTTGGGCTGCTAATTCCGAATATATGCTTAGATTTGCCACTTCACATCAAGTTTTTGTGATATCTGATATTTAATATTTGTGGATGTTTACATAAAAAAACCTATAATGATACCATGTGTTCCTGTTATGTTTGTATCTTTCTCTCTCTTTGACGCGAGTACTTAACATATTTTAATATATATCTCGATGTGTGCCAGCTCTTCCTTTAGCAACCAATATATCCTTTATTTAATCCAATCTATACTAGTAAAACTCTCATTGGATATTATTTCTTGTGTTACTCTCATTTGGATTTAGTAAACGTTGGAGATTATATATTAAATATTTTTTAAATCACCATCATAGCTGTTTACGAAATCCGAACACATCTGTATAAGTGTATAAGCTAGCCATGTCTACATCCTCATGGAGAAGAAAGTGCTGTAGCGACCGAGATATATTCTGCTATATCTGTGGATGCTTCACTTTATCACCTCAAAGACGGAACCTAACTCACTTCGTTAAGAGTGTGTAACTTGCTTATTTTAAAGTACCGCTTGGAGACCAAAACAAAAAATGAGCACCTCACATGGAATGCACGACTTGTCTCGAAACTCTGAGATCTTGGTTTGAAGGAAAAAATGCTAAGCTCAAATTTGGTGTGCCGATGATTTGGAGAGAACCAACAAACCACCTAGATGATTGCTACTTCTGCGTTGTAAATGTTAAAGGATTCAATAAAAAGAACAAGCGATACATGACATACCCTAGCATCTCCTCTGCAGTACGGCCAGTTCCTCATTCGGACGAAATAACAGTAATAGTTTTCACCAAGTTAGCAGATATTGATGATGAAACACATACTTCAGTCGATGATGATGATGAAGAAGATACAGATGCAAATTACACAGCATTGGGTTCATTGTTTGTTCAACCTTTTCTGTATAGTTAACCTGAATTGAATGACCTGATTCGAGATTTGAATTTACCTAAACAATCTGCTGAGTTGTTGGCTTCCAGACTGCAAGAGCGAAACATGCTTGCTCAGAGCACAAGAGTAACATTTTATCGTAACAGAGATGCAGAAGTGAGGAAGTTCTTTGATTCCGACAATCACTTTGTATACTGCAGTGACATGGAAGGGCTTCTTGTGGCTATGGGATTATCTGCGTATCATTCAAGTGAGTGGAGACTCTTTATTGATAGCTCAAAAAGAAGTTTAAAGTGTGTTTTACTTCACAATGGTAACATATATGGATGTATCCCTATTGGACACTCAGCCTCCGTGAAGGAGGAGTATGGAAACATCAAAATAGTACTTGAACGATTGAAATACCTCGATCATCTGTGTTGATTTAAAAATAGTGAAATTCCTTTTGGGTCAACAAGGAGGTTACACGAAGATACCCTTGTTTCCTTTGCTACTGGGACAGTAGAGCTGACAAGGATCACTGGGTTAGAATGGAATGGCCATCAAGGCATACGTTGGTACCTGGAGAGAAGAATGTCATTAATGAACCACTAGTTGATCGAAAAAACATCTTCCTTCCACAATTGCACATCAAACTCGGTATTATGAAGCAGTATGTAAAAGCTCTTGATCCCAATGGTGATTGTTTTCAATACATATGTTCAACCTTTCCGCGTTCTAGTGATGCGAAGAAAAAGGGTAGGGATATTCGACAACCCCCCAGATCAGAACATCACTCAGGGACATACATTTCATTGAGAGGATGAACGCTGTCGAATCTCGAGCATGGACTGCATTTACTAATGTGGTGCAGGGTTTTCTTGGGAACAAGAAAAACGACAATTATCCAGAGATTGTGGATGAACTTATCCTTAGTCTACGAGAGCTCGGGTGCAGAATGAGGATCAAACTGCACTACTTACACGGTCACCTGAACACGTTTCCAGAGAACCTTGGAAATGTTAGCGACGAACAAGGTAAGAGGTTCCACCAAGACATTAAAGTCACGGAAGACAGATATCAAGGTCGTTGGAACTCGCATATGATGGCTGATTACTACTGGAGTTTGATGAGGGATCATTCAGATGCTCTACATAAGAGGGCGTCATCAAAAAGGAAGTTTACCCCAAAAATGAACTAATATGTTTGTCTACAAACAAAAATATACTGTTCCTGCATCTACTAGTTTGATATAATATTCTATATTTGTAATAATATTGAATTTTGTCAAATATGTGTTAGTACTTTCATGTTTTGTATTTTTTTTAGTTTTGTATGTTTAAACAAAATTAGATTGTTGTGTCTTGTATTGAAAAATAAAATAAAACCTTTTAATCAACCTAGAGTTCAGAAACCTCATGTGATAACCAACAACTAGTGACAGATTGAAATTAGAAGCCAATATGCAAATAAAATCACAAAAAAACAAAAAATAATGTATTATTTTTCTCTCGTAAATTAAGGATTTTTGGTATGTGTTGTAGTATTTTTCCATTACCCTGTTATTCAAAACCTTGATGTGATAGGCAAAAACTAATGAAAGATTGGGAATCAACCCAAAATGGAGTTAGATTCACTTTAAAAACCCCATGCAAGAAAAATTGTGTTGGCCAGTCATATATATATTAAAGCTCAATATTCTATTTTAGTATGATTATAGAAGACATTTATAGAGTTGAAATTATGTAATGCTATTGGGAGATGAGGGGAGCTAGTTGTTTCAAAATTGACTTTTTGCAAATCACTTAGTTTGATGTTGAGATCTGATTTTTTGTGTGTGCAAAGTTCAATAATATATAAAGTGCACTACGCAAAATAAGTGCCATTATGTTCACAAGATCATGCTGTCCGTATTCTTGTGTTTTTATACTTTGTGTTGAACTTTTAATAACAATCAGTTTTTATGACAATTGAACTATTTGTTTTAACGATAGATCCTGTAGTTTGTTTAAATAAACTCAGTTGCACTCACTTAAGTACACGAAACATCTTAATATCCCCAAAAAAGACCCAAAATTATCCAAAAAATAAAAACTCAGCTAGCCCTAGAAGTTTAAAGGTTTACTCGATTTTGAAGTGAAAAATTGCTACAAATTTTATAGTTTCAGCAAATGAAAACTTTATGTTTAACTGAATCTGACTAATTCTATGCATTATATTATTTTGTTTGACCTATATTTTCATTCTGATACAACTGAATCTCAATATTTTACTTTCTGGTGTTTTAAACTAATTTTTCTTTTATATTTTAGGTTCCTTTTTGGTATAATTTAGGAATTTTTCTTAATAAATATACAAGTTTGAGCTATTTATGGTAACTTTAAAGTTAAATCTGCTTCTAAAAGCTGTACGGAAATATGGAATCATCAATCTAACCAGCAGTATATTTTCACTATATAAAAAAGTTTCATTATACCATCATCAAATACAAGGTAAAAGAAATTTAGATGTAAAACAAGCTGGAGTCGTTATCAATTAAGTTCAATTGTTTGGAAAAGGTGCAACTTACCGACATTTACAAAAAATTGTGCCATGAACAAACTTATTAAGTACTACAAGTAATTGAATGCTTTAAATAAACAAAAAGCAAAGACGTTTGAAGTCCCTTCATAAAAGGTACTTTTCGTTTCTACTACTTGGCTTAAAGCTTTGATTCATCCAGTTCAATTTATAGAGAAAAATAATCATCAGAGTTGCACATGTGAGGCTCATCTTGGAGCTCTTTTTAATTTATAATCTGTGATGTATGGAAAATGTCCTGGCAGTGTGTCAAAGTAAAAGAAACCGTAAATGAAGGTGCTAATCCTCACAATTTCTGGAATGTTTGGTAGAAAAAGCTACCGCCTTTTAGGACATATTTTATACACCTCCTTTTATAATCATCTCATGAATAAAAAAGTCGTCTTAAGTATCTATTTTATCTTTGGATACAAAGAATCAATAACCCATAGACTTATATAAAAAACTTAGATAAGATATAAATATATGGACTATATGTATTTTAAAGGAAAAAGTTTGTACTATAAACTGTACGATTTCCTCTGTGTACTCAAGTGTACAAAAAAAAACACACTTTAATCTTTATTTGGAATTTGAATGAATAAACATCTAATTTTGTAATGTACAATTATTTAAATGTTACTATTCATATATTTTTGTGATTATTTACCGTACAACTTTTTCTGTTTTTAAGTCTATGCAATACATATGAGATACAAAATAAAGTCCATGCTCGAATCAAAGTTTTTTATTGAATTCCTCATTCATAATGTATATATTCAAAGTTTATTTATATATTATATAGTTTTTGTTTGTTTCGAGGGTGTTTTCAAAAATTTGATAACTTTTTTATTTATAAGATAATATTTTTATTATTGATTTTTTTAATTCAGAATAGTTTTGTTATGGGAGGAGCAGGGATTATAAATTTGATGTGTTAGAGGCTCCGTGTACCGTTTTTGAAAGTGGAGGCCCATGAACAATCATATTAAACAATATTTTATTAACTACATTTTTTAAATTCTCTATAAGTAGGATGGTTGTGGCCCTCTGGCTTACGTCATTGGTGCCCAATTTATTTTATGACGTAGCTGAGCTGAGTGTAGAATCCTTATTCACTCACTAGTCAACAATAATTTTTTGAAAATACAAAAAACAAGTACATGGGTGAATTAAAGTTTTTCCTATAATTCCTCATCCATAATGTAAATCTTTTCTCATTGTAATCACGATATAGACCTTTCTTACGGATTCCGGTACCAAAAAAGGATCGGTATTTTGGTACTTTTCAATTCTTTTTTGAATACTTATATTAAAACAAAAATGTTGTTTAGTACAATTGACATGTGCTACACTTTATTAGGGCGTCTGTAGGATTTTTTGGTTGAAGGGCTGCAGTTCCTCAGGGTTAAACAAGATTATTATGATTTAGGACAACTTTCTTTCGGGAGGGGCAGGGGTTACAGTCTCTTTGCACTGTTTTTAAGAGTGGAGTGACCATTAATGATCCTTTAAAAAAATATTTTATTTAATAGACTTTTTAAATTGTCAAAAAGTGAAATGGACATGGTTCACTGTTGTATGGCCACTATGTGATGTCATCGGCGACTTAATTTTGTTATCACGGAGTGGAGCTGCGTATACAGTTCCAATACAATTTTAGTATCGTACTGTTTAACTTTTTTTAATTTGAAAACAGTATTCAGTGCGACTAGATTAAGTATTGGAAGAGGAAAATAACTGATTAACACAACCTATCTAGTCACCATTAATTTTTTGTTACTAAAAATTGGGCTTGTGCAGAATTCCATATATTGAGGGTTCCAAGGTCGAAGAGGGAGCCTTTCCGATCTTCATTTTTGTACAACTTTGTAACAAACCACATTAAATAAATTGTATAAGTTGCATTTTGTTTGCAAAATCCTTCAAGTTCAATTTAATAAATATATCAATGTCTCTTAAAGCTATAGTAATATAATATATAGCATAACCTTGAAACAACACACTTGAATAATGCTATGTAACACATATGAATAAATGGTCAGGAGGAGTAAGGTAAATAAGGTTTTTTTTTTTTTTACAAATTGGACACTTTACAGCTGCACTGTAATATTATATTGTTCTTTGAAAAACAACTTTCATTTTTTAAAGTGAAATGCTATAACAACAAACTTTTTACTTTTTCCAACGTAAAACATAATCGGTATTTACGAGTACATAAATAATTGCAAATAATTTTGCAAAGAAACTCTTTTTATGGCTGCGTATGCCCCGGATCTACTTTCCTGCTGAGTAACGGAAAAGTTTTTTTTTCCGTAAAATAAATGCTTTGTCAAAAAAAAAAAAAATATGAAATGAAATTACGTATCCTGATGAATAGTAGGGACTACATGCACAGTTTCCTTTGAATAGACATCAAAGTTATTTAAAGGCAGAGGTCACATCGTTGAGACATTATCTCTGTAATAATATGTACAGCAAAAATATCTGTATTTTTATGTATATTTGATATACTGACTTATATAGGGGAGACCAGTCTGAGAACAGGTACAAAACTTTTAATTTGTTACTCAATTACTCGGGGCTGGTTCCACTCAGATCCGCACAATTTTGACATGATAAACCAGAGGTGTTGTTACAGTCTTAAACTAGAAGATAGGTGTGAAATACGGGGGATGCCCCCTGCCTCATCCTTCCGACAGCGCCAAGTAACATAATAACATATTTATGCTATTATTTGTACGTTTTAATTAATAAGAGTGAGCTGTAATTCCGATTCTGCTTTAGAGGCTTTCAGCTCTCTTATTTCGGATTTGATTGAACTGCAATTGATACCATTAGGAAGAACAGAGATTGTTATTTTCAAGAAATAGATTAAGTTGTAAAAATCTAACGAAAGTAAGCATTTTTTTTTTACCGAATGTAGTTTTTCGTGTAAAAAAAAAATAACAATACACCGTCTGTCCAATGAAAATTACAAAAACTTGTAAATTGCTAAATTTATGGCTAAAATTATATTTTTAGTCATGGCAATTCCTAGAAAAAAAAATGATTTTAGCCACAACATGAACAATTATGGATTTTTTTTGTATTAATCTGTATTATTATTTTTATTATTTGGTTCCTTTATATGTATTAATATATATACAAACAAAAAAGATAATGTAAATATAACAGTAATAAAGTACAGGGCAATTAGGTAAAGATACATAAAAAATCATTATAACTTAAATTTAGTACCCTGGAGTTGAACCACATCTACTAAAATTATACATGCAGAACAAATTCATCAAATGAATAATAATCTCCAAATTAAATGTAATACATAAAATTAAAACGATAAAATTACAGTACTATCACTATCCTTGTTGGGTCCCATAGATGGAATAAACTTGATGACATCTGACGCTGTGGTCTATGTATCCGTTCCTATGTTTGAAATTTTCAACGATAAGACAACATATCTCACAGATGAAGCCAAAATTATACCCCTCACTTCTTCCTCAACAATCGGTTCATATGACATCAGCCTGCTCGCAATACGGGCTTTTGAGTCATGTAATATTGTTGTATTATATATCAATGCGAAGCCTGATTAATCTCTACAATCAATAAAACATATTACCTTGATGTGTTCCCCATTTGCAGCTAGTGCCATATAATCCTTTACCTAACTTTGGCACGCATCTCCTTGGTCTTGGATGCCTCCAAGACAGTGCTTCATATGATGGTAATATTGAGCTTGAGAGTTGAAATGTCGGTGTTGGTTGGTGACGGCCTCCACCATCGACCAAGACTAGAAATCTAGACGGTTGAGGTCGGGGGAGGAAGGAAGCCATACCTCCTTGGGCCAAAATATCTCAGGACCCAAGTTCAAGGCGACATAAGCCTTTACAATATTGATGTGCCAATCCTTCTCAATTTCAGCCAATACTGGGCTTTGCACCAGCCCTAAAGCAGGACTTAACAATCCTCCAAGTGAAGGAATGGGAGTATTCTAGATGTTCTGGACAGGCTGATTTCTCACCATTTCCGTATTTTTTTATGCTGTCTTGCCTCGTCCTGCTCACCCTTTAACCGGTAGAGTGTTAAAAAATTGGGGTTGAGTTAGAAATTAAGGAAAAATTGTAAAAAAATAACAAAACTCGCTGTTGTATGATTAATTTTCAATGTTGTATAGCAATTTGAGATATATTAAATTTTATGTTATAGATCATAATATATGTTTTTAAATTGAATAAGTTCAGTTCTACAACCTTCTTCACAGCCCTTCTCAGACCTGAAAACATGCTTGGTGTTAAGTGTAAGCTTACGAGAAGCTGACAGGAGGTGGCTCTATCTGAATTAAAGAATTTAGAGTTATTCTTATTTCGACTGCTGCAATTTATTCTGTGTTTGGCAAAAAAAAAAATCCAGATTTTTCCTCATCTAACGTGGAAGTACACGGGGATCTGATACACTACTACCTAGCATGCCCCAAATATAAGATTACGTTTCTTTGCCGTCTAATAGACATCCATAGATAACTTATACAGTTTTGTTAACATTTGTGTTCGTTTTCTGACTTTTTTTTAGTTTTATTAAGCTATGTTTCTTTTACTTCTCATCGTAATTCCTTTGTTTTTTGCTAGATCCTTTTACTTATTTTATTGAAGATATTTACGAAATCTGGTAAAATACTACACAGTATTTTCATTATCTTTTGACTCATGGGTCAACTCCCAGCATTATGGCTATACTATATACTATTATTTGTAAGCTTTAAAATAATTTCTTCTTATCTTAAAGCTTCATTCTATATACAATCATTTGTAAATTGCACGAATCAATGATAATGAGTCAAGTTGATTCTTTTTAATTTAAAGTGAATTATATATTTTTATTAAATGACCGATTTTCCCGAAACGGGATGTAAGGGCAAGAAAATATAAGGGACCTTTCAGGTTCTGAACTAAGATGTTTCTTTACAGAGATTGCTTAGCTAAAAATGATTACGGCGAAGTTCATTGAACAACACGTTTATTTTCTTAAATTCAATGTGCTTAGGTTCACGCCCTATATTTCTTAAAAAAGGAAATATATTTTATCTATTTGGACTTCAAATAAGATTTCTATGTCAGATAGAGTAAATTTGATACTATAATATTAACTTATACTTAATCAGTTCAACTCCATCTGACCAAATAAATGAATATTAAAAAAAAAAACTTTTCTAAACTTAACTCTTTTTTAAAATATTTTAATTTTTTCATTATTTAAAAAAAAATCTATAAATGACATATTTTTTATTTGTTATTAATTTTTCTGCAAAGATAAATGTCAAATTTGACATTACTTGTGTGGGATTTAATTTTTATATTGAAGCGTGGGGCATGACGCAATGTCCTTTTTTAAACTGGCGTATAAATATAAAAACTTATTCATTTTATTAAGTTATAAACTAATCAAGTAAATGTCCCTTTCATTCATAATCAAAGCTCCGTTAGTATTCATGTAAAAGATAAATTTACTTTATATAGGTAAGAGTAGGACTAATTTATTTGACCTAATATCAGGACACGGGGAAAAACATTCGTAACAAAAGTTTCAAATTAAAATTTGTTATTGGATGTGGTGTATGTCTAATGTCATATTACTCTTTTTTCTCTTCGTATTCTCAATTAGATAATACACTACTGATTTTTTCCCTTCTTTGGGGATTTCTAAAATACCATTAAAATTTAAATAAATACATAAAATGATCCAACCTGTCCTCTAAAAATAACCATGAAAATATTTTATATAAAACTTATTAAACTAAACTTGTTAAGATGCTGTGGCTGCTAATTATCTTTTTAGAGTCTGTTTTCCAAACAATCATCGTTTGTATTTTAAAAATGACTTTGACAGGATTATGTGATTATTACTTGTCTCGTTAAAACCATACAGCTTCTTTTTTGTTGTTGAACTCCTACTTAAAATGTATCTAAATCTCCCTTTAACTCAATCTGAGTAGGTTCGCGTCCCGGTCGTTCGTAGAGAAGAAAATATACTTCATGTATATGGACTTGAAAGGAGATTCTTAGGTCAGATGGGTAAATGTAATACCAGAATGTTTACTTATACATAATCAGTGCAACTCCATCTAAATGATCATTAGAAAAAAAAACCTCAACCATCGATTCCCAGATCTCCGAGCAGTCTCTAAAATCTTGGGCCATTGTTTTTCTTCGATGTCATACGTTACATACTTATTTCTTTTCTGTGTTGTACATCCCGGTGGCCAAATTACTAATGTAAAATTTAATATAGGTATACCTTATGGCATTGTAAATATGCCAATATTTTCAATATTGTGGGTTTCTAATTTATGTAAAATGAGATTCGTTGAAATAGGTAAACAAACAAACATCAAGTACAGGAAAAAGTATGCCGTTGTCGAAAGTATTCGCACGGACACAAGCCCCCGAGATTGTCAAGATATTATCATACTCTAGGTCAACGGTCTACAGGACCTACGACGAGAAGGAGCTAACCAACCACTCCTAACGGAAGTCCCAAGAAGCGATAAGATGAGAAATCCCATGCTTCTGGCAGGCCTCAAACGATCGATTGAGGCGAAGTTTGGAAGTCAGCACGCGTACATTCCAGAGGGGGGTAAAGACTGACCTGAAGTATAGCTCCTACAAGCACTCAATGATGCACATCTTGACATCGAAGATGAAGGAAGTCCAGTTGACCAAGAGCCACAAATTATAGAACCTCCTCAAGGATAAGCGTCGTCCTGTATTTTTCTTCAGAAGTGAGCCGTAAACATGTTATACAATAGTCAAAACCACCCCATGGTCCACACATGTTCATCAAGTCCAACAGAACGGTGATACCACCGATCTTCTACAAACTAAATGAGTGGGTAAGTGCACACATGTACTGCGAGATGCTGATAGAAAAAGTCATCACGTGGATGAAAGCCAATAATAGGGGCAATGGGTTCATCTTCCAGCAGGACTCAGCCCCGTTCATAAGGCCAAGAAGACCCTCTAATCACTAAAGGAGGAAAACATCGACTTATGGTGCACGCCGAATTGACCCTCTAACCCTCCTGATTTGAACCCTAGGGACTACTTGTTTTAGAGGGAGATAGAGAAGCAAGTCTACTCGAGGCCCCAAAACAGTGTGGCCGACCTCAAGATATCGACCGTGAAGTACTGGGCCAAAGTAAATCCATATCACGTCGTCTCGGCCTGCTCCTCCTTCTGGACCTGCAAGGTCATCGCCGCCAAGGGCGGACACGTCATTATTCTTTTTCTCCATCGATGGATGAACAACTTTTGTTCTGGAAGCCACCATTTCTGCCCATGGGCTACATCGATGATTAGTGTAGAAAAGACATCATATTAGTTATTTTAATTTTATTGATTTACCCAATTCCAACTGGTTGCTGAAATTCATCTTGATGAAGCTCTAGATTGAAAATATAAAGATTTTTTCTCCGCACCCGGTATATGTAGTACCGATTACTTTATCATAAGTTTTTTGTTAAAACTTTAAAGCCATGAATGTTGATTCTATGCATTACTTAATGATTTCAAAATGACCATTGTATGTCCTCAATTAATAAGTTATTGATTCATTATATATTCTATGTATAGTGTACAGGTTGTAACAGCAGACCTTCATTTTTCCAAAAGGCAATAAAAAAAGTTTTAAAAATTATGGAAAAATAAATAAAACTTTGATATTGTTAAATTATTAGAAAGTAACTGCTGAACAAATGAATGGTAGCTTTTATAACATGATAACATTTTGATTGTTTTCCCAAGCTTTCTTCCAAAAAGAGAAATAAGAAGGATTCAAAATTATATTACAATTAGCAAACTTTTCATTTAATAGTAAATTCACAGCTTAACAACAGATCGTACTCATGTGACGTCATCATTGTTGATGTCTGTCATCTCAGTTAAATAAGTTATATCAAGTTTAATGGAAATACAAGCTTTTAATATTGACGTCATAGTGTATGAGTGGTTGCGTGTTTCCTCAAAATCTGTATTTCTTGCGCAGCAGTCGGTAAAATACATTGAATTGAAAATTCTAGCAACTGTGACGTCAAATACTATGAGTGATTGTGTGGTTTGTCAAAATCTGCATGTCTTGCTCTATAGTCGGTACAATACATCAGATTGAAAATTCTAGCAAGACCGACTACTTGATGGTCTAACCTTGTATTTCTATTAACCTTGAGTTATATAAGAATACAACAGTTTTTGTTAATGTAAATGAGAAGGATGAACGTCTGCCTTGTATTTGATGTCAAAAAAGGGACTGGCATTTAAAATGATGTAAATCAATCAAAAATCTATAGTTGGAATGTCTACTTTTATTATATATCCGATTTAACTATGTTATTTGTATGTAACATTCTTTTTTCTTCTGCCAACGAAGTTGTTTTCACCTCAGTTTATTTGTCTGTTTGTTTGTAACACACTTGTTACTGAAAAAGTTTCAGATAGATTTTGATGAAATTTTGTTTAAAGGTTTTACTGGGTGGTACATTGGAGTCTAAAAAATTACTAATTTAATAATGAATGAAGGTTGTGAGATAGAAATTAATTGTTATTTCGAAATATTAAAGTATAAAAATTAGTTACAAATCAAAAACTAACTTGAGCTCGTACAAGTCGAGAAAATGACAAGTGAACGTGATGCACAAACATCCATTAAATAGGCCAAACTGAACTCGAAGGAGTTAAATCCCCTCAAGTCCATGTAGGTCCATGCAAGAGATCATGGGCTTTCACATGAGACTGTCTAAAGAGCTATAACAAAAGTGGCTGAAAATAACCTTCTGAGGGTTTTAAAAAGATATATATTTTACCGAATATTTAAATGTAACTTTATAATATTTTACCTTCTACCAATTCTTTTATACATGAAGAAGGATTTTCTCTCTGTAGTAAAAATAAATTTTTCCCCCAAAAATCTTTAAAAAAACAAGTGATTAAAAAAAGAGCAGGTCTTAATTCAATATCGCCATATGTATTGCTCTTCCAACTGCCACTCCTAGTAATGTAGATCAAATTCTCATTTTGAATAGGCAAGTGAGTTGGTTTTTTGTACTGATAAAAACAAAATAAAAAGTACTCATATTTCATCAAATCAGACAAGATCACATTATCCATATTGCTTGCAATATGAAAACCCGTCTACATACGTATGTAAAATATGTCCTCAATACTATGGCAGACGGCTTAAGTTACTTATTTATGGGGGGATTGTTTCCCAAGGGGATTATTCTCTTTTTGCACCTGTATTGAAATGATATATACGTTTAAAATAGAACTTTTCGGTTATTGACCTATTCATATCTACTTCCTTCTTTTGTACGTCGCACTTTTTACTTCATCGTCATTGAATTCCATTCATGCATGCTCATAATGATGTAAGTCTATTTTTGCATTATTTTTTTGCATGTATATGCAGTATATGCATGTAGATGTTATTCAATGCACAATAATCATTTTTCCTGATAAAAACACAATATGTTCTTAACAGTCACAAACAAATTATATGCTGTTGTATTTGAATGAGTAAAAAATACATGTTTTATGTTCATAAAAGAGATGTTAGAGGAGTATAAAATATGTCCTAGAAGGCGGGAACAACTTTTTGTAGTTGCAATCTGCCAATGTTTTATTTTTTAACATGCTATTATTATAATTTCATTTATGGGAATGGAACATTTAATTAAAAACTAGTGTGTGTGCATTAGTTTTTCTCTTCCAGAGTTATAATTATAAGTTCCAGTTGGACTCGGAGTAGAATTGAGGATCAACATTGGAGAAATACTTGCTTATATGTCCTTGCTATACCGAATGGTCAAATAAAATATGAACACATTGAATTTTAAAATTGAACATGATTTAATTTATTAATTAACAAAAGAATTTCAACAAAATTGTACCAAAATATAAATGTGCGTCTGAGCTCTTTTAATAATTAATATAGCTACCCTTAGCGGCAATGATGGCTTCCAGGGGGTGGTAGAGGGCTTAGGTCCTGCTGCAGATGTAGTCCTAGTCAGTGCTGGATGGTAGTGGCTTTGAAGGGCCTCGGTGTTTGGATAACAGACACTGCAGGACTTCCCCTCAAGATGCACACAAAAGGTGTAGTCGAGGGTGGTGGCATCAGGGTTGTATGGTGGGCAAAAGTGTCAAAAGAAGATTTCAAAAGAACTTCAAAGACTCATTCAACGGAGGAGATGGTTTTATTGCTGTTGTCAAAAGTGGCTTCCCCTCCCTCATAAGACTTTTTCCTCCTACATTTTCGATAGCTCTCTGGACAGTCTTGTGGAAAACCCAGAGATCTCTTGGACTGATGGATTGTTACTCACATTACCTTTACCAAAATTATCTTCAGTCAAGTAAATTATGGTAAAAACAATCATATCAAGACCTTACAGGATCCACCGTATATGTAGTCCAAGTAAGACCGCTGCAGATTATTCTGCATTCACAAACTTAAACTTAAAACTGCTTGGGACAAACATAAAGGACATACGCTTTAAGAAACAATGAGCCAAAGTCCTTTATACTTTTACCTAGGATGACGACCAAGCCCTCTTACAGAAGGGTTTTTAGAAAATTCAAAAATGTATTCGAATTGATGTTGACAATATTAAAATTCGTAAAATTAAAATTTCTCCAAAAACAAAATTACGTGGTCAAGGGCATCTTTCCAATTGAGAAATAGAATTACGTCGTATATTCAAATATATTTTACAATATTGTGATGTTACATACACTTTTTTTTATATGTTTTAATTAGTAATGGGATATCTATCTTTATTAATCTAAGCTTGTCTGTATGGAAGGCTATAAAGTGATTTTGGAAACAAATAACAATGTACCTACGCGTGTGAATATAAATATTCAAAAATAAAAAACTGTGTAGCAAACCTCAACACGTCATATAAAAAAAGAAAATAAACTATTTTTCATTCAATATCCGCACAAGGCAAAAGAACCTCACCATATCTGCAAACAGATTGGCAGTGCTCGACTATGAAGGTTTTGTCTATGGAGTACAATGATGTCATGCCGGAGGGAATCCAAATTTGGATGCGCGGTGAAGCAGATATTCTTTTCCGAGACACCCTAAATTGCAGAGTCCAAGGTTCTGAGGTCAGGGATGGAGTTGCACACTGGCTGCCTATTTTTTTGTTGTTGCTCCGAGGGATAAAAAAACCTTGTTTATATTTGTTTCATATGTTGTTTGGTTGTGTAATTAAACCCTGTTATTAATAATAAAAGGCATAAATCTTAATTAGATGCTACAGCAAGTTTTGCGTCCTCACTCTGTATCCTATTAAAGTAAAGTAAATCGACGCCTAAAAACTCCAAACAACACTGGGTACTGCCTCTAGTCTTTTTATAAAGAAAAATGCCAAATTCCAAAGTTTTATAAGGCTCATATAATTACTAGATCCGTGACTACAAAATGTGGGCCTGCATCAGTGGCAAAAACCAGTTTAAAAATAATAACTAATCCCACATTGGATTGAAAAAAATAGTTAATCCACATCGAAATACTAAATATCAGATAAAATCATTAAAATAAAACTATTCCTAATACGTACTTTTGTACATACAATATTGTTCAATTGATTTGATTTATGCTAATGTTTTTTAACAAATACTTTTTATTTTAAGGAGTAATTTTTTTAGTGGAAAAATCTCTATAAAATCTCCGAAAACATTACATATCTGTTTTTTGTAGATTTTTCTCCACAATTAGGAGTGATTTTTTTTTTTGTAAATGTATCAGTTAACATCGAATTATAATCAATTTAAATTGATTGTTATTCTAAATTTCCTTCATGAATTTTTTACTTGTATATGTTACAATTCAATGATTCAATTAGGGTTTTACTTATATAATTCAGTCAATTAAACGTTGAATACGTATTAAACTAGAATGGACAATCGGTAGAGTGCAAACCTCTTTTTCTGTTTATTTTTGCTAATTCATGTCATTCATACAAGTTTTATAGAATGTAAATATGAAGTTGGAATTAACCTAAAAATATCATACAAAGGATTTGTAAAGTGTTCCGTATCTGCGTAAGAGTTCCGTTTTTTGAATATAATATAAGTTTTTGAAGCATATGAGATGTGACTCTTTGAATTTTATAGAAAAAGAGCTGCATTCATCCATTGATATACGTGCAGACTTTTATCCAGAGGGAAAGTTTTGCCCCTGATACAATGGTACAACCTCCTGCCTCACCAAAAATTTAGCTCGATCCTGTCTTAATATTTAATTTTCTTTTTAACAGTTCGGATCGAGTTACATAATTCCAAAAAAAAATGGGACTTTTAATATATTTAAAAAAACTAACTCACGCAACTTTTAGTGATAATTATCAAATGGAGAACATTAGAATTGACAACATATCATGGTAAATACCAGCAAGAAATTTAGTCTTTCTTCTTCAAGTATCAAAATAAGTTCTTAAATTTGAAGGATATTTGTTTGGGGTGGCTAATTCAGAAATTTAAGGATTTTTTGTCAAATAAAGTTTTTAATAATATTTTTTTGTACAAGGGACTACTTTCTTTTCTAAGGATTACGCCATTCGTGGGCATTTTTTTATCTCGTGGATTAATTGCATGTTCGGATTCTAATACCAGTTTAGTAAAGTATCATTTGAAATGTGTTAGTACACCAGTGTTTTGGTGTGTGTTTTATTTAAACACACATTTGCTATTAATGTAAATATTTGATTACCCGTTATTATAAGTGTACTCCCGTGTAAAATGTTGAAAGAAATATAAAGCAAACAGCTCCATATTTCACCAATTTTGTTTGAACACTTCACCACAAAAACCGAAAAAGATCGACCAGCTATGTGTAATCCTTTCTTAAAATCATACTGAGATCACCTTATTTTTACTACTGTAACAAAAAATTGACGAAGATAAGAAATATGGGACTTGTAATCCTTAATTATCAGCATTCTATAAAACATTATTAAAGATTCCAAAAAAATTAACGACATCACGATATGAAAAATGGCTAAACAACTTTTAAAAAATATAATTTAAGACTTGTATCTTACTCTATTTTGTCGTGAATCCCTACACAACAATTCACAAAATAATTACTTTGTAAAACTTACTGACCTCATTTTTCAAACTAGGCACTACAATTTTTTAACATTTTTTAATGCTTTTACGCCAACATTTTGTATTTCATTTTCATGATATTCCAAACACATCCAGGTGTTTGAGATAAAAAAAAGTAACTGGTGTTCAGTGTAGTCTTCTAAGATATTCACATACTCAAAATCCATCAAGTCGTTAATAGTTGGAGTTAATATGTAACAAACAGACGAACAGACATACTAGTGATGAAATGGAGTTTATTTTTTAGTTATCCCGTTTTTAGGTAGTTGGCAAGCTGAAGAATAAATTATATTTTAATCAGCTGTTGTCATTATTTTTTAATCCCTTACGACTGAATTTCATTTTCCACAACATACAAGCTATAATAAATATATAAACAATCGGGTTGAAGATTTCTGTGTGCTTATAGAAGACAGGGAGTAACCCTGATGATTTGTTACGGATTTAAAATTGCAAGTTCTTGTTGGACGCAATGTATGGAATTGAGGATCGAAATTGGAGTTATTCTTATCTATAGCCATGTATTTTTCTCTTCAAAATGTGCCTTTAATTAGTCAGGTCAAATAGAATTTCGCTGATTACGTGCCTTTAAGTACACATTATAGTATTAAAGTTACTCCATCTGATCTAGGAATAGTCTTTGAAGTCAATATACTCATATTGTATATTTCTTTCTCTAGGAAAGATCGAAAACCTACGTTTATTGACTTTAAGAGAATAATTCCTCCTGGATGAATTGTCAATTGAGCTACGTCGTTCCTTTGATTTTTTTTTCAGTTTCTCCAATCGTCACAACGTTTTTTTGATGATCTAATGAAACGTCATGACAGCTATGCTCTTCCCCTCTAAAACATTCTTCCAGTTGTCAGCGTGTTTATGTTGATCTCCTTTAGCAATAACGGACATAGGTCAACACATACAAGGATAGGAAGCAAAACGTGGACTGAATGACTGATTTTAGAAAAATATCAATGATTTTGAACTTTTTAAATTTACAAAACTTTGAGACACAACCTTTGTGAACTTGTTCACTCAATATGGCTCCCTCAGGTGCAATCACAGCCTCCACACGGTGGTGGAAAACCTTGCAGGAGTAGTTGATGATGAACTTCTAGGACAAGTGTTTCCACACCTTCACAATGGCGCCCAGAAACTCAGAATCCCTTTTAAAGTTGTGTCCCACACTTCCTTCTTTTCTTGGGAGGTCTGTTCCATCCTTTTTCATATATTGAGCACTTCACAATGTCCATAATCTCTGGCACTTCAATTTTGACATCCAGAAGGTCTGAGATCCTCTGTCGTTTTGCTTCTTGTTCACTCATGATGAAAGATTTGAGAAATGTTTATTATTGTTTACCTATGCAGAAAGAACAGGAGCATCGGAATATGCAGAAAAAATGACAAAATCTTTCTATTTCAATGACGTAATTAGCATTTATTAACAGTCCAGGTTTTGATTCCGAACCCTGTATATGTTTTGATTTCAAATCTTGTTGTTTTTTAAATGTTTTTATAAGACTATAATCATTTTTTTTCAAAGCACATGTTTTCGCTTTATTTGATTAAATTAATATTGATATCATGAGTATCAAAGTAATGATATTTTACATGCATGCCAAGGTATAAATATCCAATAAGTATACGTATAAAATGTATCAATCTGATAAAATCATTCAATAATTTATATAAGTGATTTGAACATTTGTTACTTTGAAAGAGATCTCTATATTAAAGGAAATCATTTTTTTTTGTCAATAATTCTTAATCTAATATTATGTTCCATCAAACAGTGAGAAATAAATTGACATTTATATAACAATTAGTTGCAGATACAAAAAGTAATTACTGTTTTATCAAAACTATTAATATATAATGCTAAATGGTCATTGGACGTATAAAAAAAATGATCCCACTATAGTTTCCAAGCTATGTTTGCAGTTGAAAGAATAATGTTTGAGTCTATTTTTCTGATTTATATAGTTCCTTGCTGCAATAGATCAAAAAAACTTTACTGGACACTCGGTAGAGCCCAAACGTCAGGGATGTATTAAAAATTCTTTTTTCCCTTTGAATCTACATTTGATCGCCAATACTTTTCAGTATGCTCTTGAAACATTAAATCGGATTATATGCAACCTTTTATTTATCTTGATAATAAGGCATTTTTTAATCGAGGTTTAGTGAATTATATTAATTGTTTTGATTAAAACTACTTCCTTTGTTTTTCTTGAAAAGAACAAAGATTGATCTTATTTTACTTTCAGATGTTTTCATCAATTTTCATTAGCTGAATCTTGTATGATTTAAAGCCGCCGACTTATGAACTTTAAATCATATCATAAAAAAGGTATTACATAGGATTTATATATTTATATTACTTTATATGAATCAAAGTTAGAACTTATTTCATTTCATACGTTGTCATTGTTAAGATTATCAATTCAATGTATGTGCATTATTGTAAACAACTATTATCTAGACCAGGGATTCTAAACATTTTTTTAGGGGTGTACCACTTGTAAAATATTTCTTTAGCCCAAGTACCCCCTTTACGATCAAAAACATTTTTAGCTTCAATAACAGAGGCTTTTGCAGGATTATTTTTTGGAGGGGGTCTTGGTTTTTGGATTAAAAAAAATATTAAAATTTTTTAGAAAAAATAATTTTAAATGTACAGCTATGCACAAAAAATTTATTTGTTTGGATAAAAATTTCGAAATACTAAATTTTTGGTAAAAATTTTCAAAATTCTTACACTATTCACCAAAAATTATTTTTTTGGGGGAAATTTTGTAAACAAAATTATGTACCACTTGTAAAACATTCTTTTAAAATCTCAAGTACCCCTTGGAGTACTTCCAATTACTCCAAGTGTATGCGTACTCCAATTTGAGAACCTCTGATTTAAACAGTAATTAACAGTTGGAAACAAGAAAAATACAGAAGATTAATAACCATAAGTTTTCGAATTATTTTCCTTTCCCAAATGAAACATATAGTTCTTACTTCGTCCTTAATCTGAACCTTGGATTAAGGTTATTTTATTATGATAATGAATCATCTCGACCATGGTATCTAGGGCTATGTCCAATGTAAGGTCTGTTCCGTCCCCTCTTCCAACGTCGACGCGCTAAAGGCCTCCACTGAGAGGCAGTAAGCAGCCATGTCCAAGGTAAACATTGTCTATTTATATGCAGCCTTCAGGCCCAGGTTCGTAGCCATGGTTGAAGGATAAGGGGGCCATTTCAAAAAATAACTTTTAAATTATAGAATGGGGGATTGAGAAAATAGACTGGCAAAAAATTTAAGCGGCGTTTTGGTTTTAGTGCATCAACATCTTATTCTAAATGTTCAAGAATTTGAATCGCTAAGGCCACTATAGTTACGCCCCCGCTCATATTAGAACAAGAAGTGAGGAGGCGAAATCCCGCTTCGAAAGAGCCGTAAAACTCTTTCATAGAACAGAAATAAAATCCCATTTCTAAATAACAAAAGTTATTCAGCTCTTTTCGATCAAAATAACAATATAAAGGAGAAAACTAAACTGCGGCCCTCACGAGACACAAAAACAGAATTTATTAATTTTAGCGGTGTATTTCCTTAAACGTATGGCCAAATACTGAGCCTCGGCTAAATGATTCAAAACCTTTTAAATGGTAAAGTTCATATGTTTGTAATAGTGTAAACTTTCAGGTACGATATGAGCCAGAAAAAGTTCCACCTCAGCCCCTCCCTGTACTACTGCCACAGAATAGGTCTTCCAAGCCTCATCTTTGCTTTATTAGTTTTTATTACTTTTGTAAGTCCTATAGGAACATAAAGCGAAAATCTCATTTTTAGCGTTCAAAAAAAAGCTTAGATGCAAGTATAGATGAAACTATTATTATCATGAAAGAGTCCTATTTGTTCTAATATTTTGAAAAGAGAGCCTCTCAGCATAAAATAATGCCTCAAACGTGAAAGACAAAAAGTAACACGGATAATTTACTTTGAAGTTATAAGTTAAAGTTATTTTTGGACTCAGAGTAGAATTAAGGATTAACATCTCTGCATTTCCTGCCTATATCATTTCTAGATACGGGGTGGGATTTGTTTTTATTTCCTTCCTCTTACAGCCGCCCGTAGCTAATTTAATGATACTACGTGCTGCTCTCCTTTGAAACATTCTTGGAATTTTTAGGATTAGCAAGTTTATTTTTCTTTTTTAACACAACTAGAAGTCATATTATTTACATCTATGGGCACAGTACTACATACTATAATACTGGTTTATTGAACAACACTAATTCTATGGTAGCTAAAAATAAGTTAATAAATCACAAAAAAAATATTACATCCTTATGAGTGTTATTGAAACTTCAAGATTTTCTTATTTACTGGTCTTTTTTGAGTGTTTTATTTATTGTACTCTTAGATACTAGTGAAGGATGTGGGTGGTGTCATATGTATATGCGTGAGTGTAAATATTATATTCATTTTTGCATGTGTAGTTGCTTTTCAAGGTCGGTAAGAAGCGTGGGCCCTGGAAATCACTGCATTAATAACTATAATTAATTCAAAAGTTGAAATTTTAATTACATTACATCTTGAGACTCCATGTTTTACAAGTCAATGAATTGTCGTTGTTGTTGTAGTTTTATTGGTCAGGTTCAATGACTATTAGACTTTTGTAACTAAATTGTATCTCGGAACCTCTCATTCTAAAACAAATAGAACAACGGGATCTTCCCAAAAAGTAATAGTTTGGTGGTTTTTTTTATTCATCCCAATTTAATCTTAGTGCTGGTCCTATCGGTCCTTGGGACTGGTCCTTATCTGGTGTTCCTTGGAATATTCCCTAAAATATCGATGGTTTATTAGGCCAAATAAGATATATGAGATAAGTTTGCATTGCACAAATCTTGCAAAAAATATTCCTATTTTCATTAAAATACAATTAAATATTTATTTATAATTATTTGTATTTTTTTTATTTAACGGAATTATTAAAAAAAAAAAAAAAAAAACTCTGAGTGACGTCAAGAGGACTCGATTTTCCTTTTTTAATGACCAACGCCTGGGGCTGGACGACATTCTTTGCTCCTAAATCAGATCTTACAGAATACTATTTCTAACATTGAAATTATCATTTATTATTTGTTGATAACTGTTTCTAGCTTAACGAGAGCAAATATTATATACCTCAAACAATCAAAGCTCGAAAATATGTATGTTTTTGTATTGTGTGCTCATGGTGGCGACTAGGACAATGTTTTTCTTAGCACTTGACAGATAATTATGTGTTATATAATGTTGCTCATAGAAAAAGTGAAAAAAAAAAATCTTTTAACCACTCAAATTTTTATTAAACAAATGAGTTAATATTAACGTCATGCCTGGTATTTATCTAATCAAAAAAAAAATTCCATCTGATTCCATTCTAAGCCTGAAGAAGGTGAACAAATCATAGATATCAACTAGTGATGCCATCCTAAATTAACCCCAACCATCGAAGATGTAATATTTATTAGAGTAATGCACACTGCAATTAGGCCTGAAATTCTTGTATATTAAGAATTCTTAAAGGTTTACAAAATTAATTTAATTAGTAGTCTGATATATTATGCTATAATATTAGTAAAGGTAATGCATTGTAAAGAGCTTTTTAAAGTTTTGGGCATTTTTCAAAGACCAAAAACACAGACGGCACTGATTTTGAATTCGATATTAAAGACAGATACAACCCCAAAAATTAATATCATGGGAAAAAGGCGTATTTCCGACATGTACCAACAATGGATCACTCATAACTATACCAAGAAAGAATAAGGATACAAGATTTTTTAGTAACCTTTAGACCAATAACCCTTCAAAATACTCTGTATAAAATTTTCTCATATGTCATTACTGAACGACTGAAGGAGATACTGCCTGACATATTACATGCCTCTCAACGGTGGTTTGTTACAGAGAAAAGAATTTAAAATATTATTGCTAATCTTCAAACAGCCTTTGAAAATGAAGAGAATACTATTATTGTGGTACTTGATTTAAAAAAAAACAAAAAACACTTGACACTATTTCTCATTGTCACGTTATCAAAACCTTGAAAGCAAAAGGTTTTAGGGATATTATGGTTAAGATAATAGCAACTATGCTGGTCAAATCTGTTACAAGGTATGGTAATGGTACGAATGCTAGGTCTTTTAACATTGGCCAAGGATGTAAGCAGGGAGACCTTGTTGCATCAATTCTGTTTATTATTACGGTAGATCACTTTTTAAGGTTATAGGGAGTACCAGACTAATGCAGGAGACCAGAGTACGTGGAGGAGAATCAATATATGCCTATCCTGATTATACTACATCCATCATTAATGCTGCAAGAGTCCACACCATTGCTGCATTTAAGAAATGTTTCGGACCTTATCTTGGTTTGAAAAACTCTGGGGTTCGGAAATCAATAAAGATAAGACAGAAATCGTCTCGAGAAACAATGCTATTTCGGAAACTTTTTGTCATTCAGTAAAAAAAGTTCTTCAATCAACAAAGCAACTATTTTAAAAAAGAATGACTATCACATCAAAAGTATAAAACATCTAGGCTTTCATTGATGAGAACGTATAGACGTGTGAAATACATATATAATCTCTAAAGTCATTCATATTATTTAAGTAACAGGGTTTGACAAAATTGTATGGCGAAAAGTCGATGGTTACATCAAATCCTTTTTAGATCTCGGAAAAAAGAGAAATATTTATGCAAACGAATATGTACCCCAAAGGCAATTCAAGGATTAGGTTTTGGATTATATAGGTTTTTGGTGGGCACTTCAGCCGAAATGAATTTTGAATTGTCTAAAAGAAAACGATTTCTGGAACATTTAAGTACCTCTCTAGATCTTCGGACAGGCTCATGCTTATGATGGTTTACAACCAATCATACAACATCTTACCAGTCCCAAATTTTTGAGTTTTATTCTTATTGATGTTCAATAGACTCTACCGAAGCCTCTCGGTCAAAATATACCTCTGAGAGGCTCCACATTACAGATTCCTGTCTTTGCAAAAAATTTCAAATGTTAACACCGTAGGGGATCTTGGAAAATGTAACGGACTTTTGGTTAAGCTGCAGTATAAGCAATCATTTTTGACATCAAGATGAACTTTAATAAATTACAACTGAAAAAAGAATGTACCTGCAGAAATGTTCTTTCCTTTTTTAGAGTATCACATCTGAAGTAATTGTGGAAAAGATTGGAAATAAAATTAATTGAGAGTGTTGGTAGACGAAGAGGTCTGAATGTGGCTGGAAATCAAATTTGTCGGGGCTTTACGAGCACAATTTTGTCTCCAGCTGAAAAGTGGTTTACTTACAGAGTCTGTACAGGTACACTTAAAGTTTCTTCTATAATGAAACCAGACGAGAAGTGTTTTTCCTATTAGGTATATGAGGAGACCACATCTCACATTTTATGTGACTGCAAAGCACTCTGTACAGCTTTTAACGTCGTTGGAAATGAGGTAGAATAATCTTTTGGAAGAAAGATTCTGAGGGACGACTTTTTCACTTTGATGTCCCCAAAAAAGATCCTACATCATACCGTCATAACAAAAGTACAATATTACCTTTATTAACTTAAAGAAATTAATGACGCCACAAATTTTTTGTTGGTACACATTGTTAAAGACTATATTAGATTGTTCCTCCTTGTTTAAAAAAAAAAAAATATATATATTAAGCTTATAGATTTTTATTTGGTTGCTTATATATGATTTTTTTAAAATAAATGTTTATAAAAAAATAATAGAAAATTTTCTTCCTATTTTTTATTTGAGAAAAAAAAAAGTCGACATTGCGAATGTTTGAGAGCTTCCTATAACCCTTTACTTAATACGTTGTTCCTATATAAGAATAAAATGCATCATACTACTTATAAAAAGTAATAACATCAACTTCAAGGTCATGTGAAAAAAACAAAAAAAAAACTATACCCAATGTAATTATTATTTTGACTTATTACTCCTTTACAAAACGCGGTTCTAATTACGATTGTATACTATTTTGTTTTGTTGGTATAACTAAATGAGTATGTATGTTTGCTAAGATAACCATATACGTATGTATCCTAAGGACATGGCTTGTGATTCAAGATAATAAATGCAGAGGAACTTATATGATATATAAATGTTGTGTACTAGCAATGTTGTCTAATAAATGTAAGGAAGATCGGCTTTATCTACCCAAAAGCTGCTAAAATTAATATAATGATAACAGTTTCGAAAACTTAAAGAAAAAAAAAAGCAGATGAATCTGATGTTTTATCCGATTAATTAAAATGAATAGACATACACTCTCGAGTGATCCCAGTAGGTGTGTTGTCATTTGCATGACCTACAGGACGAGAACTTGGACTTGATTATAAAACAATCTGCCGTCAGAAGACTGATTCCAACGGAAATTATATTTGGTAATCAGATAAAGCCCTTTCACACCTCCAATACCACACAAAAATAATGTTTGGAGATTTTTGGAAAACACAGTCTCGAATGATACATGATATATCCTCAATAAAATTAAATTATTTTAGATCACTATTTTTTGGAGGGTTTACGAGAGGAAGGCCTGTGTGACACATCATTCAAATGTCGAAGACCTCCATTTCACGGTGATGGATCTTAATAGATCCAGAAAAGATAATCCACTCCTCCCTTAGGCTCCAGTCTCGTTTAGATAAATGTGTGACAGCAAATAATTATTTATTTATATATTTAAAATATATCATGACAAAATTATCTAATGTTAATATTAGTTAATTAATTATATTATGTCAATTTTTTAAGGGGGTTTATTTCACAAACATACATAATATCATGAAAAATGAAGAGGAAATACGAAAATAAAAATCATAAATAATCATTTTAGTTTAAAATTTTCCCCCTCAATTAAAGCCCACCCTCCCATTGATATTCCTTTGAAACATAAAACACCAAAAAAGAATTTTCATACAAAATAAACAAACATTGATATAGCTAAAACAAACACGTATTGATTAACATTACTTTCTACCATCAAAAATATACATACAACCGAGTAATATATATAATACAACTTTGAAAAAAAGAAAAGAACCAAAGTATGTTCATAATAATAATATCAAAAGACGATGCTCTTCTCATTTGTTACTTTCCAAAATTTATCTATTAGAGTTTCTATTTGAAGATGATATCTAACTGACAAAGAAGTAAAATATAGAACCAAATCCGAGGCGAAGTCCCAATTCATGGAAAAAACGGCATATCTTGCTGCAGATTAAATAAATACCTTTCTAATTTCCCCTAATCGTAGTTCATTGCTGGATGTAAGTCGACCTGCTATAAGAGCGTTAGAACTTATTGATGCATAATTTACCGCACGAATATCCGGCCTGGAATTTCTTTGTGTAGGAGTCCCGAACAAAATATGGGCTTTCATATGGTTTGAAGGCAAACCCCTTCAAATTTTTATTTCATTTTATTATCAATTTAAGAGTCACACCGTGTACATAAATTCATTCATAACCCGAATCTAAACTCTTGTCACTTGTATTTGATTGATTGATTTAAATAAATGAAATTATGGCAAGACTATAAAAAATGGATAAAAATATATTTTTCGCCCTCTCATTTGGGACCCTCTTCATTTACATATATATTGACTATTGAATATGGAAGAATGTCATTAAAGGGCTAAAAGGCTCTAAAATATCTTTATGGTCATATATAGGTATTATTGATGCATGAGCTCATCAAATTGTATATTTTTATAGGGGTAACGGGGGGGGGGGCATTTTAGATCTGGAAAACTTACGGATAATGAATATGGCACTTTATTTCCCAAAATTTATTTGACAATTTCCAAATCTTTGCTCTTGCATGATGGGGTCCATAGTGTAGCCAATCACTCAAGCCAACCTCCTCCATTTTTATCCACATCCTCTCACCTGGCCCTGAACCTGGTACAGACCTTGATGAGGAACTCCAAGTCCATGTTGGTCATTGCCTCAAGAATATATGCCCTCATAGTGTCAACAGTCCTATATGCACGTTTATTGGACTCTCTCTCTCCGAAATGTCCCACTTATAGTAATTCACGGGACTCAGATCCGTCGAGCTGGGAGGCCACATGACCATTCATTTCAATCGTATATCCAATCAATTTTTTATCAGTGTTTAGCTAGACAAGATTAGGTGTCCTCCTTACAGATGTTCCTTGCCCATCGGACTCCTTGAATGCCTTAATCACAAAGCAAAAGGTTTTTTGTGCAACTTTGTAAACTCAATAATCTCCTTGGCACAGAGGAACATAATGTCTTCGTTTTGTCTTCGTACTAGCCATTTGCGATTGTAAAAAATAGTTTTTAGGTCCAAATTGGTCATTTTCATGCCTCTTATATCGTCCAAATATGATTATAAAAGTTAAAAAAAACTCTTATAATATTTAGTATTTCCCCTATCAGTTAAAAATATTATGCACTTTTTTTTAATAATTTAAAGTCCCTTGAATGTACAAATTGTCTTGCAATTTCCCTTTTTATCAAACAAATATACAAACAAAATTTAAACCAAATTTAAAAGACTCCTAATAGGCATATCTTTATTGATAAAAATGACTAGAACAAAAATTTCACAAAAATTCAGACCTCCTCATCTCCCAACACTCTCAATTTATTTGATTTAAGATCTTTTCCACAATGACCTAAGATCTGATACTCTCAAAAAGGAAAGAACATTTCTGCAAGTTCACTTTTTTTTCAGTAATAGTTTATTCGAGTTCATCTTCATGTCAAAAACGAGATTTTCCCTACAGTTTTAACATCTGGGATACTTTGCAAAGACTCAAGAATCTGTAATGTTGAGCCTCTCAGAGGTAAACATTGACTGATAGATAACTCAAGCTTCTATTGACACTTCAAAATCCATTTCATTTGATGTGCCCTCCAAAAACCTCTAAAATCCATAAACCCCAATCCTCCCAGAGCCTTTGAGGTATATATTCGTTTGCAATAGATATTCCCTTTTATTCTGGAGTTCTAACAAGGATCATATATCACCATCAACTTTTTGGCACACAATTTTGTCAAAATATGTTACTTCAATAATATGAATGATTTTAGACATTATTTATGTATTCCACACGTCTATACGTTCCCATCGATGAAAGCCTAGATATTTTATACTTTTGGTGTGGAATTCAATCTTTTTTAAAATAGCTGCTTTATGGATTGATGACTCCTTGTTACCAATTGTTACTCCTAAAACGCTTATGTCAGTTTTCACTGAATGACAAAAAGTTTCCAAAATAGAAATGTTTCTCGAGACAATTTCCGTCTTATCTTTATTGATTTCCAGACCCCAGAGTTTTTCAAACCAAAACAAGGACCGAAACATTTCTTAAATGCAGCAATGGTATGGACTCTTGCAGGAATAATGGTGGCTGTAGTATCATCAGCATAGGCATATATTGATTCTCCTCCACGTACTCTGGTCTCCTGCATTAGTTTATTACTGCCTGTAACCTTAAAAAGTGATCTACCGTAATAATAAACATAATTGCTGCAACGGGGTCTCCCTGCTTACATCCTTCTCCAACGTTAAAAGACCTAGCATTCGTACCATTTATATACTTTGTTACATATTTGACCAGGATAGTTGCTATTATCTTAACCATAATATCCCTAAAACCTTTGCTTTCAAGGTTTTGATAACGTGGCAATGAGAAATGGTGTCAAATGTCTTTTTAAAATCAAGTACCACAATAATATCCTACTCTTCATTTTCAAAGGCCTTTTGAAGATTAGTAATAATATTTTCAATTCTTTTCTCTGTAACAAACCCCCGTTGAGAGGCATGTAATATGTTAGGTAGTGTCTTTTTTAGTCGTCAGTAATGACATATGGGAAAAATTTGTACAGAGTATTTTGAAGGGTCATTGGTCTTAGGTTACTAACAAGTTCTTGTATCCTTATTCCTTTTTTGAGATAGTCATGAGTAATTCATCGTTGATATACATCGGAAATACCCCTTCCATAATAGAAAATTCGAACTACTCTTTTAAAATAAGTGCACGTTCTTGAGCAAAGATTTTGTATAGGTTCAAATGTAATCCCAGACGTTCCTGGAGATTTTTCTTTTTTTGCCACAGTTTTGGATTGTAAATACTATTTCTGTCTGATAAATATGTCCATTTGTGGCAGAAACTATTTTGGGAATATGAGTTGGGATTTGAACTTTGATGTAATCAGCAAAAATTTGCATTGTGAAGAGTACATTGAGTACAAACAACTGAATTTTTGCATTTTCTGCTCTTCAATATAATCTATTACAATATAGTTGTTTATGGAAGGATTCTTTTCCAGGTTATTATCGGAGTCGTATCCCGAGCAATAATATCTTTTTTTGTTTTGCTTCTGTTCGGAAATTTTTGCCCTTTCTTGCCAGTTTTATTTTTCTGAATTGTAATTGCAAACAGATGTCTCAAAACTTTTTTTCCATAACAAGACTGATTTCTTTATAAGTTTCAATGTTTTGGCCAATTTTGATTATGTTGAGTATTCCTACATTTATCTTGACTGCTTCTCTTATAAAGTAGTCAATTACAGTATTCTTCCACGTGTTTTCCATACTTTTTTATTTCATTCAATATGGAGGAACCTTGTCTGAGACGAATTCGGGTATTAGTAATGAAATTGAGTATTTTCCTTTGACAGTCTGAATTACTTGAGATAGAACTGATGAGTGTCCATCTCTTACGTTTGTGTCTCCTATTTATCCTTTCAATTTGGTCCATATGGTTAGATAATCTGATATTGAATTAGGAATTACTTCAAAGCCCACTTGTTTATAGCTTCCACTATTTCTATAAAGGGATAGGTCGAGTTCTGAGGTGATCTTCTTATTATTTCGTGTATTCGTAGAGAAGCTGTCCTTTTCGAGTGCAGCAGCGCAGTCAATAATAATTTTCTTCATTCCGGAGGAAGCTGTTCGATTCCCCATTCCATTTGCAGTAGAATCTGTCTTTTTAAGTTTGAGATTGAAGTCACCCGTAACAATTGTATTCAAGTGACTGATTAAAGGTCGAAAAACATTAAAATATAATTCTTGATTGTCTTCTTTAGGGGCATATATTCCAAAGATATCAATATTCGAGCCACAGTATTTTATGGTTATTTAGCATAGATTACCACTCGGATGCGCATAGCTCATGATTAGTGACAAGTTTTCTTAACCAATATAGCAACGCCTCTTTCAGCGCTCCCTTCTAATGATTCAAACAGAATGTATTGCTCCTTCAAACCATAAAATACTTTATACTTGATCTTGTGTCGCAAAGTGCAACCACATTGGGCCAATTCAGAAAGGAAATATATTTAATGAGTTCCCTTTTACGGATATTCTAGATAAGAAAGTTTAGATTCATGGAGACAATAGAAAGAGTCATTTTTTTTATTGTCACTGAAGACTTCTTGATCGATGAGATTCAGGGTGGGGTCAAAGGAGTACCAGGATGTATGATAGATATTGTGATACCCTAGTTGGATGCTAATTACCCTAAAGGGGATAAATGTTGGCAATAAAACTCAGCAACTGGCAATAAGGCCATAATAAATCAAGTTTGGTCCATGATAAAACCTCACCAATTTATGGCCCACAAATTTGTGCCCCTTCATCACCGGACTGCTTGCCACTGGACTATGGAATATGGGGCTTCGTGGAGAGTAGGGCTGCAAAATTCCTCGTCTCAGTGTAGATTCTCTTGGGCCTCTGTTGAGAAGTAGTGGACTGATATGTCAAATCACTACCTTTTCATAGTATAAAAGGCCTTTTGGCCTAGAATGGAGGCCATGCTAGCTACAGAATATATATAATTCTACTTTTCTTATTTTTTTCCCGCTCAAGTTTTATTTTTTAACTGTTGCAAACCTCCTGGCTTCTGGAAGATTTGCAACACTTCACAAGCTGCATTAAAAATAAAGATTTAAATAATAGCAATATAATGACATGTTCTGTCAAATTTCGTCGTGTCTGAATAGAACAAGCTCTCAGTAATGGAGGCATAAGCAAAAAGTATTTCTACTACTATCCCCGGTTTTGCTCAATTATAAAACATTTGCTTCTATATAAATGTTCACACACAAAAACCATTCAACAACTATGAAACAAAGGAGTAAATATACTATTGACTATTGTGGGAGAGTCAACCAAAGGTTAAACAAGTTTATCTTTAATTGTAAGAATTCCTTTTCTAAACAACAAGTGTAAAATTTAACTAAGGCACGTTCATTCATTGTATAAACAACACTTTTCATTCATACAACTTTTTCTCTACAAATAATTAAATATGTATATAATGTATAAACAGCTGTCATATTAATATCATTCCGCCCTCTCGTACTTATTATTCGTGGAACGCAATAGTTTACTTTACTTTTGAAAAAAAACAAAAAAAAAACAGGCTTTACAGCAATAATATATATAGAAAATCCATACGTCATTCGTGACGTCAGAATATTGCCTCTTCCTTATATATATATATACACATCGAGTCCTTTACCATTTTCTCTTCCAAATACCTAAATACGCACACTGTGCATACAATACATAGAAACAGAGGATTAATACAAACAATTTTGAGAGAAAATGACGTCAAGAGGGAGAGAGAAAAGAATAATAAACACTCTTCGAAAGCCTTTCCACATACATAAAAGAAGCTATTTTAACAACGCAATTCGCTTTGATTGTGTGTGTGTGTAAAGATAAGCATATAAAATAAAAGTTGTCAAAAAGGCTGAGGAGGGAAAATGAATGATATTCTATTTATTTCATAATATAATAATAGTATGTTGTACAATTTTGAAAACAGGTCATATTTTCTCTTTCTATCTCGAAATTGGAGGCCACGTAAATATAGGAAGTTGAAAATTAACCATCGTAACCTTTGTATAATTGGACGAGATAATGATCAAATTAATTAACGCTGCACTCTTAACCATAGCTTAAATGTTTCAAAAATATTACCCTTTTCAAGTTAGAGTGACGGAATTATTTGAAAAAAATGCAATACTTTTGATTGTCTGGGATTATCTGACAGAATAGAAACAACTGTTTTTTTGTGCCACTTTAAAATCTTACGGGGCTTACTTATGTAGTTTTGTTGTATTTACATTACATATACAGTTAGATTCATTAACCGTTCTTGGGTACGGCTCCTGACGAAAAACTATGAGTTTGCTAGAGATCAGCTGCTCAAAAATAGAATGGCAAGTCAATGCTCCAAATTATCTATCAGAGACTGGGAAATTCAAGAAAATATTGTTGCCCTGAATGCATACTCTTGTTTAAAAACTTCCCAAAACCATCCAAAATGACATTTTTGAAAAGGTGTAAGGCTGATGAGGTCGGATATATTACATATACATATAATATTGTTTTCAAGCTTCTCACATCTAAATTATGGGCGTGAAAGAAGCGCAAAAAATCCTTAAAATTTAAAAAAAAAAGTATAATTTTGAAAATGTCTGATATATTTTTATCAATGAAGCAATGATTCTATTATGTCAGATAGTGTCATTGACACATTATCGACTTCTACCCTTTTTGAGTCTTCTCAAATCTACAATATGTAGGTGCATATACAGACTTGATTTCAGTTCTTTACATGTTTTTTTTTTTAAATATATGTATACAAGTGCTGAAGAGAGTCCCGTCACCATGTTTGGATAAAAGCACCTGTGATTATAAATAATATAAATACATTGACGTACCTTGCTATGGGTAAAGTTGTTCAAAATATGACCTAATTGTTTTCCGATGCTGCTATCATTATTCTTTAATTCTTGAGAAAGGAACATCGTAAGTATAAAGTGAGGTTGCTCATAGCAGGGTTATATTATGTAGCAGGCAGCTAATGTTAATAAAAGTATTAGTTAATTAGGAAATTTTACTTACAGTGCTACCTTACTAACAAATAAATTTACACAGCATTTTGTTATTACTGTCAATTCGTTTACTTTTTTGTCATTTGTTAGTTCTTTGAAGATTAATTGAGTCAATTTTAACTAGCTCTTGTTAAAATGCTGTGAACAATTTCCACCAATTTCTTGAATAAATAATTTATTGATACGAAAGAATTGCCCAATTAATTAACATCTGATTTTAAGCTTTATTCTGAATTTTTTCAATGAAAAGGTTGCGATAAAGGTAACGCTGTGGGTAGTACCCCTGCGGTATAAAATATGTTATTTATTCAAAAGTTAAAGAATACTTTTGTATAGGTTGGGGAAAAAGTAATTTCGTATTTTTCGCTTTATTTCAATGATTTATAAGAAGTGTTACAATAATCCATTTTAAGCCAATTTCATAACAACCTTCATATACCAGCTTTTGTCCTGATTGGCAAAAAAACTCGGACAATCAACTTTCACATGCCTCTATTGATGCCATATTTCTACCTTCAAGTGCATTGACCATAAGCAAGACCAGTATGTAGTGTCTTGGTTACAGGTATGCACTGTGGGGTGGATGCATAAGAACTTCCCATACGAGCTTCTGGAGTTTTTGGTGCGCCATCAAGGGTGTGTGTGGCTTGGCAGTGTCTTGATAAAACATTATTCTTCTCTTATTCGATTTTTTTTTGTATACATCCTTCTTCAAATGGTTCAAAACGGTTTTGTGATCGATATTCAGCTCCAGGGCGATGTTATAGTTTCGAACATGACGGTCTTGATATTTTCCTTGATTTGATTGACATCTGCGACTTATGGGCCTGACACTGTGTGGAACATCATTTACCTCCATTAAACTAGATCAAAATCCATAGAACAATTGTTGTGCAACACGAACCAAAAAGGTATTGGCCCCGATACATATCAAATTTTCTTGGTCATTTTTGACGTGTTTGTCCATTTCAGCTTTTTAAAAGTGTACAATAAAGCAAATATCTTTATTTGAGATCTCCATACTTGACAAACTATAACTCATTACTAAAACAGCCCAGCACAATACTGTCTAAAAAGTGTTAACACAAACAAATATATTTTATAGATATTTAAATAAAATTATTTAATTTATTGATGAAAAAAATATTTATAAATATATCTCACTTGAAATAAGTATTTTTTGGCGGAAAATAAGGCTGTGTTCATATTAGTGATAGTTGGATTCCTAAAAAATCCTGACACCTAATCAATTGCCGACTCAAATAAAATAAAAAAATCCCCGTTTTTGACATTTTTCATAGGACTACAAACGGTTTTTATAGTATTTTTCATCTTTTGATATTTTTACGGTAATCTAAAACAATAAGTGGCGAGAGTTTAATAAGTTCGCTTGCGTACTTGCAGTCGACCGATTTTACAGCACAACTAGCAAGTCTAACGGATAAGCCTATACAGTAAAATGACCATACACGTATAGAAATGTTCGGGACGGTCTTACAAATGAACCAACAAAAATTATATTTACAAAACTTATTGCACTAAAAAAACAGAAGATTTAATTTCAAGATTTGTGAATAATTTAATCTGTAGTCTAGAATAGGGCATTATTTTTTTGAAAAATTAAGATGGATTTAAAAAAAAATCGATATTAATTATGGAAGATGATATATTACACACGACTGAAATTGATTACAGATACTCCTTAAACGATATGGTTTGAAATTAATTTAATTTGACATTGATTTGAGTATACAGAATGTTGATGTGTACATATGCTTCACAAAAAACAATCCCTTCGTCTAAGGACATTTGTAGGCCTGTGAAAAAAACCTTTTTAAGTTAGTAAGTTAGAATAACTTGTATAAATAGCCTTACAATATCTTCAAACAAAGAGGGCCATATTTTTATACAAACAATTTTTAGTGTGAAAATTCTGTTATAAACTTAATTAAATTGTATAAAAATATATATATTTTTATCAAAGGTAAACAAATCATTAAGAGTGCCATATTTTTATACAAACAATTTTTAGTGTGAAAATTCTGTTATAAACTTAATTAAATTGTATAAAAATATATATATTTTTATCAAGGGTAAACAAATCATTATGTTATCGGTGAAATTGATTTTTTTTTAGTAACAAAACAAGTTGTAATTTATCCATTAATTTTAATTGATCAACACATTCCAACTAAGATAGGTAGTGTAAAAAATCCCTTTATGTATTATTTGGTTTACCCTTCAGTGCTCAGCCTACACTCCAAAAATATAGTAATCAGAATTTATTTGCAACTACCAAATGTCGACAAGTTGTATGACAAAGAAGTCGAAAACAAGTCTGCCTAGATTCAATGCTTTAAATTACTTTGTACGAAATAATGACTACTCTCACAGTACTTGTTGTATGACATTATGAGTTTCTACCAGGTGAAACATGAAAATTACACTCTAGGAAAGAAAAAATAAAATAGATCACCATTCTGTAGATATACATTTATCAAAAATCATTATTAACCTTCTTCTGATACATGACCAATGTCTAATTGATTTATTTGTTTGCCATTGGTCTCACAGATGGCGACAAGCCTATTTCAAAAAGAGTTGAAATTATGGGGAATGAATTTCGGGTCCATCGTAGACAACTCCTCGTCGACAGAGGCCTTCATGACTTCAACGTTCGGTAAACAGATGCTTCAGGCTCTCGATGTTTAGCTAGAACGAAAACCGAGGGGATTGATATCGGGACTGTTTGTTTGCCACATTCTTTGGTCTCAGAGAGCAATGTTGTTGAGTAAAAACGTCTGAGTAATATTTGCAGTGTCAGCGAGGGGCCGATCTTGCGGAAAGACAATGTTGCCGTGTGGAAATTTTTTCGGATCCAAGGTAGCATGTTAGGCTTGAAAACGTCGATGTACATGGCTTCCATGAGCCTATAACCCTACTGGAACTATATAAGGGATACCCTTTGGGTATCTGCATCAATTATGGTTTCGATCCGGAACCCTTTTTCCTCTCCGAAGTGGCGTAGTGGTATCGCCTCTTCTTAAATTGTAGACGGTATAATGAACCATTCCCGTCAGCCTCGTGACCTCTATTGGAGAGAAACCTGCACAAAGAAGAGTTGAGGCACTAAGCCTTGAATCTCACTGCGATGACATTTCTCGTCCCATTTAAATCGTTTTGAAAATTAGCTGGTGCTTTAGATACATGGCTACCAATACAATTATAGATCCTTTTAATTTTCTCATCCAAAACTTCTCAAATCAATAAAATAAAAGTGTGTAAGTTTCAAGTTTTCATCCGATAGAAAATTAATGGGCTATTTGTAGAAGGGATATGTATATTAGTTTCATTACCTGTTTTTTTCTAACTATCAATGAAGTTTGAGTTAATATTTAAGATGTTTAGAATATAATTAAATCATTCTATATTAGAAGAATAACTCTCAATTTTTTATTTATAGTTATTATCGTTTTTTGTTTTTTTTGAGAAATAACATTAAAATACATTTGATTAAATTGTCTATTTGACTTCATAATACAAAAATCACTAAATTTACAAAGAAAATATATACAAAGACATTACTTTTATATATTTTTAGATGTTGTTTTTTTTTGAAACTTTAAGATCTTTTATTAACAGGGAAGTATTAAACTGTTGATTTTATTAAAATTCATCAAAGTTTTAGTTGTTGTTGACTTATAGCTGCTTGACATACCCAGAATGGGTAATTCATACCCCACAACCACTCCAATGTTTTTGTTGTTCATCACTAGTTGGGTTCAGTAAATGGAACATGGTCATAGTTAGAGGGTATTGACTCATTTAAAAACAGTATCATTAAAAGATAAATAAATATTTTGGATCAACAAGAGGTTAATTTTTTTTAAATTAGCTCATGCTAATAACCTATTTAGTGTTGGTTCTAGGTCTTTAAAAAAACATCGAGTTTCTAAAAAAAATACTCGCACCCTTTTATGTTTTCAAATTATCAGTTGGAACTTTATCTTAAGTATTAAATTCTTTCAATTTAAAAAAGATTTAAATTTTTGGAAACAGTACTACTAATAGCCAAACAAATTTTAGATGGAAAATACGAGCTCTTTGTTACCTAATTTTCCAATCTTAACACAAATAATTCCCTGGGGTTCTCAACCACCCCAACATAAAAAAATTATTTTTGTTCTTATAAAACTTTATTTACTCAGTCAAAGTTGGTTTTATATAATATGGTAATATAATCATCAGTAAAGGATTTGAATATTATTTAACAACTATATTTGATCGATATGAACTGATAATCTCAAATTGTATATAGAGAGCAATATTACGCTATGGAGACTTTAAATGGTATAATATGTCTAAATTGATAAATAATTACCCAACCAAGACATGCTCTAAATAGACTAAAGCATTTCCCACACCCCTTCCAACTCGCATTTTAATATTCGTAGTATATGGGTTATATAATAGGAAATTATAACAAGGATATTTGAAATCTCGATCATTAATTCCAGAATTTGATAAAACTCAGAAATTAATAAAGGAATATTACAAACAAATTGGATACAGAAAATATATGAAAAGTTCAAAATTTACATTGGAGATAAAGCAAAATTTAGTTTATTCAATTTATTTCAATTTACAGAGTAGATAAACACTCCATGAAAGTAACAGAACCTAAAAGAATAATATTTTTTTTTGTAATGGTCATATTCTAAATAATAACCAATAACGTTTGATGATGAATTAGTTTGGTGTTTCTTTTAAGCTTTTTGTGAAACATTTTTCTATCAGTTATAGCCTTGTCACAACTTCTTCTTAAAAGTATGATGACCTGGATATTAATATTTTCTCTGTACATTTTTAATGAGAAAATAACAGCCATAAAACCGAAAAAACAATAAGGAACAGGTGTTATAAATGACATTTAATTATATTAACATTATTTGCCTATACTTTAATTAGATTTTGTGAATGAAAATGAAAATCCAAGTTATGCTAAAAAGTGGAAATAGAGTTTAAATGATTTATTATCTTAAACTTTAAATACAGTATTTTGAAAATATATTAATAATGATACAAATATTGAAACTCCGTTGCTGCATACCAGCAAAAATAAAAAGAACACTATAATTTACATTCTCTACAAATATCTAAAGTACTTCAATCAAAACAATGTCACTCTATAATTAATTGGATCTATTAAAACATCTGCTTATTTGATGAAAATATTTTGAGAAAAACAATTGATAATGTCCTATTTCATGTGATTTGAAGTAAGAAATAAAAGGTTGTATATTCCTAGTTTAAGCATTTGGGTCATTCCATAAAAAAATTACACTTGATTGAAATAAAATTGCTCTTTAAAATAGAGTACCTATATATAAACAACCCTTGAATTTTCACAACAGAATATATCCAGATTTAAATATAAATGAACTATTTTTTGTAAACAGACTTGTAAATTTTGTGAAGAATATATTAACTATAATAATACTTTATATTTTGAGGATTGAAAGGTTGAGATATACAAAGACAGAACTTAAAAAGGTTTAAAACTGATATGTAGGACTAAACTGGGCAGAACTGCAGTCTTCGGTCTTAAATAAGGACCGGCACATTAATTCTTAAATGTACATCATTGTATCTGTCAACATAAAAGAAAGCTAGAATTTTTTTTATCAAAACTGACTATGGATAAGATTTTATTCTTCGACAAATTATCATCAATAATTATCAACAAATAACTATTATTAATCCTTTGCTTATGTCGCATATTGCACTAAAATTAGTCATAATTGATTATTACAACAAAAGAATCATAGATATTGTAGCGGATATAAGTATCGTAATAAAATAAAGGTTTTTAACTATAGTTAAAATCTATTGTATATTAACTCAATTCAGTAATTTGAATACAAACTAATTGACTCCAATACCAAGTTTTAAGATCAAATCGGCGGAACATATGATGCATCTCTCCAATGGTATCTTTCTTTTTATAGTAAAAAATAATTAATAAAGTGTTGCTCATCAAACTACAGCTTCTGAGGACCGGTGTTGTGCCGTAACGATGATTTTTGTCCACAAAAATATGAAGATTCCAAATAGAGAGGTCTGAATTGTGACTGGCGTATCGATTGTGACCTTGCAAAAGATTCTTAAGTCTCTTTCAGAGACTGATGATCCAGATCCGCTTGCTGAAGTGGCTGAGTTTGCTCTGCTATGAGCTCACTGGGGAAGAAATATGGCCCCAAGCAGCCCGAATTTTAATCCGATGGATTATTTTGTCTAAAACTACGCTGAATCTAAAACATATCCTGCCATTATGGATCTTCTGAATGACTCTATCAAGGAGTTAATGAACAACATGCAAAGGAACTACCTCGTCAACTCCTACTTCTAGGACAGGATTCAGATAGTGATTCAAGCTGGATGCAGATATATTAAATGATATCTTTATAAATATTCACATGCACAATTCAAGCCAACTATTAAGCAAATCCATCAAAAAATGCTGCCTTAGTGATAATTAAAAGATTTTTGAAAAATGCACCGATTTGATCTTAACATCCTGTTTGTCTTTGATATATTGGGTTGTATGTCTATATGAAGAAGAAAAAAAAGGGGATTTTCTTCCTTTTTTGATATGTGTAAGAGATTTATTTTATTTGGACGTACTTCAATATCTGATTTAACTCATAATTATTTACGTATGTATTCATTTTTGTTAACTATGTATCTTTGGAATACGTCATGTGACATGTTGTGTTTTGTATCTACATATTTTTTGTTCATAATGTAATTTTATGGAATGCTATTAATAATATTATAGGAAAATATTTTACACATAAAAAATAAAGGTGCAATAATGTAAACTCAATTTCCCTTCTACAAACATTGAAAAAACCAATAAGGATATTTTCCTATAAATTTTTATTTAATTTTGAAGAAAATATGTGTATACTATTTTCAAAAAAATAATGTAAAAACCTTTATAATGATATCCAATTTAACAAATTATCTTTCGTTCATTCACTACTTGATTTTTTTCAAGTAGGGAAATAAAGATGTTCACATCAAATGAGCGTGTTTTGTGAGTGTAATAACATCTTGAACCAACATATATCATTTGAATGAACAATTTAAAAAATAACATACGGAAGACTCTGCTTCCACACCTACATTTCTTGGCATTTTGCAACAGGATATGAATTCTAAGGAACTGATGTATATATGCTTACAATTTACCTGTGAAACAAAATAAGGAGTTCATGAATAAGTGAATATGTGTGAAAATAATTATAAATAAAATAAAATAATATAAATACACTATTTAACTAGGGGTCATTGAATAAGTTTGTCCGCACGTTGAACTTTCTCGTTCTACCACACACAAAATTGGAGATAACGAGAGCGGATACATATATTATTGGAATAGGAAGCAGGGATTTTGATTCAATCCATCACAATTGCTCGAATAAGTTTCCACGTATGATTAGTCAATCATTGAAGTGTGTTCTGTATATTTCTATTTATCTTTGTTTATAGGAATTTTATGTTTCCAGACTTGATGTAATATAAGCTCCCCTACATGATACAAAAAGAAAATTGGTCATGTGATAAGATGTAGTAGGTATTTTGAATATTTTAAAATTGAAGAATAACATTTTTATTTAATTTTATGCGAATATATGTAATATCAACTTCATATGAACAAGATCTCCAAAGAAAAAGCATCAACACCATTAAAAATAAGTATCTAACCACACCAGAGAAATGGTTTAAGTACAGAGTACTTTCGGGTACTCTTGAAACGGCCGGGAAATACTCGAAAGACGGGCGAGCAGATTATTTTTTTTGCTGTTTAACAAGAGAAACAACCCACCACATACTCTGGAAGCAGCAGATTAACGGAAATCTACAGTGGCGTACAAATAATCACCGAAGAGGGATTTGCCCTCCAACTTTCGAAAAATGATTTTTTATCAACAGCAAACGACAGAAAAATCGAAACAATAATAACAAAGGTACAATATTTTATAAACAAATTGCGCATTACAAGAGACAATAAGTTTGATGGTATTTTACCTCTATTAAGATTGTATTTTAGGACTTTGAATGGGATTAATTTTTAATTATTATTGTATTGCCATGCAGCTATCGACGTTTTTTGATGATTAAAAGGTAAACTTGCATTGTAGTACATGGTTACCAATGGTGATTAGAATGAGCGCGTAGTTTTTTGTTGTTGTATATTTTAATTGCTACATAATTATATCAACGTGATCTCTATTAGAAAATTGTTGAATAAAACTGAGTGCCCTAGTGGGCAACAAAAAAAAATCAACATTTATTTTTTGGTACCTAACATTTGTTAAAAATAAATAATGATTCACAAAATGTGTTATCAGAAATAAAGTTATAATTTTTTAATTATAATTACCTCAAATTTAATCATGTTAATAGGATTAATAATTGTTTTTTAATGGATATTTGTAAGTGCGAAATGAATGGAAATGATTATAAATTATTACAGATTTTTAAAGTATACTCTTCAGTTTTTTTCGACTGTGGATCATTTAATGTGATTTGTTTCATATTTAGGCAACATTTTCCTCCAATTCAATATCTACGTAAAGTTCACTAATGGAAGGTGCTAACCTACCCACATTGAGTTCAAGTGAATAATTTCTTCCGAGAGTGTTGTCAACTGAGCCCAAAAAGTTGGTAACCCTAGGTATGATATAGTACTAGTGTTGTCAAGTTACGTATGTTACCAAACTGGTTCCAGGGCCTCAATTCGATTCCCCTTAAATACCACAATTGAAACTGTGTGTGTAGCTTTGAAAAATTTCTGTATAAATTCACTAAATGTTATATTGTGTTGGCTTATCCAATGAAATACAACAAAAGAATAACTGTTTTTAGAGTAGAGCGATATCTTCAAAAACATACAAAATACAGCGATTTAAAAATAGGTGTCGTCGAGGACGAAACTTTAGAAGCCCCTAAAAAATTAAAACAGAGGACAAAATTTTTTAAAATTTTGTCTTTTTGAGTTTTTTTTTACAATAAATGGGGTCATATAAAAAAAGTTTCGGATCAAATCTGATACTTTACAAATAATTGGGTGTACATGTATTTCTGAAATCATTGCTTTGGCTTTGTCACAATTGCAATGTTTTGTTTGCCATTATATTCATTTCCTATGGAAATAAAAAGCCCTCTCTGAACAAAGAAAACACGTTTTTTTTGTTCGAACATGGTTTTTTTAAAACTAAATTATTATTTATTTATATTCATTCACTTTATTGAGCAGTGTCCCCATATCATTTTTTAAACCATTGTTTAGCTTAAATGATATTTTTCTCACATCATAAGTAGTGTAATATTAAAAACTAAATTTTGTATGATCCATTGTTTTGAAAATAACATAAGTAGGTTCACACATAGCCCAATAACTCATAAACTAAACAATAGATTGTCATAAAATTTTGACAGCTGTCTTTTGAAGGTTGGCACTAACTGAAAATGAGTTGAAATAAAAAAAAAACAGCCGTATATTTGTGAAGCCAATAATGTATTATTTAAAAAAAATCAAATGTAACTATTTATTAGTAGCTTTTCAGTGACAAGACTTTTATGAAGCTCTGGAATCTCAGAGGTCATTTTATTGTTATAATAATTTAAGAACATGCTCATCCATCTTGTTTTGCTTAATTTGGCAGTCCCTTCATTGAAAAGGCCCTCTTGTGAGAGGTTGAATAAAAAATAATAAAATTATGTACAAGAGATTCATCAATTTGATCCGGGTTCAGTCATGTTAGGAAGATGAAAATATCAAAATAGAATGATGGATTTTAATGGAAGGCAGACTTGACAAGTCTTGATTAGAAATCATTCTTATCTTGAATTTTTGACCTAATGTAATGTCCAGAATAATGTAGTTTTTTAAAAGTACATAAGTCTTAAAATATGCCTTTATTTATTCATCTATGTGTATTAAGCATTCCCTACCTACAAAAATTGAACAACAACTCATTTCACCTACCATTCTTTTTTTTTAGTACATCATATAAAATATTGGAGCAAATATCGAATTTTTGGATGAATTTTCTCCATACCAAAGCGATGTTGATAATACATATTTTGGTTTTCTTATTTCAATCCGGTTGATTAGCCCACTTCTAGTCAGTACTCCAGAAAAAACTATTCTACCGATATATCGAAAAACATTATATAAAACCTTTATGAAACTTTTGATTCCCAAAGTATCTTATTCTTCCTGGGATGTTATTTCAACAAGCATGATAAGTAAAGGATACGATGGACTGTTAGCACACGGTACCAACGCTATTGTGTGTTTGTTTTTAAACCCCAAAAACGTTCTTGCCATAAAACTTACATTAAAATCGTATAATATAATGCACATTATTCCGAGGGGAAAAATCGATAATTCTTCACAAATGATACTAACTTTTTTTTTTTAAATGAATAAAAAATGGAGTTTTCTTCAGTTATTTAAAAACTCATTAAAGATTTAAAAAATGGAGTCCCATTTATACAATAAAAATATAAATGTTTTATATTTTTAAAATCCATTGAGTCCATATATCTCACGATTGATGTGTTAAACCCTGCAGGAAGATTTGATTTGATTTGCAAGTATAAATGATCGTGATGGTCCTTGCTATTATCCCCTCAACTTTGAAGTTATTTTCTCCCCTCATTGTTTGAGCAATCTGACACCTTGAGACTAATGCTTCACCTATGGGTAATGATAGTCTCCACCATAGATAAAAATAAAATAAATGGAACGAAGATTCTACAGCTTCTTTGTAGAAAAACATCCAAGGTCCTCTTTATTCGACTTGTTGGTATATATAGAAGATGTAACCCACCTACACTCCAACCCCTTCTGTAATCATTTAGTAAAGGGGTTTGAGTCTTATTTTATTTTAATAATTCATCATTATTTTATAACTTGCATTGGAGGCGTAAAAGTAGTTTCTTTAGGGATAATTTTTTCATAGAAATGTAGTTGGTTTTTCATTATTTTTACAATAATAAATATCATTTAATTTTTTGATTATTTTCATATCAGTTGATATAATTTTATCCAAATCATAAAACCACTCTGTCAGGATAAATTTTATAATTGTAACGCTATGTTCAAAGATACTCTCTCTGATCTATAATATTGATCCGTGATATATAATCAAAATCGTATTATATCTTAATCTAATACAATACATTGAAATTTAATGAATCAAAATCATGAAAAGTCTATTGATTTATATATCGAAAAATCTTATTGTGTCTAATTTTCATAATATCATGCTACAAAATTGATATTTTGTAGCATTTGAAGGGTCGCATGCTATGGACTGTCATAGCTTTTAAATATATTTAAACAATAGCAGATATTTGAAGGTTACACCATCAGCAGTTCAATATCATTATCCCTTAATGAAGCCTCAACAACCGTTTTTAATATTAATTTTATATAATACCATTTTTATAGGAATTAAAAACAAATACTGTTTATATTATTTATTCATTATAAAACCTTTTTAACCAATAACTTCCCGATTATATAAATCGTTTGAATTTTTTGATGATATTTTGTTGAGTAGCTTCTATTAGTACATATATTAAAAAAATTTCTTTGGATCAAAATTAACAATTGTGCCGTTGGTGGGCACGTACGTATATGTACGCTTGTGAAGATCTCCCACAAAAAATTTTATATTTATAAATTAATATGATGCAATGATAATAAATGGGGTTATGACTAATTTTCCTATTCTTTTATTCTAAGTTAACTTCATTTTGGATAAATATAATAAAAAATATTTTCCGATATACATTTATACATATTATTTACAAGTTTTGAATATGATATTTTTCAAAACAATATGTGCACAAACCCACGTCACACTTTTTGCATCTATATATGCATCTTGACGAACAAAATGTACAAACATTTCGTTTATTTGTTTTGACAATTAAATGTCCTACATTGCCGTAACGTAGAGAATAAATATTTGCTCTATGCTTTAAGTTGGCAATATAGTGGTGCTTATATTTTCAGCACGATTGATTACCAAAGATTCTGTACAAGCTCCCGTAAAATCAAGTAACAATATATTTCATCTGCATATCTTTTAAATTTAATATTTTACCACTTTTTCTATAAAGACGCCATGCTTGAACCATTTGCACATTTAGAAACCAATTATAAAGGCACCAATACCATTTGTCCCTTCGTAAACTGATTGCATAGTTTGCAACTATATTATTTAATAGGTCAACTCCTCCCATAGTATTGTTGTAAACTTTGCAAAGATGAGGCTGATTCAATTCAAGCTTTTTCTTCGCATCTCTGGAATATCGACTGCACTTTTCAATAGGATATTTTCTAATAAAGTTGCTTGCTCTGTCCTTCAAAACTATAATGACTTTATCATCATCTATATAATTGCACTCCATTTCCCTTTTTTTCATTTTCATTGATTCCTTTTTTGATGGGAAGGAAATTGAATGAAGTCTATTGAATCTACCTACTAGTAAAAAGGTCATCCATGACCACCTTACTACCTTCACATATTTGTGATTTTTCAATTAGTCCATAAACAGCAATCGTCCCTTGTCCCAATCCATAACCATTTAATTAAATTTTGGCTCCTCGATAAGGAATGCAATTAATCAGCTCACCCGAAGATGTTGCTAAAACCCGAATTTTAAACCCAAACCGATGTTGGTTTTGCTTTGGCAAGTACTTGACCTTAAAATCATCCAGACAAATGTATTCAGACTTTTACACATATTTTTTTGCAGTCTCGTTTATGGCTTCAAAGAGCATTGCAACTTTCCAAAAGGGATCGTTCAGATTCGGATGGTTGTTGTTGGCAAAATGTGTGTACCGTAGAAGTTCATCAAATCTATTTCAGGATATTGCTTTTTTTTTATTACGGTGTTTCTTGAGTCTTTGCCAATACATATTTCTTTGTGCCACTTTGAGATACCCACTTAAGTATATGATGACATGAGTCGCTAGAAATTGTATTACTGTTCACCTTGTCATTAAATGTTGGATTGTTTGAGCCACAGGCATATCGTTTCGTCTCCTGTGATATTTTTTCTAGACAGGAATATGATATACATAATTTTGAGAATTCGTAGGGAGCTGTGGTAGAATCGGCATCAAAAGGAATTGTGGACTTATTCCATTTTGAATTTTTATAAAGTGGAATTATACTTTGGAAGCGATATGTGGGCGCAGACTGTTTTCTCATAACATTTTTAATTTGTTTTAGTGTTCCACTATCAGTTGATAGATGGTTTTCTCTTTTTACTTGTCTACAAATAAAAAATGAAAAACATTTGACTTACATATATGTATATATTTAAAAGTAATTTGTTTTTCTACATACATGGATTGAGTTTCATCGAAATTAGGGTCTTCCTTTTCATCAAGTCATCCTGATGATGAATGCAAAGTTCAGCATTATTAGATAAAATTTAGATAAACACTTGTAGATGCATCTGGGGGGTCATCCTCTAAAATTGAAAGAATCTCTTGAAGATTCAACTTTTTTCCCTATAATTATTAGGTATAATTAATTTCAACATCGATGTTAATTAATTGATGTTAAGGTTTCGTTAGATTAACTTCAAAATTAATAACGTTTGCAAAAGTAGGAACAATAAGATATTTCTAGGGCTCATTCCCAAACGTACAAATATGCACGTACGAAATTTAGACATTATTATCTATTAATAATTATAAAATAAAACTATAGCAAAAATAATTCATGTAGTAGGTGCATATCAATACTTAATTTTAAAATATTAAAATCAATAATGAGGCATGTGTTTATCCCTTTTATAACTCAGAATGTTCAACCTCGCTCCAAGAAGATACACACTGCAAAGATCTACAAACTATACTGCACTTATTGCGTACAAATTAAAGAAAAAATGATATAATAATTATTGTTGGGGTGGTCATATTGTTTAATTAAGAACAAAGAAAGGGATGTTTTGAGTACTTTTTCTCAAAAAAAAAATAATATCAAAAAACGTCATTTTAACATACATTACTGTTCGTGTTGGAAGTAAAGGGTTAAATATGCTACTCCCCAAGTACCACTTTAGTACCAAGGTATACTGAACACCATGCTCTATATTCAATGATGTAAATCCGTTCTGGTTTTTAGCTGGCCCGTTAATTTGTAATTGGTAGGATAAAGAAGGATTTATTTTTTCCTAAGCAGTTGTGATTATTATTTAATTCCAGAGTATTGATAATACCTTCCTAAATAGAAATAGATTCAATTATGTTCAAAACCTTTTTGAAGGTTCTTATGTGCTCACAAAAGACAAAGCGTAACCCTTATGATTTGTTGCAGATATATAATTCTATCTCCTTGTTACACTCAGACTATAATTGGTGATCGACATTGAGTAATTCTAACAGATATCATTGTGTATATCCTTTTCTCTTTCCTCTCTTGTCACAGCGGATTGTAGTTAATCTGAAGAAACTTTATGAATATTATTCTTTATCTTCTCCTAAGCGTTCTTCAAATTGTCAGGGTTACCATGTTGATTTTAGGGTTTTTTTTACATACCGCCTCAACACTGGATTTTCATCTTTGTGTATATCTTATTCTTCCTTAGCAGTCCTTTCAACAAGCATGACTTGCAATATAACGAGCCCACTAAAATTGATTAATAGAATATCTATAAAATAATAAAGCAAATATAAGTCGCAATTGTCAGTAGAATATCAAGTTTCAACTACCCTTGAATAAGGAGTCTTTACTCACTTATGTATCTACGACGTAAAAATGCATTTTTACGCAGTTATTTTGTATCTTAGCCTCTATAATTAATATGTATCTATCTACATACAAAGAGTCAATGGTAGCCAAAGAATTGCTGATGTAATAATGCCGCTAAGGTATATGTAGTACGTCATTTACGTTCCTCTGTTCTAACGGAAGGACAAGGATGTACAAAGTACAAAGTATTTACATATATTATGTATTTAAATACGTAAATTCATAAGTAATACATAATCTTACATGTAACTCGACTCATATCAAGGATTTCATCAAACAATGGAAACTGAATAATTACAGTATTTATTTATTTATTTGTATTGTTGAAAGTTATAGAAATTTAACCTACATATACTCCCAGGAAGGGCTGCTGGCACTGTTTGGGCTAACCCCCCTCTTAAGTAACCACCCACGGATTATTTGAGGCAGAACATTTTGGGAGGTTGGGAAATTGACTGAGTGTTCCCCTCATGGAAATGTCAGTTTTGTTAAAAAAAAACCTTTTTTAACAAAAAATGAAGTGTGAAATATTGCATAATTGGTCTTTGGAAAGTATATTTAAAATACAAATCACTCGTAATATTTGTTTTAATCTAATTTTTTTCAAGGCTTCAAAAAAATAATATACTTACTCTAAAAATTGAACTATCAAAATATATTAACACATTCTTATAAAAAATAGTAATTATCAATTAAAAATTGTCTTTTTACACGAGTTGAAATAAAATGTTAAGCTGTTGACTTTTTGTTTTACATTCGATTCGTGAACTTTTTTTTTTTTGGTGATTCTTGGTTTCTTCATCATCATCATTATTGTTGCAGCCCTTGTGGTCATGGTGATCATCGCTATGGGCCCTACTTTTCTTTGTACTTTTGGCAACAACTCGTTTTTAGAGTTCTTTTGGGCTTAAGAGGCGGGTACTCTTCTTCCATCATCTCCTTGTCTGTTTTTTCCTCTTCTTCGACCTTATCTCCCCTCCCTCCTTCTGCACTATCTCCTTCATCTTCTTGTTCCTCTGTTCCGTTTCCAAACTCAAGAATAGTACTTCCTACTTAATGAATGGGCCTATTTCACTCTGTCAAAGTACACTTGACGGGTCCATTGAAACTTAGATCTAATGTGCATGGGAAATTTGAACTCAACTTCATTATAACATGGAGTCATTTGATTTCTTTTTCGTTATAACCCGTTTTTCTAACATAATAGTATTGAATTCATCCTCTTTTTTTGCCTTAGAGCTGAGACATGCATTTTTAATGCAAAATTTGTGTAAGATTAAATCATCAATGTCTTCACTATCTGTGTCAAGAGGGCTCCAACTGTGCCCTTGATTTTTTTAATCTAATGTGGGGGACCAAGATACCTGAGTCTTAAAAAAAAGGAAGTACGTGGCTAGAACTATATATATATTCTAAGCCAACCAAGTTGTGCATCTTTTTGAAAAGTGTGAATATCCCTCAAAATATACAAGTAATTTAAAGAAAAACAAAAAAAAATTAAATTGTTAGGGTCAAAAAATGCTCTTTGAATACTTTAACTTTACAGACATTACTTTTTTACTAAAATACAATAGAAGATCGAAGTAGCATGTCACCCTAAGAATTAGACTCCCTAGTACACAAGCAGTTGGTGTCTCAATTATTTAAATTTGTTAGGTATTTCATTCATTTTGCATTCATAATATTTGCTTTAGTTCATTAAAAGGAGCAGACGAACCTTAGTTTTTAAAATGATCCTAAACAACATTAGACTGAAGTATCAACAAAATGTAACAAATGTCCTGAAACGTCCCGGGCTTCACACATGAATGACATTTTTTAAAAATTCATTTCATTTTTAAGTGAGTATCAACCTTTAAAAGACAGCTGTCAAAATTTCATGACAATTTGCTCTTTAGTTTATGAGTTATTGTACTAAGTGTGAGACTACTTTTGATATTTCGAAAACAATGGATCTAAAACAATTTTGTGTTTGCATTTTACACTGCTTCTTGATGGGGGAAAAAAAGACTTTCAAGCTAAGCAATGTCTTCAAAAGTATTATGAGGACTCCACTTTATAAAGCAAATAATAACAAAATATTAATAAAAATGAAAAAATAAACAATTTTGAGCGAAAAAAACATATTTTCTTTGTGAAGCCCTGGAATCTTCTGCCCTTGTTTTATGTTGCATTTAACCCAAAATTTATTTGCTTTTTTCAAGAATCCTGAAATATTTATTGGTGAATTTTATCCTCAATAAACAATTATTTTTTTTAATATACATATTTGGAATCAACATACCTTTTATTATACATACATAAATTGCAGACATCCTGGAAGATTATAAATCAGCATTAGAGTATTACTTTTTATATCCAAGTTATGTAAACACTTGTACTTAAGTACAGGGATTATATAATTTTAATATCGCTTTGTTTATATAAATATATTTGTGATTCTTGATGTGTTTTTTTAAATACAATTTTATACGTTAATAAATTTTTATGTATGTATGTGGTGTGTCAAAATAAAACAAACTTGAAAAAAATAAAAAAAAAAAGGATACAATCTCCCTATATATTTTTTTAACATCATATACAGGGTTGATCAAATCTAGTGGACAGATGTTTTATGAGACATTAATTTAACAAAATCATTGGAAAATAGTGTTCGGCACAACTCAGCTTTAATAATTGCCTCAATAGGAGACTTTGACCATGTAGTCAGGCTCGAAATTGGTCCACACCTTCATGATGGAAGTCTCTAGAGACTATACACTCCTCTGTACTCCTCTATACTCTCCTTTCCTCCAAACCCGCCTATATAAAGTAGCCCAAAGGGTTTGTGTTTGAAGAGGATGGCGGCCACATGTTGAGGTCCCAATAGTCGGACATAGAGCTCCATCTTAAAACAAAGTTGTGTACGAACTTTTATCTGGACAAAGGTAGCAATACGTTATACAGAAGTTCGATCTAAGCATCTGCATTGAACCACTCCTTCTCTCCACGAAAATAGGAGAGCAAACTCCACAACAGCTCGTTCTGAAGCTGTGACATTGTCTGGATGTTTGGTTGTGACGTAGTCGCTGTGTTTCTTACTCACAGTGGCATCCACGGTGAAAAAAACATTTCATCAGACAAGTACAAAACTTTGGCCGAGTTTATGTTGTCCTTCAGAAAATTTGAAATCTTCTTTTCTCCTTCCAGCCTTTTCAGCTAGCTTTGTTCAGCGATAAAATGTCTGGTGGACCTCCTTTATGATTTTGGACCAATGCCATTCCGTATTAAAATTAACAAAACTTGTACCAATAGTATGATCAACCTTGTGAACATAAATCCCTAGACGGCCCTACTAACGTATATCATGATTATTTTTAGTTAGTAGCGTCTCTTGGAAGTACACACACCAACTTTCAGCCAGATCGGATTATTTCTGTCTGTTTGGCATTAGTTTGAATGGAGGAAGTGGAGGATTTCATAAAATGGACTAAAAATAACTTTGGGTGTTAATTACGCATTATTTTATGAAGGGCAACACGTCTCAAGAGACTAAAAAGAAGCTTGATGAACATTATGGGGACTCTGCACCTTCGATTAGAACAGTCTATTAGTGTTTTCAAAAAAATGGAGTATGGGCACAAGTGACGCTGAACGTTCTGGACGCCCTTTTGAGGTTACAATTCCATCCATGATGGGGTGATGGATGACAGTAGAGAGAAGGTGCGTGAGGTTGCTATTGCTGTTGGCAACTAAATTTAGAACCCTATTTCTATTAACTTTGGGACCACAACTGTTGAGGTATGAGCTGGTGCATTGTTGGTTCTTCTCCCTATGCTTAAAACCTAGAACTTTTGTTCTAAAACAATTAACCTACATTACACAGTTTCAGTATCAAAATCAAACCACTCTTATCCACATTTTTTGCTTGGAAATTGAATTATATTTTCTTAAAAAAAAGGTCACCTTATATTTTTATATAGACGGTGTTTCGTACGATATCTCAATACTTCCCCTCCCTGATTAAGAACCACCGACCACTCTTCACGTTTTACAACTGGTACACTTATCACAAGAGTTGTACATTTTAACCAATTTTAGTGTGGTATATTTTTTTTTTGCTGGCAATCTGTGCCATGTTTTTTATATTCCTTAGTTATTTTCATTATTCTTTTATTATTGAGGAGATAACATATAAATATAAAGTACGTGTGCTTATAAATGACTGAGGGTAACACTGAGGATTTGTTTGGGGATTTATGTATGTAAGTCCTCGTTAGATTTAAAGCCGGATTTAGTATTGAACATGCTTGTTACGGAGTAGGGCTTGTGTTAATTCCTTCCGCTTATAACTACTACCTGCTTATCTAATAAAATGTTCTGATATCTAAGCTACTATCCTCCAAAAAGATTTTCGAACAATCAACGTTACATTGTGAATTTTTTTACATACCAATAGCTCTTAAAATTTTATCTATACCTATACCAATTTGAAGAAAATGTTGTTTCTTTGCATTCTGTGGGAGTCTGTGCATTTAATAATTATCCTCTAACAGGAAGCTTAAGAAAATTTGAATAATTTCTTACAATTCTAAAAATAAATAAATAAAATATCCCTTATTGTAAATTAGTCATAAAACATATTACGATGTTGTTTAAAAATAATGTTTTTTGAAAAATATATATTTAATGCAGCTCGTTAAATCTTTGAATGTAAGTGGTTATTGTTGCAAAAAATAATATAATCTTTATTATCATCTAGGGCAGGACTACAGAGTCTAAATTATCTATTAAATTCTATATTATTCCGAGAAATGATTAAGAATCAAGCCAAGTACAAGTCTTTGTTGTTTATTACCATATAATTGTATAATAAAATATTCATCAAATTAGCTGGATATTTGATTTAAATAGAATTGCGCAGAAAAAAATACAAATTTTTATAACTGTTGTACTAGTTTGGAATGCGCAAAACCTTGCCAATGGCAAAAAAAGGTAAGAAGGAATTATTTGGACCTAGAAATATTGTAAATGATGTTTTAGATGTTATTATTCGATAATTTGAGATGAAGGTATTATTTTAAACATAGTTGTAAAAACTAGTGGGATGGAAGTATCGAGTCCAAGTTCTCACTCCTGCTTAGTACCCATTTTTAATTGTATAATAATGCTAAATGAATCTTATGATAGTCAATTTAATTTGAATAAAACTCCTTCGAAATTTCAGTCATAAAATAAGCAGTTGTTAAATCAGAGATAGGCAAAATGCTGTCCGCTGGAGACATGTGGCTCAACGATAAGTTTATGCAGAGTGTTACAAATGTAATTCAGGGGGATTGTCCACATTTGAGCAGTTTTGAGTATAACACACAACATTATTTATTCTTCTCTCTCAACCTTCTCCAAAAATAAACAGAAAAAAGGCTTAAAACCAACTGATATATAACCAATACTCCCAATATGTGGAAATATTCTTTACTGAATAGTAAAAGGTGTTCACAGCTTAACAAAAGCTAATTTGAATTTCTTATTCATTTAGTTAAATATGTAATTATTTCTTGCTCTCGCATTATTTAGTTACTAATTGATGCTTCCACAATAACTTTTGATAACTAAATATATTTAATGCTGTGGTATAAAATCAATTGGCAAAACACTACTACCTTAGTTAAATTCCTTTGTCTAATTAATATATTTCCCCACGAAATATGTTGCTTTTTATGATACCATGGATAACCTCTGTGTCATTTTCTCTGAGTTCATGGAGGTTGCATTAGTAAAAGAATCAATTCTACATTACACACTAAGCGGTCAATTTTTTTTTCGTGTGGTCAGCATATTTGGAAAGAATATTTATGACATGGGCTTCATTTCGTTACTTGATTTATATGTAGCTATGGTCAAAACCATCTTAGCTGGTATCAAAACGATATCAAATACTTCATTTAGACTATGAAAAAAATAATTTGTGATGATTTTAGATTTTAAAAGGTAAATTTTAACAATTTTGTTTTAATCTTGACACTGAGACCAAATAACCTAGGAAGTTCTAGACCGAGATTAAACCAAACCCTTTACCCCTTGAAGATGAGTTTAAACAATATTCAAAAATTGCAAAGGTGATTATTCAGCTTATGAAGTACTTTGCTGGCTTGTGGGTATTATTAATAAGAAAAACAAAGTTTCAGTAACTTATTTTGAGAATAAAATATACTTAATCGTTTTTCATAATCTATATCTTAGGTGTCCCATTTTTAAGGTATGTGTTAATTATATATTTTGTTCTGCGTTGATTAAAAAGTTATATTTGAAAAATTACATACTTTAAAAACCGTTTTTGTGACGTCTATTACCGTTTGAAAATGTCTTTGTTTAACGAAATTTTCATTTTGTAAAGAGACTCAGAGTTTCATTTGTTTTTTTCCCTCCAATGATAGCAAACAAAATATCCCTGATTTCTGATAATTCAATCTTCTGATTTAATCAAAACCTCCAAATCCAAATATATGTGTCCTATGTCGATAGAATTATTTGGGTAGTTTGAGAAGAGTAATGAATTATATAATTCAGTTTGAATGAATTGAAAGGCTGCCTGGAAAATAGAATCTAGGATATTTCTAAGATTGATTGTTTTCATATCAAGATAAAGTTTCTTCATTTTATGGATTCAACATTTGTGGATGTTACTAATCCTATGAAAGATTATTCTATTACATAAACGTCTAGCAATATATATCATTGCTAAATAAGTTTTGAAAAAAGATTTTACTACATAAAAGAACAATGCAAGCAACACTTTTGAGTGTAATGAACAAAGATAAAGCTACATAACATTGGCACAATTGCAACATATTCAGTTCAAATTTCTATGAATTGATTCAGGGATTTTTAGTTGAAATCAGGAAAAAGTATTGTGATACGGTAGTTAAACTGTTTTGTAATGTCGGAGACTAAAAATAATATATTTATTAGTATGAGCTAATTAAACAATTATTGTCGTTACTATATATATATAGTATTAAAGTAAATGGGCATACCGTTCCTCATGGCCCACCCGGAGGCGTTGACCATAAAGTACAAAAAATTTATTTCTACATGGAGTATGTAAAGGCTTGATATATATATATGTCGAAAAAAACAAAAAGAAAATTACAGTAAAATTTGATTAAATCTTCATGCTTGATATGTGTTTCTATATATATAAATTGTGCGTCGCAAAATGAAAATAATTCACTTTTTTAACAATATGAATTTTATTCCAAGCTTATTTATAACAATAACAATTTGTAAATTTGTTGTTGATATAAAAGTTTATAAAATGTTTAATTTGATGATAATATTCCTTTGTACAAGAAATGATTTCATCTCCGTATCAAAAGTGATTGTGGATGATGCGTTTTTGACTTTTTAATTGACTTTGAATTTTTAGATGCGCCTTGTATTTTATTTTATAATAAAAGAGCTTCTTTATTAAAACAACATATTGCCACGAATTTGAGCTATGTAATTTAATAAGTTTTAAACTTATGGTCGATTATGTATTTTTGACGTTTGGTGATATCTTGACCACTAAAAATGTAATAGCCTTATACTGTCACCATATATAGTCTGCAAAATCAATCTGTAACTAATACCGTAATCTTTTTGACCAACAGACAAACAAATTAACAGAAGCAAAACATAGCTCTGTTCAACTTCGTTGGCGGAGATAATTAGTGTAAAATTTAATTGGATGAACATGTTTAAGAAAAAAGTTATTTTCGGAGTAGGGAGCAGGGTTGTTTTGGCTGCAAGCTTATAATAATTTTTTATATAGTTCTTAAAATATTCTCTTGCATCCAAAAATATGGGTTCATTTTTTTAAACGTCTTTCCCACTAATTTTAAATATTGTTGTGTGAGTCTTTATTAATCTGGTCCAGTACAGTCTAAGGACCAGTCCTATTAGTAGTTCGGATCGGTCCTTAAGATTACTAGTACTGAAACTGATTAAAACAAGAAGAAATACATTTTGCGTGACGTCATCAAAGACCGAACTTTATAAGTTTTAGGACTGTTATTAAGGACTGAATTTTACCGGACCGAGACTGAAACGGATGGGACAGCAGTCTTCAGTCCTAAATAAGGACGAAGACAATAGTACTTATAACTGACGACGTGTAAATTACCAATAAAATAATTATTCTAGCAAAAGAGTCGTTACAAAATGAATTATAATCGTTTTGACAATTTTTTTATGAGTATTTATGTATATATTTGTATCCTGTTGCGATATAACAACTTCTATAAAAAAACAACCTATAGAACAGGTTATCCAACAAGGAATATTTTATTGATTGAACTAAATTTAGAATGATATAAATAAACTTATACCTTCAATGAATGCATTGAGTAAAGTCCGACAATAACAAAGAAGAACCAAAGATATTATTATTATTTGAAGATATACACAGCTCTGTTTCATAGAGTCTCTTCCTCTTCCGTCTTTATAAATTAAGCAAGAGAACACATACCTACATACTTTGAATTTGGGTTGACGTTCCTTCACATGGTTTATACAAAATTCATTTGGTCATTATTACATGGTTCTTATAAAAATACACTTTTATTTACTATTTAAATACTCGTATGTCCATAAAAATAAAATACAATATTTTAATATAAGTACGTGAGATAAATTCTTATTAGTTTTGAGACTCAATTCAAATTCAATTTTTTCCCGCTTCACCTTAAGGTGTAAATAATAAATGCAGTAAAAATAAATCCATTGTTTTTAATTAATAATTATCTCCTAGGCAATCAAAACAGTGCTTACCATCACGTCAGACTCGTGATTTTCTATTATTTTATCCACATTTTATGCTTGTCAGAGCGTGGTGCATCTTTAACATCAAAATTACCGAAACAGAATCAACCAAACCGAAATTGCACATGATTGGGTGTTACAATATCAGGACAATACGGAGAAAATATGCCATATTTTATAGTTTTTATTAGAACAAGATCAAAACTTAATCCAGGCGGCTAAAATTTTAATTGTGTTGATGGTGTTTATATTGTAACAGTCAATCATGCCCAATTTCAGTTTCATTTTACCTCAAGGATATTTGCCATTTTTACCCTTTATGTTTCCAAATCACTATCAATGGTCAATGTTTTAATTAAAATAGACATAACAGGCTAAATTACTATATGTTTAACCTTTTAATGCCTTCTTTTGATCGAAAAATCTTTATAACCTAAGTTCATCTAACATATCCAAAAATTTCGTAGTAATATAGGCTAGTAAATATTAAAGGCTAGTTTTAATTAAAAAATATCATTTTTGACCAATTTTATTATGATATAACTATAAGAAATTGCGTTTAGGCTCACCAAGATTTCCCCCTTTTTCACATTTCCAGACGAATGACTTTCCTGTTATAGTTGTTATTTAATGGCCTTTTACTGTTAACATGTATAACTTCCCTACAAAGTTTTACCAAAATAAAATTGTGACATTATTCGTAATCCTAATTATAAACAGACAAATAAACAAACCAAGGTAAAAATATACTTAGTTGGCGAGGATAAAAGTTACTTTTTTTCAGGTAAAAACATTAAAAAACATCATATTCTTAATCCAAAATAAACATTTAAGCTTACTTATTTTCCTAAAAAAGGATATTACAGTATAATCAAACAAACGTCCTTAAACGATGACAAAAAATAAATAACAACAAGTCTATATAAATAGAAAAAGAAACAATAAAATTGTTTGAAGAAAAATAAAAATTAACAAGGAAAAAACTATCATGATCCAAATTTTTTTGAACTATTTAAAATTGCAAATAATCTTACACAAAACCGTCAAGTATATTGCTCAGAGTAAAAGATGAAGTTTAATTAGAAACTTTCAAGTTCAGATGTTATCGTGTGTAATTTTAATTGTTACAACAGTATATTGAACAGCAATAAGAACCCTCCGCCCCCTTCATTATTCGACTTTTATAAATTTCAACTGTGTCAGTTTCTCTGCTATAAGACCCTTACCTTGGAAAATGGAAGAATCTTTTGCTCTACTCTTTTCTTGAACATTAACTCTTCGACTTGATAATCCAAACAGTAGAATCGAAGAAACTGCTTTTGCAGTAACTCCTTTTCAATTTAGCAGAAGAAAATCTCTTAGTATTTGCAGAGCCTGACAAATGCTAAAAGCATGAACCAAAGTGTCAAATATATTTTGAAACAGTATCTACAAGGATAATATATTTTTTCCTGTAGGACAAATTCTGTTCAACAACTGTTTTAATTGGACATTATGAAAAATTGAGTCCAACAATATTATTAATTTGGTTTATAGTATTGACTAATCAGTAACCATGTCCTGCGTCCTTATTTTTAAAGATTATTGAACAAGACAATAAATTAAAGTGTAAGGAAATAAGCTTTAGGATCAAAATATGTGATGAGTTGAAATTTTGATGATTAGTGCTAGTTACCTAGGTATATGTATCTGCCTGGCCATTTAGTAACAGGATAGAGTGTTATATTTCATAAGTAACATTTTCTGATATTTACTACGTCATTTATTTAATACTTCGAGTGGAATTGCTCTGAATAAAGAATAGTTATACATATGTTCGTATAATATATGAGAAATCCTTAAAAAGTTTCGAATTTCTCATTTATCATTTCCGCATATATCTCACTATTATATACGTATTTTTTTCTTTTTCCTATTGCTATCATCATCCTAGGCTTAAATGTTCCGTATTGCATCAAATTTGCTGTACATTTTCTTTCAATCCTTTTGAATTTTATCAAAGAGACATCCTTTAACATTTGTCTATATTTATGTAAATATATATTATATTAGAGTGGTTCTTAAATTGATTAAAAAAAATGTTTTAGGGATGAACGGGGTGACGCTTTTGAAATGTAACGACTTGTTTATTTTTTATATCAGCTGGTGTTATATAAATTGACACGTTTATAGCAACAATTTTGAGTCTATAACAAATTAATTGAGAAATGACAGATAAAATGACAACAAGAGAGAAGATTATACATCTATCAAATCAGGGTCTTTCAATACGTGAGATGGGGCTGTTGGAGCAGAAATTAACGGTCATGAGGGCTGTCAAACGTTATAAGGAGACCAGTACACTTTAAGGCACAACCAAATGCAACAAACCAAGGACAGTCCATATCCCTAGGCTTATCAAGTTCGTCAGGGAGAAGATTCGGATACATTTCAACTGCAGCATACTTCAAATGGACAAGGACCAAGAAATTATCTGGTAGGCCATGAGTAGGCTGGTTAAATTGGACCTGAACATCTACGTTTACAAGTTTCAGAAGGAGCAGGTGTTCTCTGAGGCCACAAGGCCATCGACCATCATTGATATGTACAGGTGAGAAAATATTCAACGTAAAAAGAGTGGCACTATACATAAAACGAACGCGTTTTGACTGGAAGCCTCGGAGACGTGTCTATCCACCTCAGGACACTTTTTAAAATGGCAGCACCCTAACCAAGTCATGGTTTTTGGCGAGGTGTCGGATGGCTTACATGGAGATTATGGTGAACAAAATCCTACCATGGCTGAACAGTGAAAATTTGGAGCATAGGAACACCGTTATGAAGAATGTTGCCCCTGCCCGCTTTTCAATTGCGTCCCAGAAGTTGTGATGTACCAAAAATTTAATTTTTACATGAAGAAAATTTGGTTCCTCCTCCCAGAAGTGACCCCCATTATATTATTTTAGAGAGGAGGGTTTGTCACAAAAAATATTACAAAATGAAAGCCCTGGCCCAGCATTGAAAAGAGCATGGATTAAGGCTGCGTTAGCTAACAAGGGGGCCACATACAATAATTTATTTAGATTATTTCTAGTTAATAGTTATTTGGATTTTTTTTTGTAAAATGAATTCTCAATCATTATTATGATTAATGTATAAATAGAGTTTATAGCTGTTCCATTTCAAATGAGTCGCCAGGTAGTCTATAAATGTTACTTTTTGTAAAAAAATAATATTTAAAGTTTATATTAATTAATGTTTACTCATCCATTTGCTTCAAGTTTATAAATCTCATACTTTTTTAGATAACTCTTTTTTTAATAACTAAAGTAGTCAATGTTAGTAAAAAAAATAATTCATCTTAAAAAACTTTTCATACAATGCTCCCCACAAAGAATTAAAAAAAAAGTATGGCTGTACCGCATATAGAGTGCAATTTTTTTTTCTTCTATTTCTAACATAAGATCTAAACTTTTTGTCAAATGTTTTCTGCAATTTAAAAAAGTTTCCTATAACATAATCGTTAAAATCCAGTAAATACTTGAACTAAAATAGGATATCGAACGCCCATAAAGGGCATTTTGAGGGGCTCGGTGTATAATTGAGGGTTTATATCAAAGTAATTCCTCTCAATATTATTTCTTCAAAGATTCGGAGTAAGGGTTTCTGTTTATACCTTTACTCTCATAGGTGTTGCAGCTAATTTAATGAAAAGTCATGACAAGTCATCAACAGAAATATTATTCGTCTACATTAGCCTAAATTCATCCATATAATGAGAAAATCCTCTTTGCCATATATGATTTAAGTCTGATTGCAGTTTTGAGACATTCTAATGTCGATATTTTGCATGAATATAGCACAAACTACGTATGAGTCATACTTATTTTATGAGAAACATTATATTTGCTTACGTATATAGTTCTTCTTTGACGTCATTTAGATATAATATCAGATTGTCACTTCACTATTTTCTAAGTAATTATGATATGATAGCTTAGAAAATCCGTTCACATAAATTATTTTATTGTATTCAATATCCTGTACATTTTTTTTTATTAGGAAACTTAGCCATAAATAATAATTTTAATGTCTGTAATTTTTTAACACTCCTTTATTATTAGTCAACTTCCTGTTTGCTCTAATTGACTTTTTATACCAGTGTATTTCTAATAGTATAAAACATCATAATTAGACTATAACCTATTCAGTCATATTTTGTTGGTATTTGGAAAAAAGAAATTTTGTGCAATTGTAACAACAAAAATGTTGTTTAACAAATTATTCAAAATCAAAGATTTTTGATTCGATTAAATTAATGTTGTTGAGTTTTTTATAATAAGTAAAAAGCTTTTTATACTCAAAGTAACTGATTGAATGTCTTCAAAACACATTTCAAATTAGATTTATTATTGTTTAAAGACGACGTAGTTTTTGCACTTTTTCGTTGAGGCAATACGTTTGCAAAATTTGGGAGGTCATAAGTTGAAATTGGCATTTGATGATCCATTGAATTTTATATATTGACTTACAGAACAAAGTTTGTATATCTGTAGTCAGAAAATAACTCATCAAATAATATTCTATGTTAAAATGTTAAAACATTCTCAGGTATACTAATATTAAATACATAAAAAATATGTCATTCTATTAAGAAAAATGAATTATTCATGGTGTATGAATAATTAATTAAATTGACTGATGCTGTAATTAAATAAAGTATTATATGACGTAAAGATTATACAATTTGCATAAAGAAGCTTGTATTTCCATCGCAACTTCTTCACACAATATATCTATTATTATTATTATAATTTTGCATCTAAGCTTGGCATAAGTGGCCTATTATTAAATTGATATACATATAAATGGACCCGGAACTTTGGTATACCCAAGACTTTTGGGATTTCAAAAGTTTATTAATAAGAAAAAACTTTTAAATGTGTTTTTCTAAGTAAAAATGTTTATTTTCTTTTCGGGATTTACCGAGAAAGTGAATATGAATTTCCCAATTAAGGATATGTATGTGTGCTGCGTTCTATAAGTATTTCTTCACCATTTGTATTGATAATATATGTTCTTATTTTAACTTTTAAGAAGCTTATGTTCAGGGATATCTGGATTTTTGTTTTATATTCTAAGCTCTAATTAACTATATATGACGATGTCCAATTATATTGATTGACTGTCAAAAACTATTAATAATTAACTGTTTTACTTTTAATTAATCAAACTTTTTTTTTTTTTTTTTTTCCATAGAAAATACCCGAAATAAACTTTTGATCAATCCAAAAACCTTATTTTATAGTACACTGGGAATTCCCATATCGTCCAAATCTTTACCCTCAACTTTTAAACTGATTTGATAAAGAATTGACTAATTCATGATATTCCATGTCGTTCTTGAAAAATAGTATGTTAAATTTTGACAGAAATTGAGTATTTAGCTTTCGTTTTTCCACTTGGTTTTAGCTTAAGTTGTGGGGTAAAATATATGTTTAAATAACAACATAAAATGAATTTATTTAAAAAAAACAAAAAAAAAAAGAATAGATTTAAAGTCTTCTCAATAAACTGTTTAATTTTTCTAAGTAATAGAACTCAAAATTGATCACAAAGTATTAAAACCACACATTTTCTGCTTAATCGGCAGAAATCTGTCGCATGATCATATTACCCTAGAACAAAACAAAATATTCAACTTATGTTGATGCAAAAGCCTAGATCAAATCATGATTGCGAGAGATGGAAACCCAAACAGATATGATTATTCTAAATAAATTGATCGTCACTAAATATTATTTAAATCAAAGTGACATGATGTTATGGCAACATCCACTACTCTACAATTGAGAAAGACAATATCAATAATAATTAAGTCAAATAGTCCGTTATTGATACATGATCAATATCTTTCCGATATCGATATTATAATTGAAAGAGTTCATTGAACGAATGGTGTGTAGAATGAACAATATCTAGCAGAGATTGTTCCATTGTTAAAAAATGATACATTTATTGTTATATACAAATTTATATGAATGTTTGTCAAATTAGCTTCCTCTAGTGTTTAAAAAGGAAACCGCTATCTTCTCATTTCGAATTCAATTATACAATTTCTTTTTTATGTAGTTGGTGGAAATGTGCACAACGTTTTTCATGAGCACAGTCACACGTTGTTTCTCAATACTTAAATAATCTATGCTTAAGAATGAAATTATAATTATAGCAGCTTGATAGAAAGAGAAACATTCTTCAGGTTGCCAACAACAAAAAAACACTAAAAATACTTGTGATTTACAACTTTATATGGATATACCACCCCTTTCTTTTCATTTATAAAACGTGCCTTAGCTACACACGTTCATTCCTATACCTCATCTAAAGACATATACTCTTAATTTCTTCTCTTTTTGAAATGATGCACTCAATTATAGCTCCACACTCTAAAAATGAGAGGTCCTCATACAATTAAACAAATTGTATAAACTTTGCAAAAATAAATTAGAGAATCAAATGATAATTTAATTCGGAATTTGAAAATAATTGTTTCTTTTGGCTCAGAGTAGTATATACTTATGGATTTGGTACACATGTCCCACAACGTAAACTGAAAATATCAGCCCTTAGGAATTGCTCGACTCTTTTGACAGATAAAAAGATTAGACGTCTTTTTGTGTGCTTATAAATTTTCTACAATTTAATTAAATTGAAAGAAAACATCCATATATGTCAAAAAAATTTAAAACTTTTGTCTTAAACAGCTTATTCTTACCAAAATGCTAAATTTTCAAAAGTTACTTTTACAAAAGTGGTAGTACCCGCCGTTGGTTAGAGTTATTATGCGTCGACAAACATACACAATTTGCTAAATTAATATAGAAGATAATTCCCCAAGAAATCCTTAGTTTTACTATCCGTTTTTCATGAGCGCACATCGTTACTCAATATCTTGATTCTCTCTTCTCAATAGTGAAAAAATAATGATAACAGCTTGAAAAAAAATAAATATTGTTCTGTTTGCCAACAACAACAAAAAAAAATCGCAAACTAAACATGTTTCAGATTTACAAACATAAATATCCATGTTTTTTCCTTATAATTTATGACTTGCTGATATTTAACTACACACCCTTGATGAATATGAACTGTATGCGGGGGGGGGGGGGAGAGAATGATGACGAGACTCAGAGTGAGGAGGATCCCTTGAATCCTCCTCTTTTAAAGTCACATTTATCATTTGTTATATGTTATACTCGCCTATTAATAACTTTTTAATATGACGCGCTGAGTTATAGGTACAAACGCTCGTTGTTAAAAAGGAATTCTCCTCATACAAATCGACGAACTTTGCAAAAATAAATTGAAGAACTGAATTCAGAATTAAAAAATAACAGTTTCTTTTTGATCAAAGCAGTATGTTCCTAATATGATTGTTCTTATGTCCGCAAAATGTTGACAGAACCATTCCTTTTGCATGCTTTTTTTTATTTATAAAAAATATAAAGGTTTGACGTTTTCGTTTAATAAAGAAAGGAATGAATGTTCCTATAAAATTCTTATTTCTTACAAAATACTTAATTTTGAAGATATTGGAATCTTATAAAAGTTTCCAATTTTTTTTGCCCTCATTGATTTCTTTACTCAATTTTTTTTTTCAGTAGTAGAAAATTGTAGAGCACACCAAAAGACGTTTACTATTTTTTTTTATTTGAAAATACAAAAACAAAAAAACAATGCAAACGTTGTGTAAAGTGTACTATGGCTGTTACGGTTCTAGGTTGTACTGCGGTTTGGTTCAGTACGTCTTTACTTTCGGTGTTGTACGACGGCACGTATATACAATCACATATTAAATATTTTGATGCTATAAAATTTTGGTTATCTTTTTTTTAACAAATAGATTTATATTGAGAGTTAAGATTTTAATACAAAAACATCCTTAATTTTTCTGACAGCTGGTGATACTGTGACTCTAAATCGGTCTTGTTTATTATATAGAATATATA